>NC_080025.1:70880190-71183220 GCF_030020395.1 Manis pentadactyla | reverse complement strand
TTTGATTGTATGAAGCAACTGTCCTAGGACAGGGGTTAATAAAAGTTTTCTATAAAGGGTAGGATAGTAAATATTTTTGGCTTTGCAAGCCATACTGTCTCTGCTGCAAACACTCAGCTCAGCCATTGTAGGGCACAAACACCCATATGTAATGCACAAACGAATGGTTTTTTCATTAAAACTTTATATGAACAGTTGGCTGGTGGCCCATAATTTACCAATACCTGTTCAAACATCTTACAGACAGTAAGGTAGACAGTGACATCAGCAGGAAAAAATTGAAGTGGATCAGTTAGGAATGGATTTGGCTATTGTAATTCAAGGATTTTATGTTTTCCTCTTTTCTCATGTAACAATAAGTGTGGAAGCAGGTGATCGAGGGCTGGCACATTACCTCTTAGATATTGGGTAGGCAACCAGCTCTCTGCCTTGCTGAAGGTTTGTAACGCAGAGTTCATGGTTGTGGACTCAGTTTGATTGCTTGGGTTTATATCCTTGGCTCCTCACCTGCTGGCTCTGTTACCTTGAACAGGTTGATTAATGTCTCTGTGCTTGCTTGTTTCCCTCTGTGTAAAATGGTGATGATAATAAAAACAAGCCTCAGAAGGTGATTGTGAGGATAAAAGGAATTGTATACATGCATTTTCTTAGAATAATGCCTGACAGAGAGTAATAGCTCACTGATTGTTAGATATTATTTTTGCTGGAATAAGTAATCAAGAAAAATCAATGTGTTCTAAAAGCCTTTTTCCTTTACCAAGGATAAAGGATTCTGCCTTGGGTTAGGAATGTGGCTCTGTCACAGATGGAGTCTGGCCCGGTGTGAAGGGAGGTGCTTATTTCCTCGCCTGTTGAGTGGTCACTCTCTGTGTTGCTCGTGCCCCAGTCATCTGTAAGCCCTCCTCAGCCGCCCTGAAGAAGGGTCTTGTGTGAGGTACTGGGTCAGCTGGTTGCACTCCCTCACTGGCTACCTGTTTGCTTCCTACAGAGAAGGCTGGCTCATAGAGCCTCCTTTCTCTGAAGGGCATGGGCCAGTGAAAAGCACCTCCCAGGTTCACCTCAGCAGATTTTTTCCAGACACCGCCGGGCAGTTGAAGTGTCCATATTGTAAAACAATGAATTGCCAGTTTCTTTCCCACCAAAGGAAGAAGAACATTCGTTCTCTTTCCTCATTTCCACAGTAGGTGTGGCCCTTGTGGCGCTCATGACTCAAAGAGGTAGTATGTGCGGAAGTATTGAAACCTAATAGGAATGAAGAACCCCTTCTCGGCCTGGAAGGAAGGCAGAGTGTATATAATTTTAAGTTTGGCGTTAGGGAAGCCAGCCCCGCCATTGCCATTATTCTAAGGCTGTATTGACGCCCAAATCCTGTGCTGGATGGGAAACGAGGCAGACCCAGAATGGCTTCTTCAGTGATTGAATTGAAAACCTTTGAATATTTTCTTAACAGCTTTTTACCAAAAATGAAGATGCTGAAACAAAACGAAACAATAGCAACATGTTTTCACTACTGTTTCTGGTTCTTGGAATTATTTCTTTTATTACATTTTTCCTTCAGGTAAATGTCTATATTTTTATTTTATTTATTTTGAAAAATGTATCATTTTTAACTGTGGGAATTTATAGACATCTGTAACTTGCTTTTTAGTAGAATTACTCCTCTATGAACTGGGCTATTAGCAGCCAAGTTTCTTCGACGTATTTGCCTCCTCGGGCTCCCTTGCTTATCTCCTCCTGCCCACCCTCACCTCCCCCAACCTTAATGAAACTAGAGGAAACAGAGCAAAGGAATTAAGTGCTTTAAAAGCTTAGTAAGGTAAGGCAGTAATGGTTTTTGTTTTAGACCTAGGATCAAGTACAAGTTGAACTAGTTCCTAATTTGGTGTCCTTTGGCAAATAAGTTACTTAAACTGTTTTAGCCTGTTTCCTCATCTGTAAGATAGGGATAATAGTACCTGCCTTTTGTTGATTAAAAGAGAATGTGACTAAGTTCCTAGGCTTATGTGAGGCCGTAGCAAGCACTCAGTCATTAGTGAATGAATCAATGATTAGCCACAAGTAATTTTTAAGATAAAATTCTGGTAAGTATCGTTTTTAACATGTCATAAGCATGTGTTAATTTGTTTATATAGACAAAGCATTTTTTTGATGATGTAGGAAGTACAAAAGGGAAAAGACTGAACTCTTCCATTGCTAAACACTTAACATCTCTTTGGAGAATTTGACCTGACTGTAATGGATATAACAGTCTACTGTATACAAGACAGCCACCAACTGTTAATGCTATAAAAGTCAGGAGAAGGTAAAATGGCTTTTTGTGTGTAGTTGTTGAAGGAATTTGGTGGGAGGTAGTCTCTGAGCTGGTCTCTTAAACTTTGGAGACAGGAATTGGTGAAGCAAAGGCAGCTAAAGCCATGCCTTTGTAACCAGTGATGCTCAGGGACACAAACCTGGCTGGCCCAGCAAACTGAGGTAGGGCAGAGACCCTGAATTACCAGGCCTCAGAAGAGTGCAGCTGGCACAGTGCCAAGTGATGTTAGCATGCCCTCTCATCCCTTAGGGACACAAGGTGGACCCTAAATGAGTGATTGTCAGCAAGTGATTAAATTCTCATAGACTCAGATTCAGGTTCCAGTCCTGCCACCTTAAAACTGTGGCCTCAGGCAACTTAGCAGCCTCTCTGAACCTCATTTCTTCTGTAAAGTTGGTGATTTTAGTGTTTTCAAAAGGCTTATAGAGATAATGTATATAAAGTACAGCCTTGGAGTAAGCACTTAATCATGTCAACAAAATAACAGTACTATTCCATTCACAGACAAGATGTTTCACATTTCATTCAGTCTAATAGCAGAAACTTTAATCTGGTTATTTCCAAGTAAATTAACCATTTCAGTAATTTCAGGTTTCAGCTCACTTAACCTGGGATTTCCCCCGTCCTCCTCCTCCCTGGCTCGGTTCTGGGTTAGTCGAGGAGTTACTTGGCCTCCAGCACTGGGCGGGGGGCAGGGCTCTGCTGATATCACGTGCCTTCCTGGTCCTGCGCCGCCTTCAGCTGCTGGCTCTGGTCTGGCTGTCCCCCCCCCCCCCCCCTTTATCAGGACCTCTTGGAACAGTCCCTGCTTTTCTTCACTGGCACTCTTTCCATGTGTTTCTTCCCACTCTCTCAGTAACATTGTACAGTCCGCTTGGGAGCCCGGAGGAGATGTGGCTGCCCGCATCCACTTTTCTCATTCCCAGGAGACGCGGGGCTGTTATTAGGGCCCCTTGTCTGCGGATGCACTGTCCAGGCTCGCCCTCTCTGCTTTCCCTGTGCCATCGTGTGGGAGGCCTTGTCCGTAAACGCCACCTCCCAGAGCACCAGAAAGAAAGGGGAGGTCCCTTCCTTCTAGTCCTGCGTCCCCCAGACTCACTGCATGAGGGCTCTGTTGTCCCTCCTGCACAGATGGGACCCCGCATGGCTGCGCAATCTCATTACACTGTATTCTTCCCCAAACCTCTCCTCCCTCCTCCCTGACGTGGGAGGTCATAGCCAGTGCCCCATATTCTCTCAGTAAGCCTTCTTCCCAACCTGCTTTACTCCTAGACTTTGGCTTTTTTAAAATTGGGAACTAAGAATTTACCATCTTTGGTCTCTGCGTCCTTTATGCCTGAGGTGACCATATGTTCCTGTTTCCCTGAGGAACACTTCAGGGCCTGTTGTAATTGTGATGAGCACCCCTTTCCATTCCCAATGGTCCTGGATGACACCTAATAGAGCACCCTGTTTAGAGCTCCTCCCCTGGGAGCAGCTCCAGTTTCCTGGGTGACAGACCTTGCTTCTCTGGGAGAAATAAGCAGTAAGAAGTAAGGCTGGGTGTGTAGGACGAAGAAACATGTTTCCTAATAAATCCTCGATCCGCCTGCCAGCTAGCAGGGGAGTGGCAGTGTCAGTTCCAAAACTGGGCTCTCCTGGCTGTGCCATAATGCCACTCTGCACCAGAGTGCAGCCACCAAAATGTAGCCACCCCTGGACATCAGGCTTTCTGACTGGGTAGTGTCCTCTTTAGCAATGACATCAATCCCCCTCCCTTGTGTAATCATGTTTCCTTCCTTGTGGCATGTTCTTGATCTTCCCAGGGCTTCATGTTTGGCAAAGCCGGCGAGATCCTCACCAAGCGGCTGCGATACATGGTTTTCAGATCCGTGCTTAGACAGGTATGTCTGCTGAGGATTGTGTCCCAGGGTGTGCAGGGCTCCCAGCTTGAGCTTCTCAGGCAGTGGGAGGATGTCAGTTTGCTCACGCATGTTCCTGTCTTCCTGCCATCACACGTCGAGGATGCAGCTGAACCGCCCCAGGTCAGGAGTGGGGGCCCTGCTGTCTGTCTGTGCGGGCTGCACAGGCAGCGGGTCACCGAGGGATGCTCTCCAGAGCAGGCCCTGCACCCTTTGTGTCAGCAGCTGCACGCAGAGTAGGTGGAAGCAATCTTCAGGCTCCCACAGCCCTTTCCTCTCTTCCCTTCTTTCCCTGGGATACCCAAACACTTGTGTTTCTTCACACCTGGAGGTACCTCTGTTCCCTTTCTTTCCACAAATCAAAATGTATCCTCACTGCTCTGTCCTTTGCTGGGGCTGGACTGATACCCGAATCAAGCTGTGGTGTTGGCAGCTGATAATACCTTAAGGAATGCCTCTCACGTTTTACACTTTCAGAACCCTAACAGCAGACAGATGTGTGGTGTGTTGTCCTGGGGGCGAGGTGACAGGGGTATTGGGAATGTAACCCTGAGCAGCCCAGTTCAAAGGGGACAGTTCCTTTAACAATCATGAAAATTTTGTATGTGACTATAACTTATATTTTAAAATCACTAATCGCTTGCCAATAAATAAAATGATGTTCCAGAAGCATGTCTGGGACATAGTAGCAGTACTTGAACCCTGGCTGAGAAGCATGAATTGGCTGTGTTAGGATTTCTAAGTGACATTCACATTTTCCCAGAAGTCTGATTCCTCAATCCTTTCCCACTTCTCCCCCACCACTTAAAAAATAAGACATTTATGGGAATTGTAGCTAGTGACTGACAGAGCCAAGACTGAGTCTAAAAAGTTAGAGAGCATTCTTTGATGGGGACTCTGTCCTTGGACTCTGAGTTAAACCGTATTTATAGCTGAGATCCCACTTAGAATGGGGCAGATGTTGCTCCAGTGCCAAGTGCCCCATTACCCCACCAGCCCTGGGCCAACTGCAGGTCCATTATATCCATTATACTTTGGAAGCTGAGCTGATGGTTTGTGTAATGCCCTCCATAAATTATAAAGTCTGGCAAACGTACATGAAGTGCCTTCTGCTTACAAGGCATAATGCTAAGTATTATAAGGCATTCAAACCTGAAAGATCCCTGTCTTCAAGGAAGTTATATTCTAGTGGGGGAGACACTTAGGCACAATAATTTTAAAAAACAAATTGATATATTCTATAATAAACTATAATGCTTTGATTTTCTTAAATATTTTGGGGAAAATGATAGATACTGCTTTAGTTACAAATCACCAGATGAGATAACTTCTTAGGAGCACAGTTATTTTTGTAACAGACATAAATGCATACTTAAAGCTCACAATCTTTGTAGTATTTGTGTATTTACAAACTTAAGTGGTTTTAGAAAGAAAATCTTTCATTTTGAATGTTAAATTTTAATAAAATTTCTTTTGTTAATTTTTCAACGTGATTTATTTATTCTGCCCTGAACTACAGTGATCTAACTGCTTATTCAAATTCTCAATTTGGATGTCTAATAAGCATTTCAAACTTAGTATTTCCAAAATTGAACTTTTGACTCTCCCCTCCCCACAGGGCTTACTCCTTACCTAGTCTTCCCCCACATCCATAAATGGCAGCTCCATTCTACTAAATGTTCTTCAGGCTAAAAATCTGGACGCCATCCTTGACTGCTCTCTTTCTGTGTGATACTGCGATGGCATTCTAACCAGCCACACCACCTCCATCGTCATCCCAAGCCAGTAGGTTCACTCCAGAGAAGCCAGTTATTCTTCTGAAATATAAGAGATTCCATCCATTCCTCTGTCCCAAACCTGCTGAGTGTTACCCAAATCCCTCAGGATAAAAAATATGGCATCTTTATAGTTGCCTATAAGTTCATAAATGATGTGGTCCCTAATCCCTCTCAGACCTCATTTCCTACAGCGTAACCCCTCTTCTAAGGCACCACCTACTCTACACCCCGAACCCACCGTGTAAGGGGAATCAGGGAGGAGTAAGGCAAGTCAGAATGGCAGTCTGTTTGGAGGAAGAGGCAGCTTTGCTAAATTCTCACAGTGGTGCTTTTAAGGCTCATGGCAGCCCAGTCTATAAAAGAATGCCCTTTTTTTACCTTTTCCTTGTCTCGTTCTCCTTTCCTTTACAGCTTTTATCACCACCTGGTATGGTTTATACTAATTTACCTGTGGCTTCCATCTCAAGAACCTAGGCTTCATGAAAGCAGCAACTTTGTCTTCTGGTCTCTGTTGCACAGCTCCAACACTTAGAAATCACATTCGCAACAAAGCAGGCATTCAAACATTTTTGAACAAATAAAATTATTCGTATGTTTGTCTACTAAGTCTCTTCCTTATGTATTGTGTGTCAAATCCTGGGTGTTGAATGCAAAGCATGTAAAGGATGACCAAACTGAGCCCCTCCTTGCCCCTGCTCCTGAGAGTCTCACACAAAGAGCTTTAGAATATTAAAATCATTTTCTGTGCCAACAGGATGTGAGTTGGTTTGATGACCCTAAAAACACCACTGGAGCATTGACGACTAGGCTTGCCAATGATGCTGCTCAAGTCAAAGGGGTATGTGCCTCCTTTCTGCTGGCGTTTATCTTCCTCCTCTGTTCCTCTGGAGCCTGGACCTGCCTTGGGCCACAGTGCTTTCCTGTGTGTATAAAACTGGCCCTCAGTCCTCTCCCTCTACAGAGTTGTTTGTGAGGCCAAGGACTGTACCCAGGAGCTCCAGGAGTCCCTAAGGCCTGCTGGCGTCCACCCCCTCTGTCACTGGTTACCTCGTGGGCATCCTAGACTCGCACTTTCATGCCCTATTAGCACAGACACCCGCCCACCTTGTGTGAGCCACTCAGAGTCAGAACCCCTCCAGAACCTAAAACAGTGGCTGAAACAGAAAGCCCAGGGAAGAGGGAGCAGGCAGACTGGTGAGTGCCCTCGGAACTGGGGGAACCGGTACGGCCATTACCACAGATGGGCTGAGAGGGGGCAGCTGGATCCACTTTATGCCACCAGCTGACCTGCTTATGATGAGGGATACATGTGTGTATAAGTATACAAGTATGTGTGTGTATACACACATATGTACACATACACAGATACACATACACAGGTGTATATATTCCACATGGGAAGTAATATGGTTAAATCTCTCTCTCTCTCTCTCTCTCTCTCTCTCTATATATATATATATATATATATATATAATGTTTATCTAGGTTAAGTTTTTCATATATATAGTTGATAAACAATATTACATTGGTTTTGGGTGTATAACAGTGATTTGATAATTTTATACATTACAAAATGCTCACCACAATAAGTATAGTTATCATGTCACCATGCAAAGATATATAATATTATTTATCCCTGTGATTTACTTATTTTATAATTGGAAGCTTGTACCTCTTTATCCCCTTTGAACCATTTCACTCCATCTCTTCCCCTATGGCAACCACTGATTTGTTCTCTGTGTTGATGAGAGAACATAAACACATATTTATACACCATCCTTGAAACTTTCCTCATGTATTTTCAAGTAAATAGCTTCACCCTGCTAAAGATAAATCAGAAGAAAATATATCTCAATATTTTGCCTGTAAAATGGTGGTCTTTTAAATTTTATTGTGGTATGAGAACTAGAATTCTACAAAGACTAAAAGCACATGAAAGTCTTATAGAAATCAAAAGTAACTATTTTTAAAATTTTTTTCTGAGAGAAGGTGGATGGCAAAAGTGAAGTGAAGTGTTCCCATTCAAAAGGAAAATTACTTCTTTTTTTTGATAAATACAAATATCTTTAAATTAGAGTTCAGGCAGAAAAATAATTCTGAATCTTGTTTCCAGGATAATTGTATGATGATTGTACTCTTGGCCAGGAATGAAAGGAGAGAGTGAGGGAAGGGAGAAGGGGAGGGAATGTATGTCAGGAGGTTGTGCTATTAGTCCACCTCAAGATGAATGTCAGTCAGCAAAACTAAAGTGCTATTATGAAACAAAAAGCTAGATTTCAAGTGGAATGATAGGGTGTTGAGGCAGAAATAAACAGCAGAAGAAGGAGAATCAGGGAAAGGTGGGGGAGAAAAACAACAAGGGGAGGAAATGAGCTGTGGGAAGTCTAGTGGGATGGGGAGACCATGAGTGGGACAGAGCGGGTTTCCAGTATTAACCCATTTAGTCTTACCTGGCTTCACCCCTGGGCTGTGGTTCAGGAGCGTCACCTTCTCTCAGCCCTGTTCTTTGAAATGACGATTGTGTGCCTCCTTCTAACCCGTGCTCTTTCACTCACTGTGATCCTCGGAGCTCTAGAAATGCCCCTCTGTGTAAGCAGACGTGGGACCATTAATGTTAGTCTTTAGGATAGAGAACAGTGACCCTGCCACGTCATTTGAAATGTTAAATGAAATTAAGCCAAGGGGCTTAACCTCCTCCTCCTCCCCAGCCTTTAACATAAGCTCAATGACTGCATCAAATAAAAATAAATGCTGTATTATTTATGCTGTCTCTCTCAGCCCTGGTGCAGTTCCCTGGGGTAGAATTTAATGTACAGAGGTTGCTAGAAGTAGTGCACTCTTTCCTCCTAATAACCAGTCTAATATTTCTATCACATAAGTGTTGAATGATTTCAGAGGGCCCTACTGGGGGGAGTGGAGGATGATTGTAAAAGATTTTGTCCTAAAATTCAGAGCCTGAGAGAAGCCTTGGTTATTAATAAATGCACCTGCCCATTTGGGGGTTGGGGGACATTTGTCCAGAAACACAGAGGCAGCAGAGACCCATCTAGACTATACCCCATCAGAATCAGGGCCCGAGTGAGCCCCACTCAGGCAGAGGGAATTTGGAAGAGGGGGGGAAACATGGGCCATTTCCAGAGAAAGCAGTTCTGGGGGCCGGATTGGAAATTTGGAATGGCTTGTGGGCATAGGATGTTTCCTGGGTACAGGAGAGAAGTGTAGAGTCCTGGACTACAGTGACCTTATAGTCTGACTTCTTGGTTTAGAGTTGGAAATCACTGCGTGCTAATCAAAGTTATGCTCCAGGCTCTTTCTGGCATTCCAGGTACAGGTTCTGATGCCTGCCTCATATCCTAAATTAAATCCCATAACTTTGTCAGCTCTGTGTTATCTTCTCCAAGTCAAATGCAGGTTAAATTAAGCACAATAAGCCTCTCAAATAGGGCAAGATATATTTAGATGGTCTTTATGACAAAAATTAGGCTTAAATTACAAGTAGTTAGGCATCTAACATTGGAAACTTCCAACATGCCCAGATTAATGTAATTTTCAGACTATTTTATCTATCTCTCATTTTCAGAGCTTGCTTTTAGTGGTCATGCCATCATTGATTAATGAGACTTTTCTTGGTATTAGACAATCAGAAGAGATAGAAATATGTAGTTGAACTCTGAATTATTGATCTTACAGTATTTGTTCTGATCATGGAAATGTTCATTTTAAAAACCAAATAAACTTAACTAAACTTTTCCTTTTTAATTCATAACTGGGAAGATAATGGAATTTCATGAGCTGAACTATCATAATCCTTAAGATTCAATAAGCATGGATTTTCAAGATAATATGAAAGTCTCCTTCTAACTGGTGTTGTTTCTTTGTTTTGCAGGCTACAGGTTCCAGGCTTGCTGTAATTACCCAGAATATAGCAAATCTTGGGACAGGCATTATTATATCTTTAATCTATGGCTGGCAATTAACACTTTTACTCTTAGCGATTGTACCCTTCATTGCAATAGCGGGAGTTATTGAAATGAAAATGTTGTCTGGACAAGCACTGAAGGATAAGAAAGAACTGGAAGGTGCTGGAAAGGTGAGTCAGACTAAATATAATTCCTGGCCTAAGTATTCTCATCGGTGTCTATTACAACTGCCCACTAGGAGAATATTTTTATAATCGCTCATGAAAGCAGCCTTCTTTTAACACTTGTTCAGCAGACTGGAAACTGAAGAAAAGGAGCAAAACAAATTCTTAGGCTCATAGATGGACAACTAATTTAATGACGGTTCCCGAGTGTCTGGCCACGGTCTTCACCCTCTGCCCTCTTCCCTGCCTCCTTCTTTCCCCCACCGCACCCACTCTGCCTCACTCTTTCCCTCTTAGTCTCAAGTAAGCTGAAATCCATTCCTTTATTGAGGAAAGAAGGTGTATTTAGTCATATCATGGGAGTATTAAAGTATGGAAAAGTCCTAAAGGTATTTATTCTATTTTGCTTAATTTATTAACATTCTTTCCTTTGTATCATGCCTCCTCCTTTCTCTTATCTCTGTTTACCTATATTACCTCTCTTTTTCTTGTTGTTCTTGCATCCTTGTCTTTTTTTATGCAAACGCTTATATGGCATTTACCATGTCATCTTGGCAAATGCCTTACTCCTCATAGTGACCCAGTGGGGTAGGTTCCTCTATCAGCTCCTTTTTCAGGTGAGGCAGAGGCACAGGCTGGTAAAGTCCCCAGTGCCTTAGAGCTGATAAGCCTCAGAGCCAGGACACAAACCTAAGACAGTTGTGCTCCAACATCGTGTCCCCTATCTGTTAAGAAACAAAGCCGTCTGCTGATGGCAGAACGGAACATGCACAGATCGTGTGGTGGGTATCATGGCAGAAATGAGCCGTCAGAGCAGGGCCGACCCCCAAAACTGGGCCTAAAGTCTGGGTTAGGGATTCATCGGTCAGTGGACCAACTGAGGGCCCCAAGAGTCCGGGGATAGACCCAGGCAGATCAAGGGCCCCAGCTCTCAGGGGGCCTAAGGGTCTGCAGTACTTCATCTCTGGGCAAGGCACCTCACCAATAGGAATGAGGACGCATGTCCTGGAGGCTGGTCATGACCTCTGACGCTTTGTCCTCCACCTCCTGCTATCTCCTCATATTTTTTAAGCTGTTTCCTTGGGATTCCTTCAGGAAATTCCTTTGGACCAGCTTTAGTGCTTCCCAGTGAAGGTCCATCAGGGAGAGACCTCATGTGAGTCTTCCCTTCAGGCCAGCAGAGGCCATTTGTGAGGGTCAGTGAGACGGGGCTGACCCACAGGCATCTGGCTGTGGTCTGGCCCATGAAATATTAGCCCTGTCAGAAAATACATTTTGTGACCAATCGCTTTATTTAATACTGGACTTCACTGTTTTCCCTCCATGGACTTGACTCTTCATATGAGGAGAAGATGCCAAAATCAAGGACAAAATGTATCAAAAGAAAATGCATTACTGCTTAACAGTGTCATGATTTACTGAGGTGTTCAAAATGTCCCAGAGAGTCATCTTAGGAAAAAGATTGTATTTCCTGGATTCATAGGAAGAAGATGATGGGGTGTAAGCTCATTCCTTGCAAACCACAGGTGCGAACCTTGGAAGTGGTACGTCAGATTTAAGACTTGGAGTCTAGTCAGAGGGGGTGGGGAAGGGTGTGCAGACAAAAGAGCCTACGTGTGTATATGGCAGGTTTCCTAAGTAGGTCGGAGGTGAGAGAAACGCTCTGATTCTGTGGTGGTTCACGAGAGGGACAAAAGTGGGTAGAGAAAGTGGTGGGTGCTACGCCAGTCAATTCACGTGACATTGAAAATCAACTCCTCTGATCATCATTCTCAGGTTACAGTTTATTGGGTATTTATTATATACTAGGCATCCCACTTAGAGCTCTACATACATTTTCTCACTTGATATTGTCAATAACCTTTTGAATGATCCCTTTTGACTAAATACCATTGTTCAGAAAGGTCAAGTAACTTGCCCAAAGTCATACAGCAGCAGTCTGATCTCCCCACTTTCCCTGCTTCCATTCTTGTATACCAGCCTTCTATGTTGCTCTCACTGAAGCCACACTGGTCTCTTACAAACACAAAGAAGATTATGCTGTTTCCTAGTTAAAACCCTCCAGTGGCTTCTGATTGACCTTTTCCTGTGGTTTATAAAACTCTGCATGAGCCAGCCCTGATGATCTCTGTGACTTCCTCTTGCACTAGTGTCTCGTGAGCCCACGCAGCTCTGACCTCTTGGGACTTCTTTCAGTTCCTAGAATTCTCCAAGCTGGTTCCCTCCGATCTTCTCATGACTGGTTGCTCTGTTATTCAGAGCTCAGAATTACTCCCTTCTCAGGGAGGTTTTCCCTGACACTTGAATTAATTAAGGACACTTCTCAGCACTGGATGGGTCCTTCCTGTTTATTTTTTATTTATTTTCCGATTTGTGTTTTATTGAC
The DNA here is from genome assembly GCF_030020395.1 of Manis pentadactyla. Lineage (NCBI taxonomy): Eukaryota > Metazoa > Chordata > Mammalia > Pholidota > Manidae > Manis > Manis pentadactyla. The sequence continues at coordinate 71,170,760 of NC_080025.1, read as the reverse complement.
CCTGCGATTCTCAGGCCTTGAGAACGCATTTTCTCAGCTGCTACAGCTGCTCCTTCCACTGCTGCTTCTCGGTCTGTAGTTTCTCTTCATGTTTATTGAGCCGGTGGTGCATGCATGCGTTCATGAGCTGCAGATCTGGGGACGTGTATTTCTTGCCCAGGTAGAATTTCCTGAGGTTCTGCTTCTGAGTCTGGGTAGTGATGGTGAGAACATGGGCGACATATTTGCAGATGACTCTGGATCTTGGAGAGCATGGAAGCTCGCCGCCTGTCACTTTGGTGACAATCACCTGGGACAGCTGCACCTTAGGTCTTCCAGCTGTTTAAGCAGAGGCTCTTTCTTGCCCTATTTCTTTGTTTATTGATTAATGGTCAGCTGTCTGTACGAAAACATAATCTCTACGGGGACCAGGATCTAACTGCTGGTTTGCTCTTAGAGGGACAGGATTCCAGTGCAGGACTGTGTGATGTCAGACCCTACTGGTAGTCTCCACCCTGCCTGTGATCTGTGCTCCATAGATTTCTGTCACATTATTATGGCTACTGAACATTTTTATGAAATAGAAGTTTTTTCCTTCTCAGAAATAAAAAACCGTAATCAAACTTCAGTGTATTTAAGAATAGGAAGAGAAGTGTGAGGAGGTTTTTTCTTTTCTGGAAACATGCATTTTTATTTTTCCTTTCCTCAAAATTATTTGGTGCATGATGGTTTCTGAGGGAAATTCAATGCTGTTTACTCTTCCGGAATTAGAAGTTCGTTCTCCTTGTAGCAGTTACTGAGTCTTTAATATTTAAAGTCCTTGGAGTAAAGGGAGATGTGAAGATGCAGAGAATGCCTTAGACCTTTTCCTGCCTGCCTCATGTGGCAGGAGAAACATGACTGAAGTGATCATACTGTTCTGCTTACCATGTAAGGTCTGTGACTCACAAACTCTCAATTTTACTGGCTTGATACACTCTAAAAAGTTACGACATTTGCAAACAAATCACAAACAAAATATACCTGCTTTAGAAAATGGAGCACAGAAAATATTTCTTGAAACCAATACAGTGGTGTTTACTATAAAGTCTGGTTTTTAGCAGACATTGTTATAGTTTGTTGTATTTTCACAGTAATGGAAAAAACCTCTTCTATTTGTTTGTTTGAAGCCTTATCATTGAATATTTCCAAACTGGGTCTGAGCCAGTATTGTCTTGATGGTAGGACATGGGATTTGACTGGAGGTGAATTTTTCTTCTCCTTTTTTGCTTTCTATATACTTTTTAGGATTTTCTGAAATGAATGTGTATTATTTTTATAATGTGTAAAGAATTTTAGAACATTTTAATATAAATTGAATCTGAACTTGTTCTGTCTTTATAAACAGCTTATTATGGTAAACATAGTTCAATCTTCTCAGAGTATAATATTTTTTAATTTATTTTTTAAATAAGTTTTGTTTTTAAGAATATAGTATTTTTTTCTTCTAATAGCTTTTTTCATTAATCTTGAAAACTGACAATGTCCTTTCAAATATTTGCTGTTATCTTTGAAGTTATATAATTTGTATAGGATTCAGTGAGGAGTAAGATTTTGTGGCTATGATTTTTAAGCTGTAAATCACTCTGATATAATTGAATGTGTCTTTATTAGAATCACTTCTGACCAGTGTAGAAGCCAGAGAAAGGAATATTTTGAACACTAAGAGTGATTTCTCTTACTTACTGATTTATAGTTTACAGTTAGAATTCAAGAACTTATTTCTTTTAGAATTACAGAATTAAAGGGGACTTCAGAAACTGTCTCACCCAGGCCTCTTATTTTATAGCTGAGGAGAAGGAGACAGAGAGGTGTTTCAAGGACCAAAGGCTTATACAGGCTGAAATCTCATTTTGTACACTGGTGCATTTTGTATTTTCCACAGCCTTTTACTCAGACTCCAAAAGACAGTAAAGGATGTATTTTGTCCGATTCAAATAGTCTTGGAAGTTACATTCAATTAAAACACAATTGAATGGTAAGAATGTTCTAGAAAACGAATTGATAATATGTGCTGTGTTCCTTAAAAATTAGTTTATTCCCTTTAACATAATAATTTCACTTTTAAGAACTTTTCCTAAGAAGATAATTCAGTATGGACAAATGTTTATGTACAAGGATGTTTATCAGAGCATTATTTTTCATAAGAAAAGAATTGAAAACTTTGTTCAACAATAAAGGAGTGTTTAAGTGGCTGGGCTATTACGTGACTCATTAATGTATATTTAATGATCTTGGAAAATGCTTTTGATATTTATTAAGGTAAAAATAATGATATAAAACCAAATACGGAATATCACTCCAGTTTTGTTAAGTATGTTTAGGGAAAACAACATGTAAGCTAATATGTAAAATATACCAATGCATAACTTATTACTTTCTTTATCTTTTTTGTTTTCCAAATATATTCTTCTGTCATCAGGAATGACAGTTATAAAAATATAAACATCACATTTTAAAGTACACACACACACACACACACACATATAAACTTAAAATAATGTGTAGAAGAAAGAGTGCTGCAAAAGATGTAAAATACTGAGTCCCCAGTTTAATTTTGTTGCTGCAAAGCTATGTGGCTTTAGGTAAATGCCTTCAGCTGTTTAAACTGTAGCTTCTCTCTCTGTAAAGAGTAATTGAATTCGCTGATCTTCCTTCTAGATCTGAAACTTGAACAAGCTAATAGGTCACAGTAAATAATAATATGTGATAATAAAGTTAATTTGATTAATCTCTTTTATGGAATTCGAACTAACTGCCTCCGTGTGCCTTTGTGCCTCTCAGTGACTGGGTGTCTCTGTTACAGATCGCTACTGAAGCAATAGAAAACTTCCGAACCGTTGTTTCTTTGACTCAGGAACAGAAGTTTGAACATATGTATGCGCAGAATTTACAGGTACCATACAGGTAATAACCCCTGAAGAGTGCAGGGGAGGGGGGGGTCTTTCAGTCATCAGATTTGTTTTGAGGAGGATTTCTTTGGCCAGAAGGTAGGGAACATGTGGATAAGCTATTCCACTGGGGAATTGGGAAGCACTTAGAGTTACCCAGGAGCAAAATCACAAGGCTCTGACCTAAGGCAGGGACATCTCTGAGGTGCCACCTGTAAGAAAGGTATTGACCTGCCTCTTTGATGCCGAGTTTCATTAATGGCCCTATTATTTGCTGTCACTGGGAGTGAGTTCTCTATGGAACATGAAATCTGAAGTGTGTATGGGATCCAAGAGGGTGGTGCTGCTTGGCATGGCTTTCCTGCCTCTCTTTACATTTCTCCAGTGGAGAACTTCTCTCTTCCCTTCAGTGTTCTCCCTCATCCAGCGAGGGCTCTAAAAAGTGATGTGAACATGAGCAAACCCAACCTCTCTGAGCCTTAGTTTCCTCTGTGGTAAAGGAGAGAGCTAGACTTTATCAATTTTCAAACTTGTAAATTTTTTAATATAGTAAAGCCTTTTTTTTTCTGGAAAAAAACCCCAAAACTGAAATCCCAATATATGCAGCAGATAAAAGCAGGTTGAAGCAGCAGTAGGAGGCCCTGAGGGCAGCCCACGCTCCAGCCTGCTCTTCTCTCCACCTCGCCTGGTTCCAGGTGGGTGTGAAAATCCACTGATGTAAAGCCTCTGTAGCTCCCCTGGGGAGTCAAATATTTCCTTCTCTCTTCCCATGACATGTTTTTCATAAGGTACCTTCATGCATAAATTACAATCCAACTGGACTTCTGGGTCCCAAGGACAAGAACGTGCTGGGCTCCCATGTGGCCCCTGCAGCTTGTAGGTGTTGGGTAAATGTGTGGTGAATGAATGTTTACTGTAGAGTATGTACAGGTTCTATGTCCACGAAGGGGAGAAGGGAAAGAACTTCCATTTACTAATCCCCAGCAGGCTCTTCATGTTTTCCTTGGCTTATTTTAACTTTACCTCAACACTTGGAGATGTGGTCCTCCAAGAGGCAGTTTCCTAATTCTCTCAAGTGGTAAAGTGGTAAAAAAACATTTTAAACTTAAAATGTTTGGGAAACTAAACCCATTTTGTCTGCCACGCCTCCAAGCCTTCAGTGTTAACCTATCAAAGGTTATGTTTCAAGGACTGAGTAATGAAAGTCAAGTAAGTTGCAAAATGTCTCATTTTCAGAAACTCTTTGAGGAAAGCACACATCTTTGGAATCACATTTTCCATCACCCAGGCAATGATGTATTTTTCCTATGCTGCCTGTTTCCGGTTTGGTGCCTACTTGGTGGCCAATAACTTCATGACCTTTGAGAATATTCTGCTGTAAGTATCTTGCTAATATTTATAGTTAAATTCCAGAAATAAAGCCAAGCTGGGCTTGCTTCCTGCCTGGATAGAAAACCTTACTGTGTGAAGCTTCAGAAAGATATTCTGGTGATTCCGAAGGTGGTGTTCTGCCTCTGAGTCTCCATACATTACCATGGAAGCACCCTGTTTCAGGTGACTCAGTGACTTTCCCCTCCCCCAGTGCTGACTCACATTTGACATTTCCAAATCTGTGGCTAGTTGGGTGGTTATACAATAAGGCTTTTCCAGAAAGCCTTGGCCTTTGGGAAGAGGCCTAACTCAGAGCCAAAGGTCTGACTGGCTCCTTTTAAATTAGGGACTCCTGAGTAGGGCAGCTAAAGAACTGGTGGGGGGCAGTGAATGCCACAATTGCTCAGAGATTCCTGGGTGAATTGGCTTTCTGTGAGAGAAGATCAGTTAGGAAGTAGGAGCTGTGGAAATTCAGAAATGATAAAGGAAAAGTGGATTGGGATTTCTGCTACATTGTTCTGAATGCAGAAAATAGTACGTCAGTCAGAGGAAGAGAAGCCTCAGCTTAATTACACTTGTCAAGTACTCGATTGTGGAATTTGGCAGTGAAAAGTGTATGTAATCTTACTGAGCATCTAGATGGGGTGATGGGTGAGATTCTGACCTTTGACAGCATCCCATAATTATTGGTAACATATTTTACATTTAAACCAGAATCACCCAAGCCTGGCAGTATAATGTGTTAGGATAATGTGTCCATACCATACTATATAAACATGGATTTGTGCATGTTTTATAGTTTGCTTGGGACAACCCCAATAGAAGATTTAAAATTTCTACTTTATATCTCTGACAAATTATATGTAGGTGCTACTTATGACTCTAATGAAAAGATCAAACCAAACATCATTGGCACTGGGACTTTGATTAGATAATTTTTTGATGTATTGCTTTGCTCCAAGGTAAGGCACTGAATTGATGAAAGTTACTGACAGATGGGCATTTAGATTTGGAGAATCAATTTTCCAGTTAAAGGAAAAAGGTGATCTATCTGAAGAGCAGTCTATTTTTAAAAATACCCCATAGGTCTAAATGATAATAAGTTCAAGTCCTTTATTTACAGCTATTAAAAAAATAAAAAAACACTTTATGCTACATTAGCACAGGCCTAGATTCCAGAGGAGGGTATGTGATGGACTTACAGTATTATTCTGGGAGGATTCCCCAAAATTATGTCCATTCCAGGCCCAAAGACAGGTTGATAAACAGGTCCAGCTGAGGGCAGCTGGAACGGTGAGGGTGAGAGGAAGCGAAGGGCCTTTTTAACAATATGCCAGTACTTGAAGGGCTGTAATATCAAAAGGATGTACATTTTTCTTCAATTTGAAAAAGAACTTTTTAAACAAGAGACTTCATCAAGCCTGCTACTTCCTAAAACAGAATGGAAGCCAACTTAGGGGAAGTGACTAGGCACAACATTAAGAGCTGGACTTGATATGCTGTAAAGTCCTTTGAGCTTTAAGCTGCTATGATTTGCATGTCATATTTTAAGACTGTTGATGCATCTTGAGAGCAGCTTGATATCTTGCTCTGTAAGGAACCCTTCTTTGCTGTGTACCTCACAGTTTTTCTAGGACTCTGGTATAATTCCAGCATCACCACCTGTATCCATTATTGATGCCACAGTAATGCTGCATATCAACCAGCCACTAAACCCCAATGGCATACCATAATGAACATGTATTTTTGCCCACGTGTCTGTGGGTCAGCTGGGCAGTTGTGCTGATCGGGTTGCGCATAGCGGATCTCTGCTGGGCTTGCTCACGTGTGCAGGGAGCTGTGCCTGGGTGGCTGGGGCCCATACATGCTCTTCCATCTGTGCCTCATCCTGCAGCAGGCTAGCTGGACTTTAGTAGTGACAGAGAGAAAGAGAGAAAGGATTCAAGGCCCAGTAAGTCATAGGCTTGGAACTGGCAACAGTCACTTCTGCCACATCCTGTCGACCAGCGAAGTCACAAGGCCAACCCCGATTCAAATAGTAGGAATACAAATTTCACCTCTTCAGTGGACGAGCTGCAAAGTTAATTACAGGCAGGTGAGGATACAGAGAGAGATGGAAAATGGGCCATTCTATAATCAGATTATTACACAAACATGAATTTGTAAGGAGAAGTGTTGTGTTGATCTATAACTTCTGTCTCATGGTTGTTGCGGCAGTGTTCTCTGGCTGCAAAGTGTCACTGTTTGGCACTGCAGTCGTAACTCTTTGCACATGTACGTCTTTGTTTCTTGCAGGGTGTTCTCAGCTATTGTGTTTGGGGCCATGGCAGTGGGGCAGACCAGCTCATTTGCTCCCGACTATGCCAAAGCCAAGGTGTCAGCGGCCCACATCATCATGATCATTGAAAAAACCCCTCTAATCGACAGCTATAGCACGGAAGGCCTACAGCCAGTGAGTTTGATGTTTTGATGACATAATCTGCTCCTTACTGATGAGCGAAAGTATTCCAAGGGGAAACTTAATAAAAGCTGTGCTTTTTTACTTGCGAGTAATAAAATGAAACTTTCTAGATTGTGGGTTCATTTTAATAAATGCTAATAATATATATTAACACCCAGTGTTTTGGTAGAAAAAACCTACAGGGAGATAGAAACACGGCCCACTTCATAAGCACACCTTGCACATCAGGCTTTATTATAAATGGGTTATTCTGTCCTTGGGGAAGAGATTTGAGTTGACACATTTGTATTAACAATATGTGCTATAAAAACACTGACCCTTTTAGATCTTATTTATTACCTTCTAGCCATTACAAATCTAGCCTACTTGTAAGACAAGTTCATTACCTTCTGATACATGGTGGCAGAGGGGTGTGGCTCTACACTGACTTTCCAGGATTGCAGAAATCTCATTTGTTGTTTTTCTGATTTAAGAATACGTTGGAAGGAAATGTGACATTTAATGAAGTCATGTTCAACTATCCCAGTCGACCAGACATCCCAGTGCTCCAGGGGCTGAGCCTAGAGGTGAAGAAGGGCCAGACATTGGCCCTGGTGGGCAGCAGCGGCTGTGGGAAGAGCACGGTGGTCCAGCTCCTCGAGCGGTTCTACGACCCCTTGGCCGGAGCAGTGGTGAGCACACTTTCACATTCAGTCCATTTCAGGTTTTCCATCATCTCTATGCCTGGATGTATTTGATTCTCAACTAATAAGCCATTGTTTTCAAACCTTTAAACAACAGTCTCACTTAGCCCCTAGGTACAGTCTCCAAGCTGCAACTCCCCAGCCAACTTCTCTAGCTTCTCTCAACACTGCCTACTATCTCCTTGTGAGCAGCCTTTTTACTACCCACCTCCCTTCCCTTTGTTGCATTTCTACTTGCCTGAGAAGACCCAGCAAAAATTTAGCCAGGAAGATAGAGGAGGGGTGCTGGGAGAGACCAGTAAGATGGCAGCCAAGGATGGGGAGCATGTCAAGGAGAAGACAGTCCGCAATGACAGATTCCATAGGGAGGTAGGTAAGATGAAGATGGAAAAAGACATGATACGCTTTGACAGTTAGTGGGCTACTTCTGACCTTGTAGGTATTCTTGGTGAAGTGGTCATGGTAGAAAACAGTTTAGCATGGTTGAGGGATGGTAAGGAGGGGAAATGGACACTGAGTGTAGATTATCAAGAAGATCAAAGGTGAAAAAAAGGCAAATAAAAACAGCAGCTTGGGTGGAGAGGCAGAGTCTAGGGGAAAGGTTTAGGAGGGGAAAATGTGAGCGTTTTTATGGCTGCGGATGCGATAAAACCATTGATGGAGAGAGGGCACTGAAACACCTTCTAAGGAAAAAAGTGAGATCAACAAATTTAGGGAGTAGATAAAGAGTACAGAGGGCTTCCCTTTCATTTTCCAAACTAAAAGAGTAAGTGAAAGGTCAGATTTATTCATTCATAGTTCAACAAACCTTTACTGAGTGACTGTCAGGGACTGTCCCAGGTACCAGGGATGAGAAAGGAGTCCTGAAGCAAGTAGTGAAATTTTAAATGATATAATGGAGTACAGGAAAAGAATCAAATTCAGAAGAAATAGAAATTACAGCAAGAAATTTTCATTCTGTAGGCATTTGGTTATTGGTTGTACTCAGAGGTGATACTGAAAATATTTAACAGCTGAAGTGTCCTGGGAACTGGCCACCCAGAAGGGACCCCTGTTCCATATGGTCGGATCGATGCCCCCCAGCTCTGTGTGGACTCTGCTTGCATTAATGACTGATGTGAAAACAGAATTTTCAAACTGTAGAAAGCTCCATTTTTACTTCTCCACAGCAATACAGGTGCTCATAAATCTTTTTGCAGTATTCAAAGACAGTTGTGCCTTGATGCAGTTTATTCTTTCACAGCTACTTAAGCTTTGTTCCTTATTTTATATTTGCCATGAATTCTGATTTGATGCTTCAATTTTGTGGTTAATGTTTGAAAAAAGGACACTAAAGGATGACCTTCCTGACAAATGAAGAGATTAGAGGAGAAAAATATTAACTCTCAGACACTGATTATAGTCCCTAACAGATTTTTATTAAGCAATGTGTTAAATGTGTAACTCTAATGATTTGTAGGGTTTGGTGTCTGCCATCAAAGACTTTAACTGAAGAGGTGGGGTATATACTTCCATAAATTAAATTACAGAAGAAGATAGGCCTAAGACTGGTTTTTAAGGATAAGTAGACCTGGATGCATAAGGGTGTAAAGGTGAGCAGTTAAGAGATCATTTGTATGAGAGCTAATATGAGCTGTGGTTGATAAGTGATTTGTTCCCAGTGCCCATAGAGCCCAGACGGGAAGAAATAGCAGATTTAATTAAAGTTATGATTATAAAACTTGTAGGATTATAACCTATTAAGCAGGGACAAAAACATCTGGTCCCCCTAATGCATTTATAGTCACTTCAGTGGAAAAAGCACTTGGTAATAACAGGGGTTGAGTTGAAAACAACAATAATGGTAAACAGTACAGTAATTGAACAAGAAGAAAGTAAATTATTGATTATTCTATATGTACAGAAACACAAGGAGAGCATAACTAAAAACATGGACCATATCAGTTATGGTGCAATGTAGAAAACAGAAACTGCCCTAGGTATTTCAAGTAAGTAAGTATTTAATAAAGGAGATTGGATGCTTACACAGTCATTGGAAGGGATGGAACAGGGGAAGTAAAAAGTGAATGTAAATGCTCCCAGACATTCAAATCACAACACGGCAGCTGGGATCCTATAGCCAGGAAGTTGCAGAAAATTATGCCAGTCTCAGAACTGTTCCAAAACTGAAGAAACAACACCAGAGTATGGCTGTTGCAAAATCCCCTGTCTGCCTGAACATACGTGTTAGCTCACCTATGCTGCTAAAGGAGATTGGCCTCCGCCTTCCAGATTTTGCACAGTGCATCTCACTGGTAGAACCTATTACTTCCGGAACTAAGAGGAGTCTGGGAAATAATTTTTAGCCTCCCAGTCCCTTGATGTATGGAAGGGGGGACACAGAATATGGAAATGAATGCTGAGTGCACAGGACAGTAACCATGTCAAGACAACACAGATGATGCACTGAAACCAAAGCATCCTCTTCTGTTCTTGGAATTCTTTCATCTGCTCCTATGCATTTGCACTAGAGATTTGAAATACTGCCAACCAGTGTGCACCAGTCAGACTTCTTAGTGAAAGTACCCTCAACAAACACTAGTAAATGTGTCAAGTTTTGTTTATGAGTAACCTTTAATAACTCAGCAGCTTACTGGTAATTAGTTCTTATTTCCATGTAGAGTCTGTGGATTTGAATGTCATTTGATCATACCCACAGGAAGGACTTGACTCTCAGGTCAGGAAATCCTCATGACCATCGGTGTGCCTAGAGTCATACTTTGAGAAACATTGATCTGAGCAGTGGTTCTCGAACAGGTGCCTATCAGACTAGCCTACAAAGTTAATAAGGAACACAACCTGGCTCATTCAAGTAGGTCAGGGCCTTGTCTTTTAATTTTTATAATTTTCCCAGTTGATTCTGATACCAACCATAGTTTTAGATCTGCTGAACTGATATAGTTGGAAGTTTTAAGGTAAATTGCGGAGTCTTGAAAAACAAAGGGGAGGTTCCAAGTTTTGTTGGGCGTGAAGAATTTACGTTTTAGGGGCTCTACTGAAAAGAATATATTAAGTTATGAATACAAAATTAGGTACAAAAGTGAATATTTACTTAGAATGAGAAAAAAACCACAAGAAAATACTGAAACCTTAAAAATTCTGGCCCCTTTCCCCTTTAGGCAGGTTTTCATAAATGCCTGCCTATAAGAGCTTCCTGACTACAGCCAGGCCTCCCTGCCCTCCAGGACACTGTCAGCTCCCAGCAGTTACCTGCACTTGAGGGCCCCCGAAGCTGAAGTTCATTAACTTCACTGTTAACATCCCCTCTGGTTTGAGTCTTCCCTGACCTTTCCTTTCTGTCCTTTCTGAACCATCCCACCCACCATCAGTCCTCTCTCCTCCTTAGGATCCAGTTACAAGCCCTTTGTCATTGTCTGGGCATTACCTAGTGGTGCCTGGGCTAACATGGGGGCATTCCACATTCCTCTTTTGATGGAGGACAAAAAAATATCTGTCAGTTATGAGACACTGTGTTACCAAAACCCGTATGTATGTAGTATGTAGATGAGATCCCAGCCCTCCAGTTGCTAACTGTGTGACCTTTCCCAAGCTACTTCGCTTTGCTCATTTCCTTGTATGTGAAATGGGGATTGAAATCACACCTATGTCACAGGGTTGTTGTGAAGAGTCAACAAAAGGAGGCATGAGACGTACTTATCACAAGACCTAGTGTTCAATAATTTATCTCTAATCCTTATTTCAGAGAAAATACATATAGAAGAATACATATTTGACATTTGATAGTTTCTGCTAGTAAAAGCAAGCAGTAGATTTACAATCTAGAATAGACAGAGCTAGTCATTTTAATTTGGCTGTACATTGTTATTACCAATGTGTTTACTTTCCTAGTTCAGTTTGATTTAGGCCAGTATCCTTGGACCACTGTTTACTGATTCCCCTGAGTTCCTTGGTCTTCCTCAGACCATGTCTCAGCAAAAGAAGTTCTGCATTGATGTCTTTTAGAGCTGCCCTTCTAAACATGCTTTCCCTAAAGAAAGGATTCTTTGGCCAGCATAGATTTTAAATGGCTTGCAATTCCAGTGTGTCGTGTGGGGATGAGGAGGCTCAAGAGTGTTATTACATTCAGTGTGATAGGGAAAGTCATTAAAACTTGCTGAGATCATTCAAATTTGTCTGATTATATTAGGCCGGTGGTGTCTGTTTTCCTCCCAAGGGCATAAGCCTGGGGAAAAAACCCTCCTTCTTTCCTCAAATTTCCATTTCTCAAGTTACAGTGTTCCATCTAACAGGATCTCTTGTTTTGCCACATCCTTGTATGGTTTTTACTGCCTCTCTCCACCCTCTGCTTTCCACCTTCACTTAACAGTGTAAGGAAGCCTGGAGCAGAGATGCTCGGAAGAGTCTCCATGGCAACTGGGCTTGGTACTAATAAGGTCATGGCTGTGTTTTCCATCCCTGCACCTGCTGGCTCCACAAACGGAAGCTGTGCTCCTGAAGCAAAGAGTGTACTCTACCCCTGGTCAGCTGTCTCCCAGGGGCACCCAGCCAGGCACATGGGATAAAGAGAGTATATATAGCTCAGCGTACACTCATCACCACTATTAGAAAAGCTTGAAACTGAGTCACTGATGTCTTCTTCAGTGGGGATGACAGTTCTCTCAGTTGAATTTTTCTTGTAAAGTAGACCTTTTAGGCAGGCAATCTGCATCATGAAGTAAGGATTTTTATCAGCAAGGCCATAAGGGGCATTCCCGAGGCTTCTGCAGGATATTCCGGGGAGCCAGGTCTCTAGACTAAAGAGCAGTGTTCCTTCTGGACACTACGGGAGAGTCTGTGTTCCTGTCTTTCTAGCTCCTGGCCCTTCCTCCACCTTCAAAGCCAGCAATGACCGAGCGAGTCTCTCACATCACATCACTCTGATATTCGCTCTCCTGCTTCCCTCGTTCACAGTTATGATTATGTTGCACCCACCTGGGTAATTCAAATAATCTTATTCTGAAGTCAGTTGATGAGCAACCTGATACTTTTAATTCCCAATGCCATGTGATTAAACATTATCATCAGCTTTCCTGGATTAGAACATGGATATCTTAGAACTAGGGAGGTGTATTCTGAATGAATATATGAACCACATGCTTATATCTGAAGCCAGGGTTAAAACAGAAGAAACATGACGACAGTTCCTTAAAGCATTCAATTTTGTGACCTTATTCAGTTAGCCTCAACAATCCAAACAAAAACCAACAAAAATGTCTCACAGTAACTTGACAGTTTCCACGTACGAAATAACAATCCTGATTTTGCTAAATTCAGAGTGTGCTGGTCCTGAAGTTGATCTGTGAACTCTTGTTTTCAGCTGATTGATGGCAAACAAATTAAGCACCTGAATGTTCAGTGGCTCCGAGCGCACCTAGGCATTGTGTCCCAGGAACCCATTCTGTTTGACTGCAGCATCGCTGAGAACATTGCCTATGGGGACAACAGCCGGGTCGTGTCACAGGAAGAGATCGTGCATGCGGCCAAGGAGGCCAACATACACCCCTTCATCGAGACACTGCCTGACGTAAGCCTCTCTCTTCTTAGAGCAGGAACATGTGGCAGTCTCCTTGGCCTGTAGTTCAGTTTCTAAAGGGCTAGTTTCCTAAAGGGGAAGAGAAATGAGCAACTGAAACACACACCCACATGTACACAATCATCCAGACACACTTCCTCTCCCAGTTTGATGCCGCGTTTACCTGATCACCCAAACTGACTCATGCTGTGAGCAAGCTGACTGAAGAGGCGTATGTCTAGGAGGCCTTTGACTCAGTCTAAGCGCAGGGCCACAGAAGCAGGCGTGATCTCCCTGCCTATTTCTCTCTTGACCTTCTTTCTGCCTCCTTGCAGTTCTCCCACAATCTGAGTCAGGCCAGGCCGAGGAACTGGCCCCATGCCATAAAGAAGGCTCTCTCTGAATAGAGCTGAGCACTGGAGTGACAGTGGTGCCACATAATCTCTCACCATTGCATATTTATGGAACCCAGGCTTTGCTTATAGGGTTAATCATTGAAGCCTTTCCTGGGCTCCCTGGGCTATTGTCCCATGGATGTCCTCTGAATTCCTCCTAGGAAGTTAGTGAAACGGAACCTCTTGCTCTCTCTTAAGCCTCTTAGGTCCTGCATTTTGAAGTGCATCTTGACCCAGTCCATCTCCCCTACCTTAGTACTAGTTATATTCTTTATCGTGGCCCCTAAAAATAAAGCTCAGTAGTCTCAAACCAGTAGGGAGGGCAATCTCCTCAAGGGGGAGGTGGCCCCAGTTCTTTCCCAATATTTCATTTTCTTCAGGCTCTTCTGATAGCTGCTGCCTCCACAGCATAGTCCCCAGGGAGGAGGAATTGTCTCCTCCCCTCCTTTAACCTTCTAGCCCAACTGTGGATAGTTGGCCTTTCCCAAGACTAGAACTTTTCGAATATATAACTTCAATCTCCTTCCATAGATTCTCAAAGTATGTTCTCCAAGATGATGCTGGACTAGCACATTGGCATCACCTGGGAACTTGTGAGAAATGCAGATTATCAGGCCTTGCCCCAGACCTGCTGAATCAGACACCTTGGAGGTGGGGCCCAGCTATCCATTTTAATAGCCAAGGCTAAAGTTGGAGAAAAGCTGGGCTAGGGGTTAGTAAAGTCAAAGAGAATAAGCTTTGCCCCCTGGTATTTGTCTGCCACAGAGACCCCACTTTTCTGGGCTCCTGGGCTCTTGTCTGTCACACACAGCACACCTTTAGACATGGCAGCCCTTTCCCCAGTGTCTTAATATGGAAAGAGAAGGCAAACCCCTTTACGTCTTGTTTTCTATCTAAGGACCCACTGCTTCACCCAAGTGATTTGTACTAAGATTTCCCTTACCTTGCAGGAGACTGGTCTAATTCCTCCTTCCCTGGATTACAGTCCTGTCTTTACTCAGCCTCAACAGGATCCATCCTATGCCAGTGCATCCCAGCAACCCCTGCACTCCTGTGGGACACACCTCAGTGCTCCTGCCTTCCCAGGCAGCTGCAACTCTGGGGTAGAGTCAGTCCTGGGCAATCTGCAACCTCACCTGCAGTCTTCCCCATCTGGAGGTGGAGATTTCAGACTGTGCACTGTAGAACTAAGGTTGCTAGAAACAGCAAATAAAAATAGACAATAGAATGAGCATGAATTTTAAGAACATACAGAACATGAATTTTAAAGTCAAACTTGGTGTCAGAATCAGAACAGGCAGTTTGATTAAAATTTCAGCCTAGCAAAAACCAGAAAACAATAGCATAGTATTATTTTCTAGGTAACACATGCTGTCAGAGTCCACGTCTTCTCTCCTCTAATTACCTGTTTAATTCCTGTCCCTATCATTATGTTGAATAGAGTTAATTATGGTGGCAAAGAATATGAAAAGGATTTTAGGTGAATTCTGGAAACAAAAATTAAAAAAGGGGATTTCAGCTTTTAAAGTTAGATATCAGAATTGTGTGGCATACATTAAAATTGTTGAAGTGTTGGCGATCGTTTTTATAAAAACAGCAAAAGGCTTGCATCCCAGGACTTGGACCTTTCTCAGTTTAAAACAATGCAGAGAGCATCACCTGCTGGTTATAAATAAAATAAGCATCATTTATTTATTATGTATAGCCTGTTCAAATTAAATTTCCTTCCTTCTTCCTACAATCTTTGTCCCAAATATAATGAAACCGAAAGACTGGAAGAGACTAACATGGCAACAGTATTCTTCCTCATAAAAATGTTGACTTGTTTACACTGAACTTTTAAGATCCAACTGTCTCTTCAAGAAGAAAGATCAAATGTGCTCTTGTTTTTGTTGTTTGTATAACTCCTGTGAACTCATTCTTAGCTTCTGAACCCAAACTTTGCTGTATGGAAGTGGTTATCCTATTTTTTTAAACAAAACTCTGTTTTTAAGACTTTATTATCAGTTCTACTTTTTTGTAATAATGTAACCCTATTTACAGAAATATAACACCAGAGTAGGAGACAAAGGAACTCAGCTCTCTGGTGGCCAGAAGCAGCGCATTGCAATAGCTCGTGCCCTTGTTAGACAGCCTCATATTTTGCTCTTGGATGAAGCTACATCAGCTCTGGATACAGAAAGTGAAAAGGTAAGAATTTAAGTTCAACTCATTCACACTTGAATCAGTTGTCCTTACAAGGTTTTAATTACACCGCTGTCTTCCACAGTAGAGATCAAAATTCAGCCAGATATGTTGGTTGTTACTTATGTCAACTTTCAGTGGAATTTAAATGCTCTTTAGCTGTTATCAGGAGAACTAAGAGAAAACTAGGCACATCAGTCTTATAGCACTTACAGTTCAAAAACAGCCCTGGATCACTTTGTATTGACCTCAGAAGCAGCATTCTGGAGGCATATTTCTCATTTCTACTGGAAGCATCTCCTCAGCAATATAGAAAGGTCAATAAAACAGTATTAAAATACAGCAATATACAAAGGTCAATACAGAGTTGCAAGCTGACTGTACCTTAAGATAAATATTAGTAATCATTTTCAGCTCAAGAAAAAGTTGAGCATTCAGGACTGTGAAAAACAAAGTTCTAAGATGTTCCCAATCTTAAAAATAACCAAGGAGGCTGTGTTCATCTTGGGCTCAGTGTTCCTGAATTTGCTGTTGAGCTAGACTAGATGGTGACTTTCAAGGATGTGTGGGTGGGCACAGCAATAAATTTTTTTAAGTGATTGGCTCTATTGAACTTATTGTCTTAACTTTGAGAATCGGTAACTCCTGCCTCAGAACTAATCCAAATTAGGATTAAATTATCTTCTGATATGACAAATGCTTTGCTTTGTAAATTCTGTGTGCTTTGTAAATTCTTTGTAAATTCACTGATACCATCATTACAGAAGGACCTAGTATTGGATAAATTAATTGTGAGGCTTATTATGGAGGAGGAATGAAAGGGAGAGGACTATTTTTATCATAATTAATATAAGTGGTTATTAAACAGGTTGTCCAAGAAGCCCTGGACAAAGCCAGAGAAGGCCGCACCTGCATAGTGATTGCTCACCGCCTGTCCACCATCCAGAATGCAGACTTAATAGTGGTGTTTCAGAATGGCAAAGTCAAGGAGCATGGCACACATCAACAGCTGCTGGCACAGAAAGGCATCTATTTTTCCATGGTCAGTGTCCAGGCTGGAGCAAAGCGCTAGTGAACTAGTGAACTGTGACCACATGAGCTGTTAAATATTTTCTAATATTTGTATTAAAATATGACATTTAATCAAAGTTAAAAAGCAAGCACCTCCTGGAAAAACTATGTAGAGTTACCTGTTTAACACTTCCTGCCAGAATTTAAGAACACTACCAAGTTCAGTCTTCAGAGACTATAAGGAACTGAAAGAAACATCATCAAATGAAACAAAGTAATAGTTTTGATTGCATTATAAAACTTATACAGTAATTCAGAGTGGATTTTGTTAAGGTGTATAATTTTTGTTTATATTTTCTTATTTGAACTGTAACTGCCTTGCTAAAAGACTATAGAAGTAGTAAGGAATACTGAATGTTTGCATAAAGTGCCTATAATAAAACTAAACTTTTGTATGACTGGACTCATTGTGTCTAAAATGTGTAATATATCATCTCCCGATTATAATATTGAAAATCATTTCTTTGTTTAAGAAAAAAACTTATAGGAATAGAAAAGAGCTACAGAAACAACCTGAAAACAATTAAAACATCAGTAACTACTATCTATTAATAATTACTTTAAATTTAAATGGACTGAATATTCCAAACAAAAGACAAGGTGGCTGAATGGATAAAGAAATAAGACCCATCTATATGCTGCCTATAAGAGATTTCAGACCTAATGACACATATAGACTGAAAGTGAAGGGATGCAAAAAGATACTTCATGCAAATAAAAGAGAAAAAAAGGAGTAGCAGCAACACTTACATCAGACAAGACAGACTTCAAAGTTAACAAGAGACAAAGAAGGGAATTATATCTTTATAAAGAAATCAGTCTAACAAGAGGATATAATAATTGTAAATATCTACACAGCCAACATAAAAGCACCTAAATATATAAAGCATATTCTAAGAGCTGAAGGGAGAAATTGACAGTAATGTAATAATAGTAGAATTTAATACCTCACATCAGTGGATAGATCATCTAGACAGAAAGTAAATAAGGAAACAGTGGTGTTGAATGGCACATTAGATCAGATGGAGTCAACAGATCTATATAGAGCATTCCATCCAAAATCAACAGGATGCACAATCTTCTCAAGAGCACATGGAATATTCTCTAATTAGATTACATGTTAGGTCAGAAAACAAATCTCAGTAAATTAAACAAGATTGAAATCTTACCAAACATCTTTTTTAGCTGCAGTGATATGAAGTTGGAAAGCAATTTAAAAAAAAATGGAAAAAAACACAAACGTGGATGCTAAATAATATGCTACTAAATAGTCAATGGATCAATGAACAAATCAGAAAAAGCAAAAATACTTGGAGAAAAATCATATGCCAATAAATTGAACAACTTAGAAGAAATGGATAAATTCCTAGGAATGTACAATCTTCCAAGCCTGACCCAGGAAAAAATAGAAAATGTGAACAGACAAATTACTAATAGTGGACTTGAATCAGTAATCAAAAAACTCCCAAGAAAGAAAATTTCAGGACCAGATAGCTTCACAGGTGAATTCTACCAAGCATTTAAAGAAGCGCTAATACTTAGCCTTAAAGTACTCCCAAAAAATGGAAGAGGGAGGAATACTTCCAGACTCATTCTATGAGGCTAGCATTACCCTAATACCAAAAACAGACAAAGACATTGCAAAAGAAAAAAGACAATTATAGACCAATATCCCTGATGAACATGTACAAATCCTCAACAAAATATTAGCAAACCAAATTCAAAATACATCAAAAGGATCATTCACCTTGACCAAGTGAGATTTATTCTGGACACATAAGGATACTTCAGTATTTGTAAATCAATCAATGCGATACACTACATTAACAAAAGGAAGGCTAAAAGCCATATGATCATCTCAATAGATGTGAAAAAGCATTTGACAAAATTCAATATCCCTTCATGATGAAAACTCTCAACAAGGTGGGAAATATAACATAATGAGGGCTCATATACCACAAATCCACAGCTAACATCATACTTGGCAGTGAAAAGCTGAAAGCTTTTCCTCTAATACCAGGAAAAAGAGGCCCACTCTCACTACTTTTATTCAACATAGTACTGGAAAGTCCTGGCCACAGCCATGGGATAAGGAAAAGAAAAGGAATCCAAATTGGTAAGGAAGAAGCTGACATGATACTATATATAGAAGACCCTAAAGACCCCACCAAAACTATTAGAACTAATAAATGAATTCATTAAAGTTGCAGGATACAAAATCAGTATACAGAAATCTACTACATTTCTCCATACTAATAATGATCTAGCAGAAAGGGAAATCAAGAAAACAATCCCAATTACAATTGCAACAGAAAGAATGAAATACCTAGTAGTAAATTTAACCCAAGAGGTAGAAGACCTGTAATCTGAAAACTATAAGACACTGATGAAAGAAATTGAAGAAAACACAAATAAATGGAAAGCTATTCCATGATCATGGATAAGGATTAATATGGTTAAAATGGCCATAATGCCCAAAGCAATACACATATTCTATTTTATCCCTATCAATATACCAATGGCCTTTTTTCACTGAACTAGAGCTAATAACCCTAAAATTTGTATGGAACTATGAAAGGCCCCAAACAGTAAAAGCAATCTTGAAAAAGATCAACACAATATGGGACTGGCACAAGAATAGATACATAGATCAGTGGAACAGAAGACAGAGCCAAGAAATAAACCCATTCCGATATGGTCAATAGAAGGCAAAGGAGGCAGGAATATACAGTGGAGAAAAAAATAGTCTCTTCAATAAATGGTGTTGGGTATCCAATAAACTGGATAGCTACATGCAAGAGGGTAAAACTAGATTACTGTCCTACACCATACACAAAAATACATTTGAAATGGATTAAAGACCTAAATGCAAGACTGAAACCATAAAACTCCAAGAAGACATAGGTAATAAACTCTTGAACATCAGCATTACTAATTTTTTTCTGGATATTCCTCTCTAGGTAAGGGAAACAAAAGCAAAAATGAACAAGTTAGACTACATCAAACTAAAAAACTTGCACAGCAAGAGAAACTATCAATAATGAAAAAACCTATAGTAGGGGAGAATATATTTTCTTTTCCTTCTTTCTTTTTTTGGTATCATTAATATACACTTACATGAACAACATTGTGGTTACCGATTTCCCCCATTATCAAGTCCCCACCACATACCCCATTACAATCACTGTCCATCAGCATAGTAAGATGCTATAGAATCACTACTTGTCTTCTCTGTGTTATACTGCCTTCCCCGTGCCCTCCCCCTACATTGTATGTGCTAGTCATAATGCCCCTTCTTCTCCTTATCTCGCCCTTCCCACCCATCCTCCCCAGCCCCTTTCCCTTTGGTAACTGCTAGTCCATTCTTGGGTTCTGTGAGTCTGCTGCTGTTTTTTCTTTGTTCTTATATTCCACAGATGGGTGAAATCATTTGATACTTTCTCCACTTGGCTTATTTCACTGAGCATAATACCCTCTACCACCATCCATGTTGTTGCAAATGGTAGGGTTGTTTTCATCTTATGGCTGAATAATATTCCATTGTGTATATGTGCCACATTTTCTTTTTCCATTCATCTACTGATGGACACTTAGGTTGCTTCCATTTATTGGCTGTTGTAAGTAGTGCTACGATAAACATATGGGTGCATATGTCTTTTTCAAACTGGGCTGCTGCATTCTTAGGGTAAATTCCTAGGAGTGGAATTCCTGGGTCAAATGGTATTTCTATTTTGAGTTTTTTGAGGAACCTCCATACTGCTTTCCACAACAGTTGAACTAATTCACATTCCCACCAGCAGTGTAGGTGGGTTCCCTTTTCTCCACATCCTCACCAACATTTGCTGTGGTTTGTCTTTTGGATGGTGGCCATCCTAACTGGTGTGAGGTGATATCTCATTGTGGTTTTAATTTGCATTTCTCTGATTATTAGATTAGCAGTGTGGAGCATCTTTTCATGTGCCTGTTGGCCATCTAAATTTCTTCTTTGGAGAAGTGTCTGTTCAGATCCTCTGCCCATTTTTTAATTGAGTTACTTGCTTTTTCTTTGTTGAGGTGCATGAGCTCTTTGTATATTTTAGATGCCAACCCCTTATTGGATATGTCATTTATGAATATATTCTCCCATACTGTAGGATGACTTTTTGTTCTACTGATGGTGTCCTTTGCTGTACAGAAGCTTTTTAGTTTGATAGTCTGACTTGTTCATTTTTGCTTTTGTTTCCCTTGCCCATGGAGATATGTTCATGAAGAAGTTGCTCATGTTTATATTCAAGAGAGTTTTGCCTATATTTTCTTCTAAGAGTTTTATGGTTTCATGACTTACATTCAGGTCTTTGATCCACTTCAAGTTTACTTTTGTATATGGAGTTAGACAGTAATCCAGTTTCATTCTCTTACATGTAGCTCTCCAGTTTGCCAACACCAGAAGAGGCTGTCATTTCCCCATTGTATATCCGTGGCTCCTTTATCATATATTAATTGACCATATATGCTTAGGTTAATATCTGGACTGTCTATTCTGTTCCACTGGTCTATGGGTCTTGTGCCAGTACCAAAATGTCTTGATTACTGTGGCTTTTCAGTAGAGCTTGAAGTTGGGAAGCGAGATCCCCCCCCTGCTTTATTCTTACTTCTCAGGGTTGCTTTGGCTATTTGAGGTCTTTTGTGGTTCCATATGAATTTTAGAACTATTTGTTCCAGTTTGTTGAAGAATGCTGTCGATATTTTGATAAGGATTACATTGACTCTATGGATTGCTTTAGGCAGGATGGCCATTTTAACAATATTAATTCTTCCTACCCAAGAGCATGGGATGAATTTCCATTTATTAGTATCCTCTTTAATTTCTCTTAGGCATGTCTTGTAGTTTTCAGGGTATAGGTCTTTCAATTCCTTGGTTAGGTTTATTCCTAAGTATTTTATTCTTTTTGATGCAATTGTGAATGGAATTGTTTTCCTGATTTCTGTTTCTGCTAGTTCATCATTAGTGTATAGGAATGCAACAGATTTCTGTATATTAATTTTGTATCCTGAAACTTTGCTGAATTCAGATATTAGATCTAGTAGTTTTGGAGTGGATTCTTTAGGGTTTTTATGTACAGAATCATGTCATCTGCAAACAGTGACAGTTTAACTTCCTCCTTACCAATCTGGATGCCTTTTGTTTCTTTGTGTTTGATTGCCGTGGCTAGGACCTCCAGAACTATGTTGAATACAAGTGGGGAGAGTGGGCATCCCTGCCTTGTTCCTGATCTTAAAGGAAAAGCTTTCAGCTTCTTGCTGTTAAGTATGATGTTGGCTAGGGGGTTTGTCATATTTAGCCTTTTTTATGTTGAGGTACTTGCCCTCTATTCCCATTTTGCTGAGAGTTTTTATCATGAATGGATGTTGAATTTTGTCAAATGCTTTTTCAGCATCTATGGAAATGATCATGTGGTTTTTTCCTTTTTGTTGATGTGGTGGATGATGTTGATGGATTTTCAAATGTTGTACCATCCTTGCGTCCCTAGCATGAGTCCCACTTCATCATGGTGTGTGATCCTCTTGATGTATTTTTGAATTTGGTTTGCTAATATTTTGTTGAGTATTTTTGCATCTATGTTCATCAGGGATACTGGTCTGTAATTTTCTTTTTTTGTGGTGTCTTTGTCTGGTTTTGGTATTAGTGTGATGCTGGCCTCATAGAATCAGTATTCCCTCCTCTTCTATAAAACTTTAAGGAGAATGGGTATTATGTCTTCTCTAAATGTCTGATAAAATTCAGCGGTGAATCCATCTAGTCCAGGGATTTTGTTCTTGGGTGGTTTTTTGATTACCGATTCAATATCCTTCTGGTAATTGTTTAGATTTTCTGTCTCTTCCTGGGTCAGTCGTGGAAGGTTCTATTTTTCTAGAGTGTTCTCCATTTCTTCTAGGTTATCCAGTTTGTTAACTTATACATTTTCATAGTATTCTCTAATAATTCTTTGTATTTGTTTGGTGTCCATTGTGATTTTTCTTTTTTCATTTCTGATTCTGTTTATGTGTGTAGATTCTCTTTTTTTCTTAATAAGTCTGGCTAGGGGGATATCTATTTTGTTAATTTTCTCAAAGAACTAGCTCTTGGTTTCATTGATTTTTTTCTATTGTTTTATTCTCAATTTTATTTATTTCTTCTCTGATCTTTATTATGTCCATCCTTCTGCTGACTTGGGCTTCATTTGTTCTTCTTTTTTCAGTTTCAATAATTGTGAATTTAGACTTCATTTCGGAGGGTCCTTCCTTCTTTAAATAGGCCTGGACTGCTATATACTTCCCTCTTTGAACTGCCTTCACTGTGTTCCACAGAAGTTGGGGCATTGTGCTGTTGTTTTCATTTGTCTCAATATATTGTTTGATCTCTATTTTAAATTGGTCATTGATCCATTGATTATTTAGGAGCATGTTGTTAAGCCGCCATGTGTTTGTGAGTCTTTTTGTTTTCTTTGTACAATTTATTTCTAGCTTTATACCCTTGTGATCTGAGAAGTTGGTTGGTACAATTTCAATCTTTTTGAATTTACTGAGGCTCTTTTTTTGGCCTAGTATGTGGTCTATTCTGGAACATATTCCATGTACACTTGAGAAGAATGTGTATCCTGCTTCTTTTGGATGGAGAGTTCTGTAGATGTCTGTTTGGTCCATCTGTTTTAATGTGTTTTTCAGTGCCTCTGTCTTCTTATTTATTTTCTGTTTGGTTGATCTGTCCTTTGGAGTGAGTGGAGTGTTGAAGTCTCCTAGAATGAATGGATTGCATTCTATTTCCCCTTTTAATTCTGTTAGTATTTGTTTCACATATGTAGGTGCTCCTGTGTTGGGCACATAGATGTTTATAATGGTTATATCCTCTTGTTGTATTGACCCCTTTATCATTATGTAATGTCCTTCTTTGTCTCTTGTTATTTTCTTTATTTTGAAGTGTGTTTTGTGTGATACAAGTACTGCAACTCCTGCTTTTTTCTCCCTATTAGTTGCATGAAATATCTTTTTCCATTCTTTCACTTTTATTTTGTGTATGTCTTTGGGTTTGAAGTGAGTCCCTTGTAGGCAGCATACAGATGGGTCTTGTTTTTTTTCCATTCAGCGACTCTCTGTCTTTTGATTGGTGCATTCAGACCATTTACATTTTGGGTGATTATCGATAGGTATGTACTTATTGCCATTGCAGGCTTTAGATTTGTGGTTACCAAAGGTTCAAGGGTAACTTCCTTATGATCTAAGAGTCTACCTTAACTCATTTAGTAGGCTATTACAAACATAATCTAAATTTTTTCCCCCTCCTTTTCTTCCTCCTCCTCTCTTTAAATATTAGGTATCATATTCTGTATTCTTTGTCTATCCCTTTTTATTACCTCTGGTAACAGCTATTTAACCTTAGGAACACTTCCATCTATAGCAGTCTCTCCAAAATACACTGTAGAGATCATTGTGGGAACTAAATTCTCTCAGGTTTTGCTTATCTGGAAATTGTTTAATCCCTCCTTCAAATTTAAATGATAATCCTGATGGATAAAGTATTCTTGGTTCGAGACCCTTCTGCTTCATTGCATTAAATACATCATGCCACTCCCTTCTGGTCTGTAAGGTTTCTGCTGAGAAGTCTGATGATAGCCTGATGGGTTTTCCTTTGCGTGTGATCTTATTTCTCTGTCTGGCTGCTTTTAATAGTCTGTCCTTATCCTTGATCTTTGCCATTTTAATTATTATAGTTCTTGGTGTTGTCCTCTCTGGGTCCCTTGTGTTGGGAGATCTGTGTACTTCCATAGCCTGAGGGACTACCTCCTTCCCAGATTGGGGAAGTTTTCAGCAATTACTTCCTCAAAGACACTTTCTATCTCTTTTTTTCTCTCTTCTTCTGGTACCCCTATAATACAAATATTCAAATATTGTTCCGTTTGGATTGGTCACGCAGTTCTCTCAGTATTCTTTCATTCTTAGAGATCCTTTTTCCTCTCTGTGTCTCAGCTTCTTTGTATTCCTCTTCTCTAGTTTCTATTTCATTTACCGTCTTCTCCATCATATCTAATCTGCTTTTAATACTCTCCATTGTGTTCTTCAATGATTGGATCTCTGTCCTAAATTCATTCCTGAGTTCTTGATTATTTTTCTTTACCTCTGTGAGCATGTTAATGATTTTTATTTTGAAATCTCTTTCAGGAAGTTTCATGAGATCGATTTCATGTGAAACTTTCTCATGTGTTTTCATAATTTTGCTTTGAGTCAGGTTCCTTTGACATTTCATAATTTGTATGTGGTGCCCCTAGTGCCCAGAAGCTCTACTCTCTGGAGCTGCTCAGCCCCTGGAGCCATGTCAGGGTTTGCAGGGGAGCAGTGGTGGTGCTTGGGGGGAGGAAAAAGCTGTTTCCTGCTTCCCAGCTGTTATGCCTGTCTCCACTGCCAGAACCGGTAGGCCGAAGACAGAGGTGTAAACCTCTATGCTTTGTGTTTGTAGCTGCTATAGGCAGGCCTTCCCTATAGGTAGGGCTTTCCTATGGCTGGCCTGATGCCAGGACAGGGGTTGCCGGTTTGCAAGCCTGAGCCAGACACAGGCTAGCCGGGAGGAAGACACTGCAGGCTGCGTATCATTGTGGGGGCCTTGGAGCTGCATAGCCAACCAGGTGGCTAGAGCACCTGAAGATAATTTAAGCTCCCAACCTGCTGGGCAGAGTGCACCCAAACAATTTTGTCTACCTGTCCTTTCTCCTGAGCAGTAAGCTCTGTGCAATCCTTGCCCCTTTAGCATCCCTCTTGCTTTTAGGAAGTCTCTCAGACTACCCACACAGATCAGCCAGATATGAATCCCTGTTTTCCACAGCAACTGGAGTTCCAGTCTCTCCATTCTGCCTGTCTTAGCTTTCCAACCACACTAAATCACCAGAGCACCACGCAATGTAGGTTCATGCTCCCAGAGCAGATCTCCAGGGCTAGGTGTTCAGCAGTCCCAGGCCTCCACTCCCTCCCCGCTCTGTTTCTCTTCCTTCCACTGGTGAGGTGGGGTGAGGGAAGGGCTTGGGCCCCACTGGGTCACAGCTTTGGTACATTACCCTGTTCCGTGAGGTCTGCTCTGTTCTCCAGGTGTATGCAGTCTGGTGCAGCCTTCTTTCCTGTTGCTTTTTCAGGATTAGTTGTATTAAATTATATTTTCATATTATATGTGCTTTTAGGAGGAGGTCTCTGTCTCACCTCTCATGCTGCCATCTTTAATCCAATCTTCTTCTCATTTATTCTTTGAGAATGTTTTCAAATGACATATCCTATAAGAGGCTAATATCCAAATACATAGAGAATTCATATAACTCAACACCAAAAAAACAAATAACATGATTAAAAAATGGGGAAATGACATGTATGGACATTTTTCCAAAGAAGAAATACACATGGCCAGCAGGCATATGGAAAGATTCTCAACATTACTATCATCAGGGAATTGCAAATCAAAACCACAATGAAGTATTACCTCACACCAGTCAGAATGGCTGCTATTCAAAGGACAAAAATTAACAAATTTGGCAAGGATGTGGAGAAAAGGGAACCCTTATACACTGTTAGGGCAAATGGAAATTGGTGCAGCTACTATGGAAAGCAGTATGGAGTTTTATCAAGAAACTAAAAATAGAAATACCATATGACCCAGTAATTCCACTTCTGGGAATTTTCCCAAATAAAACAAATCACTGCTTTGAGAAGATATATGCATTCCTATATTTATTGATGAGTTATTTCCAATAGTCAAGATATGGAAGGAACCTAAGTGTCTGTCAATAGACGAATGTATAAAGAAGATGTTCTATATATATATATATATATACACACATATGTATACACACACACACACAATGGAACATTTCTCAGCCATAGAAAAGAATGAGATCTTACCATTTGCAATAACATGAATGGACCTAGAGGGTATTATGCTAAGTATAATAAGTCAAACAAAGAAAGACAAATACCATATGATTTCACTTACATGTAGAATCAAAAAAAGTGAATAAAACAAATAAACTCATAGACATAAGGAAATGACTGGTGGTTGCCATGGTGGTGGGGTGGGGGGTTGGGCAAAATCAGTGAAGGGGATAAAGAGGCACAAAATTCCAATTAAAATATAAATTAGTTATGAAGATGGAAGTACAGCACAGGGAATATAGACAATAATATTGTAATACACTTATATGTTGACAAATGCTAACTATACTTATTGTGGTAAGCATTTAATGTAGATAACTGTCAAATCACTATATTATGCATCTGAAATCAATGTAATGTTGTATATCAACTACACTTCAATTTTAAAAAGACTTCCTTAAGCATTCCCACTAATATTTGTGAGAATGGTTGGAATGGTAAAAATAATTTCTATTTATTAGTGTAAGTAATTGCTATTGAAGACTTCGCCATTGGGTCTTACAGAGCCATTTGCTGTCATTCTTCTTGGACTCGATCCTGCTGATTCTTCCATTCCCACATTGTGATGGCTCCCAAACCAACCACAAATGTCAATTCCAGATTTGGCAGATTGGGGTAATTCCGAAGATACACAATTGTGAATTGTATACTCTGATGTACATTAAATATTTTGCATTGTTCTTATAAAGGGTTCTTCAAGGATTTTAATATTTTTGCACTTTAAAAAATATAGTTACTCGGGGGCGGAGCCAAGATGGTGGCATGAGTAGAGCAGTGGAAATCTCCTCCCAAAATGACATATATTTTTGAAAATACAACAAAGAAAACTCTTCCTAAAAGAGAGACCAGAAGACACAGGACAACAGCCAGATCACATCCTCACCTGTGAGAACCCAGCATCTCGCAAAGGGGGTAAGATACAAGCCCCAGCCCAGCAGGACCTGAGCGCCCCATGCCCCAGCTCCTGGTGGGAGGAGAGGAGTTGGAACAGGGAGGGAGAGGGAGCCCAGGACTGCTAAATACCCACCCATCTCCAGACATCCGCACCAGAGCGCAGACACAGCGCATGCGTGAGGTGCTGGAAACTAGGGAAAAAGGACAGTAAGACCTGTGAGTGGATCCCTGCAGACATTGCACCCGGGACAAAGAAAAGCGAGTGCTTTTTGGAAGTCTTAAAGGGACAGGGACCACACGGCCGGATGGAAGCATCCTGGGACACTTAGTCCAGCAGCAGGGAAACTGGGGATCTCTGGGCACTCTAACCCCCTGGGCAGCAGGGATCACGGAGGCCCCTCATGGAGATAAATAGCCTCCCAGCCTTTCCCCCTCCAATGCAGCTCCACCATAGCAGAGGAGCAGCCTGAGGCAGGCCACACCCACAGCAACAGCGGAGATAAACTCCATAGCAGCCGGACAGGAATCAGAAGCCCTTTCTGTGCGCAGGTGCTCAGCACAAGCCACTAGAGGTCACTGTTCTCCCAGGAGAGGAAGGCCACAAACAAACAAGAAGGGAAGTTCTTCCAGCTGTCACTCGTGCCAGCTCTGCAAACTATCTCTATCACCATGAAAAGGCAAAATTACAGGCAGACCAAGATCACAGAGTCAATACCAGAGAAGGAGAAAGACCTAACCAGTCTTCCTGAAAAAGAATTCAAAATAAAAATCATAAACATGCTGACAGAGATGCAGAGAAATATACAAGAGCTAAGGGATGAAGTCTGGAGGGAGATCACAGATTCCAGGAAGGAGATTACAGAAGTGGAACAAATTCTGGAAGGATTTATAAGCAGAATGGATAAGCTGCAAGAGGCCATTGATGGAATAGAAACTAGAGAACAGGAACGCATAGAAGCTGACATAGAGAGAGACAAAAGGATCTCCAGGAATGAAACAATATTAAGAGAACTGTGTGACCAATCCAAAAGGAACAATATCTGTATTATAGGAGTACCAGAAGAAGAAGAGAGAGAAAAAGGGATAGAAAGTGTCTTTGAAGAAATAATTGCTGAAAAGTTCCCCAAACTGGGGGAGGAAATAATTGAACAGACCACAGAAATACACAGAACTCCCAACAGAAAGTACCCAAGGAGGACAACACCAAGACACATAATAATTAAAATGGCAAAGATCAAGGACAAGGAAAGAGTTTTAAAGGCACCTAGAGAGAAAAAGGTCACCTATAAAGGAAAACCCATCAGGCTATCATCAGCCTTCTCAACAGACACCTTACAGGCCAGAAGAGAATAGCATGATATATTTAATGCAATGAAAGAGAAGGGCCTTGAACCAAGGATACTGTATCCAGCAGGATTATCATTTAAATATGAAGGAGGGATTAAACAATTCCCAGACAAGCAAAAGTTGAGGGAATTTGCTTCCCACAAACCACCTCTACAGGGTATTTTAGAGGGACTGTTCTAGACGGGAGCACTCCTAAGACTAAACAGATGTCACCAGAGAAAATAAAATCACAGCAAAGAAAGCAGACCAACCAAATACTAACTAAAGGCAAAAAATAAAATCAACTACCCACTAAAAGCAGTTAAAGGAAACACGAAAGAGCACAGAATAAAACAACAAACATATAAAGAATGGAGGAGGAATAAGAAGAGAGAGAAGAAAAGAATCTCCAGACAGTGTATATAACAGCTCAATAAGTGAGCTAAGTTAGGCAGTAAGATACTAAAGAAGCTAACCTTGAACCTTGGGTAACCACGAATCTAAAGCCTGCAATGGCAATAAGTACATGTCTTTCAATAGTCACCCTAAATGTAAATGGACTGAATGCACCAATCAAAAGACACAGAGTAACAGAATGGATAAAAAAGCAAGACCCATCTATATGCTGCTTACAAGAAACTCACCTCAAACCCAAAGACATGCACAGACTAAAAGTCAAGGGATGGAAAAACGTATTTCAGGCAAACGACAGAGAGAAGAAAGCAGGGGTTGAAGTACTAGTATCAGACAAAACAGACTTCAAAACAAAGAAAGTAACAAGAGATAAAGAAGGACATTACATAATGATAAAGGGCTCAGTCCAACAAGAGGATATAACCATTCTAAATATATATGCACCCAACACAGGAGCACCAGCATATGTGAAACAAATACTAACAGAACTGAAAGAGGAAATAAATGCAATGCATTCATTTTAGGAGACTTCAACACACCACTCACCCCAAAGGATAGATCCACTGGGCAGAAAATAAGTAAGGACATGGAGGCACTGAACAACACACTAGAACAGATGGACCTAATAGACATCTATAGAACTCTACATCCAAAAGAAACAGGACACACATTCTTCTTAAGTGCACATGGAACATTCTCCAGAATAGACCACATACTAGCTCACAAAAAGAGCCTCAGTAAATTCCAAAAGATTGAAATTCTACCAACCAACTTTTCAGACAACAAAGGTATAAAACTAGAAAGAAATTCTACAAAGAAAACAAAAAGGCTCACAAACACATGGAAGCTTAACAACAAGCTCCTAAATAATCAATGGATCAATGAACAAATTAAAATAGAGATCAAGGAATATATGGAAACAAATGACAACAACAACATAAAGCCCCAATTCTGTGGGACGCAGCGAAAGCAGTCTTAAGAGGAAAGTATATAGCAATTCAGGCATGCTTAAAGAAGGAAGAACAATCCCAAATGAATAGTCTAACATCACAATTATCGAAACTGGAAAAAGAAGAACAAATGAGGCCTAAAATCAGCAGAAGGAGGGACATAATAAAGATTAGAGAAGAAATAAACAAAATTGAGAAGAATAAAACAATATAAAAAATCAATGAAACCAAGAGCTGGTTCTTTGAGAAAATAAACAAAATAGATAAGCCTCTAGCCAAACTTATTAAGACAAAAAGACAATCAACACACTTCAACAGAATCAGAAATGAGAATGGAAAATTCACAACAGACTCCACAGAAATACAAAGAATTATTAAAGACTACGATGAAAACCTATATGCCAACAAGCTGGAAAACCTAGAAGAAATGGACAACTTCCTAGAAAAATACAACCTTCCAAGACTGACCAATGAAGAAACACAAAAGTTAAAGAAACCAATTACGAGCAAAGAAATTGAAACGGTAATCAAAAAAATACCCAAAACAAAACCCCCGGGCCAGACGGATTTACCTCGGAATTTTATCAGACATACAGAGAAGACATAATACCTATTCTCCTTAAAGTTTTCCAAAAAATAAAAGAGGAGGGAATACTCCCTAACTCATTCTATGAAGCCAACATCACCCTAATACCAAAACCAGGCAAAGACCCCACCAAAAAAGAAAATTACAGACCAATATCCCTGATGAATGTAGATGCTAAAATACTCAATAAAATATTAGCAAACTGAATTCAAAAATATGTCAAAAGGATCATACACCATGACCAAGTGGGATTCATCCCAGGGATGCAAGGATGGTACAACATTCGAAAGTCCATCAACATCATCCACCACATCAACAAAAAGAAGGACAAAAACCACATGATCATCTCCATAGATGCTGAAAAAGCATTTGACAAAATTCAACATCCATTCATGATAAAAACTCTCTGCAAAATGGGTATAGAGGGCAAGTACCTCAACATAATAAAGGCCATATATGATAAACCCACAGCCAACATCATACTGAACAGCGAGAAGCTGAAAGCTTTTCCTCTGCGATCGGGAACAAGACAGGGATGCCCACTCTCCCCACTGTTATTTAACATAGTACTGGAGGTCCTAGCCATGGCAATTAGACAAAACAAGGAAATACAAGGAATGCAGATTGGTAAAGAAGAAGTTAAACTGTCACTATTTGCAGATGACATGATATATTGTACATAAAAAACCCTAAAGACTCCACTCCAAAACTACTAGAACTGATATCGGAATACAGCAAAGTTGCAGGATACAAAATTAACACACAGAAATCTGTGGCTTTCCTGTACACTAACAATGAACCAATAGAAAGAGAAATCAGGAAAATAATTACATTCACAATTACATCAAAAAGAATAAAATACCTAGGAATAAACCTAACCAAAGAAGTGAAAGACCTATACCCTGAAAACTACAAGACACTCTTAAGAGAAATTAAAGGGGACACTAAGAAATGGAAACTCATCCCATGCTCTTGGCTAGGAAGAATTAATAACGTCAAAATGGCCATACTGCCCAAAGCAATATACAGATTTGATGCAATCCCTATCAAATTACCAGCAACATTCTTCAATGAACTGGAACAAGTAGTTCAAAAATTCATATGGAAACACCAAAGACCCCGAATAGCCAAAGCAATCCTGAGAAGGAAGAATAAAGTGGAGGGGATCCAACTCCCCAACTTCAAGCTCTACTACAAAGCCATAGTAATCAAGACATTTTGGTACTGGCACAAGAACAGAGCCACAGACCAGTGGAACAGATTAGAGACTCCTGACATTAACCCAAACATATGCGGTCAATTAATATTTGATAAAGGAGCCATGGACATACAATGGGGAAATGACAGTCTCTTCAACAGATGGTGCTGGCAAAAATGGACAGGTACATGTAAGAGAATGAAACTGGACCACTGTCTAACCCTATACACAAAAGTAAATTCAAAATGGATCAAAGACCTGAATGTAAGTCATGAAACCATAAAACTCTTAGAAAAAAACATAGGCAAAAATCTCTGAGACATAAACATGAGTGACCTCTTCTTGAACATATCTCCCAGGGCAAGGAAAACAAAAGCAAAAATGAACAAGTGGGACTATATTAAGCTGAAAAGCTTCTGTGCAGCAAAAGACACCATCAATAGAACAAAAATGTACCCTACAGTATGGGAGAATATATTTGTAAATGACAGATCCGATAAAGACTTGACATCCAAAATATATAAAGAGCTCACCCACCTCAACAAACAGAAAACAAATAATCCAATTAAAAAATGGGCAGAGGAACTGAACAGACAGTTCTCCAAAAAAGAAATTCAGGTGGCCAACAGACACATGAAAAGATGCTCCACATTGCTAATTATCAGAGAAATGCAAATTAAAACCACAGTGAGGTATCACCTCACACCAGTAAGGATGGCTGCCATCCAAAAGACAAACAACAACAAATGTTGGTGTGGTTGTGGAGAAAGGGGAACCCTCCTACACTGCTGGTGGGAATGTAAATTAGTTCAACCATTGTGGAAAGCCGTATGGAAGTTCCTCAAAATGCTCAAAATAGACTTACCATTTGACCCAGGAATTCCACTCCTAGGAATTTACCCTAAGAATGCAGCACTCCAGTTTGAAAAAGACAGATGCACCCCTATGTTTATCACAGCACTATTTACAATAGCCAAGAATTGGAAGCAACCTAAGTGTCCATCAGTAGATGAATGGATAAAGAAGATGTGGTACATATACACAATGAAACATTATTCAGCCATAAGAAGAAAACAAATCCTACCATTTTCAACAACATGATTGGAGCTAGAGGGTATAATGCTCAGCGAAATAAGCCAGGCTGAGAAAGCAAGTACCAAATGATTTCACTCATATGTGGAGCATAAGAACAAAGAAAAAACTGAAGGAGCAAAATAGCAGCAGAATCACAGAATCCAAGAATGGACTAACAGTTACCAAAGGGAAAGTGACTGGGGAGGATGGGTGGGAAGGGAGGGATAAGGGGGGGAAAGAAAGGGGCATTATGATTAGCATGTATAATGGGGGGTCTAGGGGAAGGCTGTGCAACACAGAGAACACAAGTAGTGATTCTACAACATTTTGCTATGCTGATGGACAGTGACTGTAATAGGGTTTGTGGGGGGGACTTGGTATAGGGGAGAGCCTAGTAAACATAATATTCTTCATGTAATTGTAGATTAATGATAACAAAAAAAAAAGAGAGAAAGAAAAGTGGGATTACTCCCTGATAGGATAAAACTAACTGCAAATCAACGATTAATGCATGCTTTACATATCCTTAATTTTGATCTTTCAAAGGGTGTCAGATGATCAGCTATGGATGTACATTTTTCTGATAATATGCCTTTCTCTTTAAAAAAAAAGCAGTTCCTGTGTGGTGACCTCCAATAGGTTCTTCACAATGGTATAAAGGTCATATCAAAGTGTGGGCAAAGGGTTTGTTTGTGTTTATACAGAGGATCAAAGCCTAATTTGGCTACACAGAAAATGAATTAAGATACGATATGAAGAAGAATTTCCAACATCAACATCCTCTGGAAGAGTCATTCCAGAAGATGAACATCAAAAAACTTCAACAGAGATCCTGGCGCTGCTGCAGTTGTAGCCGACTGAATCTATACTGTCAGAACTCAACCAAGAATTAGGAGAAGTGCAAGTTGCAGTGCTCCAAAGTCGTGCAACTATAGACTATCTACTGTTAAAAGAACACATGGGATGTGAACAGTTCCCAGGAATGTGTTGTTTTAATTTGTCTGATTTTTCTCAAACTATTCAAATTCAGTTAGACAATATCCATCATATCATTGATAAGTTTTCACAAATGCTAGGGTACCTAATTTTTTTTGGTTTCACTGGATATGGCTGGTAATTGTAGGTCTGCTTTTGTTATGTATCTGTATTCCTATTATGTTAATGTATGTGCACAATTTAATTAGTAGTTTAAAACCTATACATGCTTATGTTACTTTACAAGAAGATATGTCAAAGTAATAATCAGTCTTCCCATGTTTTCTTCTGTCTGCTACTTCTATAGCTTTTCTTCTTCCTTCCTAATTACAACCCTTAAATAGAATTCGTGCCTCATATCGAATTTACCGGGTATCATAATTCTTCCAAGTGGTAAAGATACCTCAAGACAAATGTTGGGTATAAAACCCACAGGGCATAAATCTGCAAAGAAATAAAAAGCTAACCTTTTCAAACAATAAGGCTTCTCTCTCACTTACCAACTTTACATTTCCCTGTATGGCCCCGGAAGATGACTGGTTAGCCAGAGACAGGTAAGATTCCTCAAGGGAGGAACAACCTAAGACAGGCACAGTCGCAGGGGGGCCATCAGGTGAGAAATTGGGGATCAACAGAGGTGAGGCTTAGAAACTCACCCCCCCTGTTCTGAGAGAAATCTTCTGCATCCGTGGATGTTTTGTTGCCCTTGTCTAACTTGGATTAATACTTAGTCTATAGGCACAGACCTGATCATCTACATTTGTCCTCTTCCAGCACTAAATTATGTTTTCTACCTTTATCTTGCATCTACCTGCCACTTCAGCATTTTATTAAAAAAATAGTAATAATAATAAGGGAAAAATGTGGGATTCACATATAAATCATGTATAAAAGTCAAACGAATAATCATATCTGTCTTGATTATTTATAGTTCATGATGCGTGATCAAAACCGAAAGTTTCTGTGATATGACTGCCCTTGCACTGTTCACCATGTAAGATCTTATTCACTATGTAAGACCTTGTTCACCATGTAAGAACTTGTTTGTTATGCTTCAGAAGATTGTAGACTGTTGAGATATAGGCTTGGGGTTGATTAATGACTGTGCATTGAGTCCCCTATACAGAATTTTATTGTTGTTAACAACCATTTGATCAATAAATATGAGAGATGACCTCTCAAAAAAAATATATATATATATAGTTACTCTTTTTCTGTTTTGTTGGTGAATAACTTTTCCTAGTAACTGGTCTCTTCCAAAGCTGATCCTTCTGGGGGCAGATGTTTAAAATACATCATCATGCAAACATAACCTAAAAACAAAATTTCATTTGGAAAACCAAAATTAGGCAGTCAGTACATGACCTGGTGCCCTGAATCTTACAATCAAGTGAGGGCATAGAAGCTTAACAATTCTGCCACAAGAGGGAGCAAGAAACATGGATCAGCTGTATCCACAGACTGTTGGAGATAGCCTCAGAATCACTAGCGGGGGTGATTAAAGATATTTCTCTCCTGAAGCTAATTAATCAAGACTGAAGGAGGTGACTGCTACTTCAAGTGAGAAGACAGCAGTGCAAAACTTCCAGGAACATGAAAAATCAAGGAAACATAACAGCACCAAAGAATTGCAATAATCTTCCAGTAGCCAACCCCAGATGTGAAGATGTGTAATTTATCTGCTAAAGAATTAAAAATAGCTGTTCTAAGGAAACTCAGTGAACTATAAGAAAACACAGAAAGACAGCAAATAAAATCAGGAAAGGAATACATAAACAAAATCACATGTTTAACAGAGAGAAAATTTAAAAAGAAACAAGTTCTGAAGCTGAAGAATACAATGAATGAACTAAAAAAACATAATAAGAGGTAATTAACAGCAGAACAGATAAATTAGAAGAAAGAATCTGAGACAGAAGACAAAGCATTGAGATTAGTGAGAGGAGAAAGAAGGAAAAAGATGGGAAAAGAGTCAAGAAATCCTGTGCTACCTATGGTATACCATCCAAAGAACCAATTTGTGAATCATTGGAGTTACAGAAGGAGAAGAGAGGGAGAAGGGAGCAGGAAACTTACTAAAATGGCTGAGAACTCTCAAAACCTGGGAAGAAACTGTATATCAAAGTTCATGAAGCTCTTCGGTCATCAAACAAAATCAAGTTAGATCTTCTCCAAGACACATTGTAATAAAAATGTCAAAAATTAAAGACAATCTTTAAATCAAGGGGAAAAATGCTTGTAACTTACAAGGGAACTCCCATAATGCTATGAGAAGATTTCTCAGCAGAAACCTTAAAAGCCAGGAGAGAGTGGGATGATATTTTCAAAACTGCTGAAAGAAAAAAAAATGCCAACCAAGAATACTCTGTCCAGCAAAGTTTTCTTCAAGAAACGAAGGAGAAACATTTCCCCAGAAAAACAAAAGCAGAGGGAATTCATCACCTCTAGATCTGTCTTACAAGCAACACTGAAAGGAGTTCTTCAAGCGGAAATGAAACTATGCTAGTTGGTAACACGAGAACATATGAAAATATAGATCACACTGGTAAAGCTCCATATATAGCCAAATCTAGAATACTCTAATACTGTAATATGGTGGTGTGTTAACCACTTTAGTATAAAGGTTAAAGGACAATAGTATTAAAAATAACTATAAGTACAACAATTTGCTAATGAGCATTCGGTGCAAAAGAGGTAATTTGTGACATCAAAAACATGAAAGGGAGGAGTAAAAGGCTAGCATTTTTATATGCAATTGGAGTTATTAGTGTAAAATAGACTACTATATATATATATATATATATATATATATATATATAAGAGATGTAAGCCTCTTAGTAACCACAAAGCAAAAATATGAAGTAGATTCACAAAAGATAGAAGGGAATCAAAAGCTACCACTACAGAAAATCAATTCAAGAAGGAAGAGAGAGGGAGAGAGAACAAGGAATTATAAAACAGCAAAAATTAAGTGAAAATTGATTAGATTCTCTAGTCAAAAGACATAGAGTGGATGAAAGGATAAAGAAAAACACTCATGTATATTATGCCTACAAAACACTCACTTCAGATACACAGACTGAAAGTGAAGGAGGGATTGAAAAAGGTATTCCATGCAAGTGGAAACCAATCAACAGCAGGGGTAACTATACTTACATCAGACAAAATAGACCTTAAGCCAAAAATGGTAACAAGAGACAAAGAAGGTCATTATATAATGATAAAGGGGTTAATTCATCAAGAAGGGATAAGAATAGTATATATATATATATATATGCACCCAACATCAGAGCACCTAAATATATTAAGCAAATACAGATCTGAAGGGAGAAATAGACAATACAATAATAGTAAGGGATTTCAATACCCCACTTTCAACATCTCTTAGTTTCTTTGATGTTTTCTCTTGCCTTTTTAATCTATTTCATTTATTTCTGCTCTGGTCTTTATTATTTCTTTCCTTCTACTAACTTTGGGTTTCATTTGATTTCCTTTTTTTAATTCCTAATGTGTAAATTTAGATTTTTTGAGGTTTTTCTTGTTTCTTTAAGTAGAACTATATTGCTGTGAATTTCCCTGTTATACCTGCTTTTGTTGCAGCCCATATATTTTAGCATACTGTAGTTCTGTTTTCATTTGTCTCTAGGAATTTCTTTTTATATCTCCTTTGATTTCTTCAATAACCCACTGGTTGTTCAGTATCATATTATTTAATCTCCACATTTTGATGATTTTTCTTGTTTTCTTATTGTTGATTTCTAGTTTCATACCATTGTGGTCTGGAAATATGCTTGATATGATTTCAATGTTCTTGAATTTATTGAGACTTATTGTGTGACATAACATATCTATCCTGGAGAATACACCATGTGCACTTGAGAAGAATGTGTATTCTGTTTTTGGATGGAATATTCTGTATATGTATTAAGTCCATCTGGTCTAATATGTTGTTTAAAGCCAATGTTTCCTTATTGGTGTTCTGTCTATATGATCTATCCATTGATGTAAATGGGGGTATTAAAGTCCACTACTAGTATGTACTGCTGTCAATCTCTCCCCTTAGGTCTTTAAATAATTGCTTTATATATTTTGGTTCTCTAGTATTGGGTACACATACATTTATAAATGTTGTGTCTTCTTTCTGGACTTATCCTTTTATCATTATGTAATGTTCTTCTTTGTCTTTTACTACTGTCTTTGTTTTAAAGTCTATTTTGCCTGATATGAGTATAGCTATACCAGCTTTCTTTTCATTTCTATTTACATGGACTCTTTTCCTATCCCTTTACTTTCAGTCTGTGTGTGCCTTTACTTCTGATGTGAGTCTCTTGTAGGCATAATATAGATGAGTCTTGTTTTTTCATCCATTTAGCTACTGTTTGTCTTTTGGTTGGAGAAGTTAGTCCTTTTACATTTAAGGTAATTGTGTGTTTGTTGCCATTTTTTTTCATTGTTTTCTGGCTGTTTTTGTAGCTCCTCTATGTTCCTTTCCTGTTCTCTTGTTCTCTTCCCTTATAGTTTAATAGCTTTCTGTTTTCCTGTTATAAATTAGTGCTCTTGAGGATTGGAGCCAAGAAGGCAGCGTGAATAGAGCAGCAGAAATCTCCTCCCAAAGCCACATATATCTATGAAAATATAACAAAGACAACTCTTCCTAGAATAAAGACCAGAGGACACAGGACAACATCCAGACCACATCCACACCTGCAAGAACCCAGTGCCTCATAAAGGGGGTAAGATACAAGCCCCGGCCCCATGGGACCTGAGCGCCCCTCCCCCCAGCTCCCGGCAGGAGAAGAGTAGGCAGAGCGGGAGGGGGAGGGAGCCCAGGACTGCTGAACACCCAGCCCCAGCCATCCGGGCGAGAGCGCAGGCACAGTGTGTGCGCGGGGGGCCCTGGATACTAGGGAAACAGGGCAGCAAGAACAGTGAGTGGGCACCGGAGACCTGGCGCCGGAGGACATAAGAAAAGCGAGCGGCCATTTTTTTTTTCTTTTTTCTGTTTCAGCGAGCGCTTTTTGGAAGTCTTAAAGGGATAGGGACCCCAATACTAGGGAAACAGGGCAGCAAGACCAGTGAGCAGATGCCTGAGGCTGGCGCTGGAGAATAAAGAAAACGGAGCGGCCATTTTTTATTTTTATTTTTATTTTAAAATTCTTTTTTTTTCTTTTTTTTTGTGGTCGTTGTTTTGTTTTGGGGGGTGCTTTTTGGAAGTCTTAAAGGGGCAGGGTGGGATACTTAATCCAGAGGTAGAGAATCCGGGGATCTCTGAGCACCCTAACCCCTGGGCTGCAGGGAGCTCAGAGGCCCCTTATGGAGATAAATAGCCTCCAGGCCGTTCCCCCTCCAACGCGACTCCACCATTTTGGAGGAGCAGCCTGAGCCAGGCCACGCCCACAGCAACAGCGGAGATAAACTCCATAGCAGCCGGGCAGGAAGCAGAAGCCCTGTCTGCGTGCAGCTACCCAGCACAAGCCACTAGAGGTTGCTGTTCTCCCAGGAGAGGAGGGCCACAAACCAACAAGAAGGGAAGTTCTTCGAGGCGTCACTTGACCCAGCTCTGCAAACTATTCCTAAAACCATGAAAAGGCAAAACTACAGGCAGACAAAGATCACAGAGCCAACACCAGAGAAGGAGACAGACCTAACCAGTCTTCCTGACAAAGAATTCAAAATAAGAATCATAAACATGCTGACAGAGATGCAGAGAAATACGCAAGAGATATGGGATGAAGTCCGGATGGAGATCACAGATGCCAGGAAGGAGATTACAGAAATGAAACAAACTCTGGAAGGGTTTATAAGCAGAATGGATAGGATGCAAGAGGCCATTGATGGAATTGAAACCAGAGAACAGGAACGCATAGAAGCTGACATAGAGAGAGATAAAAGGATCTCCAGGAATGAAACAATGTTAAGAGAACTGTGTGACCAATCCAAAAGGAACAATATCTGTATTATAGGGGTACCAGAAGAAGAAGAGAGAGGAAAATGGATGGAAAGTATCTTGGAAAAAATAATTGCTGAAAACTTCCCCAAACTGGGGGAGGAAATAATCGAACAGACCATGGAAATACACAGAACCCCCAACAGAAAGGATCCAAGGAGGACAACACCAAGACACATAATAATTAAAATGGCAAAGATCAAGGACAAGGAAAGAGTTTTAAAGGCACCTAGAGAGAAAAAGGTCACCTATAAAGGAAAACCCATCAGGCTAACATCAGATTTCTCGACAGAAACCCTACAGGCCAGAAGAGAATGGCATGATATATTTAATGCAATGAAACAGAAGGGCCTTGAACCAAGGATACTGTATCCAGCCCGACTACCATTTAAATATGATGGTGGAATTAAACAATTCCCAGCCAAGCAAAAGCTGAGGGAATTTGCTTCCCACAAACGACCTCTACAGAACATCTTACAGGGACTGCTCTAGATGGGAGCACTCCTAAAAAGAGCACAGAAAAAAACACCCAACATATGAAGAATCGAGGAGGAGGAATAAGAAGGGAGAGAAGAAAAGAATCTCCAGACAGTGTATATAACAGCTCAATAAGCGAGCTAAGTTAGGCAGTAAGATACTAAAGAGGCTAACCTTGAACCTTTGGTAACCATGAATTTAAAGCCTGCAATGGCAATAAGTACATATCTTTCAATAGTCACCCTAAATGTTAATGGGTTGAATGCACCAATCAAAAGACACAGAGTAATGGAATGGGTAAAAA
Source organism: Manis pentadactyla (assembly GCF_030020395.1). Classification (NCBI taxonomy): domain Eukaryota; kingdom Metazoa; phylum Chordata; class Mammalia; order Pholidota; family Manidae; genus Manis; species Manis pentadactyla. Next base: position 71,130,066 of record NC_080025.1, on the reverse strand, counting down.
AGCAAGACCCATCTATATGCTGCTTACAAGAAACTCACCTCAAACCCAAAGATATGTACAGACTAAAAGTCAAGGGATGGAAAAACATATTTCAGGCAAACAACAGCGAGAAGAAAGCAAGGGTTGCAGTACTACTATCAGACAAAATAGACTTCAAAACAAAGAAAGTAACAAGAGATAAAGAAGGACACTACATAATGATAAAGGGCTCAGTCCAACAAGAGGATATAACCATTCTAAATATACATGCACCCAACACAGGAGCACCAGCATATGTGAAACAAATACTAACAGAACTAAAGGGGGAAACAGACTGCAATGCATTAATTATAGGAAACTTCAACACACCACTCACCCCAAAGGATAGATCCACTGGGCAGAAAATAAGTAATGACATGGAAGCACTGAACAACACAGTAGAGCAGATGGACCTAATAGACATCTATAGAACTCTAAATCCAAAAGCAACAGGATATACATTCTTCTCAAGTGCACATGGAACATTCTCCAGAATAGACCACATACTAGGCCACAAAAAGAGCACAGTAAATTCCAAAAGATTGAAATCCTACCAACCAACTTTTCAGACCACAAAGGCATAAAACTAGAAATAAACTGTACAAAGAAAGCAAAAAGGCTCACAAACACATGGAGACTTAACAACACGCACCTAAATAATCAATGGATCAATGACCAAATCAAAATGGAGATCCAGCAATATATGGAAACAAATGACAACAACAACACTAAGCCTCAACTTCTGTGGGACACAGCAAAAGCAGTCTTAAGAGGAAAGTATATAGCAATCTAAGCATATTTAAAAAAGGAAGAACAATCCCAAAGAATGGTCTAATGTCACAATTATCGAAATTGGAAAAAGAAGAACAAATGAGGCCTAAGGTCAGCAGAAGGAGGGACATAATAAAGATCAGAGAAGAAATGAATAAAACTGAGAAGAATAAAACAATAGCAAAAATGAATGAAACCAAGAGCTGGTTCTTCGAGAAAATAAACAAAATAGATAAGCCTCTAGCCAGACTTATTAAGAGGAAAAGAGAGTCAACACAAATCAAGAGTATCAGAAACGAGAAAGGAAAAATCACAATGGACCCCACAGAAATACAAATAATTATTACAGAATACTATGAAAGCCTATATGCTAACAAGCTGGGAAACCTAGGAGAAATGGACAACTTCCTAGAAAAATACAACCTTCCAAGATGGACCCAGAAAGAAACAGAAAATCTAAACAGACCAATTACCAGCAACAAAATTGAAGCGGTAATCAAAAAACTACCAAAGAACAAAACCCCCAGGCCAGATGGATTTACCTCGGAATTTTATCAGACATACAGGGAAGACATAATACCCATTCTCCTTAAAGTTTTCCAAAAAATAGAGGAGGAGGGAATACTCCCTAACTCATTCTATGAAGCTAACATCACCGTAATACCAAAACCAGGCAATGACCCCAACAAAAAAGAAAACTACAGACCAATATCCCTGATGAATGTAGATGCAAAAATACTCAACAAAATATTAGCAAACCGAATTCAAAAATACATCAAAAGGATCGTACACCATGACCAAGTGGGATTCATCCCAGGAATGCAATGATGGTACAACATTCGAAAGTCCATCAACATCGTCCACCACATCATCAAAAAGAAAGACAAAAACCACCTGATCATCTCCATAGATGCTGAAAAAGCATTTGACAAAGTTCAACATCCATTCATGATAAAAACTCTTAGCAAAATGGGAATAGAGGGCAAGTACCTCAACATAATAAAGGCCATCTATGATAAACCCACAGCCAACATTATACTGAACAGCGAGAAGCTGAAAGCATTTCCTCTGAGATCGGGAACTGGACAGGGATGCCCACTGTCCCCATTGTTATTTAACATAGTACTAGAGGTCCTAGCCATGGCAATCAGACAAAACAAAAACATACAAGGAATCCAGATAGGTAAAGAAGAAGTTAAACTGTCACTATTTGCAGATGACATGATACTGTACATAAAAAACCCTAAAGACTCCACCCTAAAACTACTAGAACTGATATCGGAATACAGCAAAGTTGCAGGATACAAAATCAACACACAGAAATCTGTGGCTTTCCTATACACTAACAATGAACCAACAGAAAGAGAAATCAGGAAAACAACTCCATTCACAATTGCATCAAAAAAAATAAAATACCTAGGAATAAACCTAACCAAAGAAGTGAAAGACTTATATTCTGAAAACTACAAGTCACTCTTAAGAGAAATTAAAGGGGACACTAACAGGTGGAAACTCATCCCATGCTCGTGGCTAGGAAGAATTAATATCGTCAAAATGGTCATCCTGCCCAAAGCAATATACAGATTTGATGGAATCCCTATGAAACTACCAGCAACATTCTTCAATGAACTGGGACAAATAATTCAAAAATTCATATGGAAACACCAAAAACCCCGAATAGCCAAAGCAATCCTGAGAAAGAAGAATAAAGTAGGGGGGATCTCACTCCCCATCTTCAAGCTCTACTATAAAGCCATAGTAATCAAGACAATTTGGTACTGGCACAAGAACAGAGCCACAGACCAATGGAACAGACTAGAGAATCCAGACATTAACCCAGACATATATGGTCAATTAATATTTGGTAAAGAAGCCATGGACATACAATGGCGAAATGATAGTCTCTTCAACAGATGTTGCGGGTAAAACTGGACAGCTACATATAGGAGAATGAAACTGGACCATTGTCTAACCCCATATACACAAGTAAACTCAAAATGGATCAAAGACCTGAATGTAAGTCATGAAACCATTAAACTCTTGGAAGAAAACATAGGCAAAAACCTCTTAGACATAAACATAAGTGACCTCTTCTTGAACATATCTCCCCGGGCAAGGAAAACAACAGCAAAAATGAACAAGTGGGACTATATTAAGCTGAAAAGCTTCTGTACAGCAAAAGAAACCATCAATAGAACAAAAAGGAACCCTATAGTATGGGAGAATATATTTGAAAATGACACATCCGATAAAGGCTTGATGTCCAGAATATATAAAGAGCTCACACGCCTCAACAAACTACAAACAAAAAACAAATAACCCAATTAAAAAATGGGCAGAGGAACTGAACAGACAGTTCTCCAAAACAGAAATACAGATGACCAACAGACACATGAAAAGATGCTCCACATCGCTAATTATCAGAGAAATGCAAATTAAAACTACAATGAGGTATCACCTCACACCAGTAAGGATGGCTGCCATCCAAATGACAAACAACAACAAATGTTGGCGAGGCTGTGGAGAAAGGGGAACCCTTCTATACTGCTGGTGGGAATGTAAATTAGTTCAACCATTGTGGAAAGCAGTATGGAGGTACATCAAAATGCTCAAAACAGACTTACCATTTGACCCAGGAATTGCACTCCTAGGAATTTACCCTAAGAATGCAGCAATCAAGTATGAGAAAGACCAATGCACCCCTATGTTTATTGCAGCACTATTTACAATAGCCAAGAATTGGAAGCAACCTAAATGTCCATCGATAGATGAATGGATAAAGAAGATGTGGTACATATACACAATGGAATACTACTCAGCCATAAGAAAAGGGCAAATCCTACCATTTGCAGCAACATGGATGGAGCTGGAGGGTATTATGCTCAGTGAAACAAGCCAAGCGGAGGAAGTGGAATACCAAATGATTTCACTCATCTGTGGAATATAAGAACAAAGGAAAAACTGAAGGAACAAAACAGCAGCAGAATCACAGAACTCAAGAATGGACTAACAGGTACCAAAGGGAAAGGGATTGGGGAGGATTGGTGGTTAGGGAGGGATAAGGGGGGGAGAAGAAGGGGGGTATTAAGATTACCATGCATGGGGTGGTGGGAGAAAGGGGAGGGCTGTACAACACAGAGAAGGCAAGTACTGATTCTACAACATTTGCTATGCTGATGGACAGTGACTGTAAAGGAGTATATAGGGGGGACCTGGTATAGGGGAGAGCCTAGTAAACATAATATTCGTCATGTAAGTGTAGATTAATGATACCAAAAAAAAAAAAGGCAGTTCCTGTGTGGAGACCTCCAATGAGTCCTACACAAGGGTATAAAGGGCATATAAAAGTGTAGGCAAAGGGTCTGTTTGTTTTTATACAGAGGATCAAAGCCTAATTGGGCTACCCCGAAAATGAACTAAGATACGTATGAAAAAGAACTTCCAACATCTGCACCCTCTGGAAGACTCATGCCAGAAGATGATCATCAAAAAACCACAACAAAGATCCACGCACTGCTACAGCTGTAGATGCACTCATCCCACCAGTTCCTGGACTTGCCATGGGAATGAAGAAGGAGATATCTAACTGGCCTGTGCATACAGTAAAACAACAAATTTGACTGGATCTATACTGTTGGAACTCAAACAAGAATTAGGAGAAGTGCAAATTGTAGTGCTCCAAAATCTTACAACTACAGACTATTTACTGTTAAAAGAACATATGGGATGTGAACAGTCCCCAGGAATGGGTTGTTTTAATTTATCTGATTTCTCTTAGACTGTTCAAGCTCAGTTGGACAATATCCACCATATCATAGATAAGTTTTCACAAATGCCTAAGGTGCCTAACTGGTTTTCTTGGTTTCACTGGAGATGGCTGGTAATTATAGGTCTGCTTTGGTTATGTAACTATACTCCTATTATGTTAATGTGTGTGCGCAATTTAAGTAGTAGTTTAAAACCTATACATGCTGAAGTTACTCTACAAGAAGATAGGTCAAAGAAATAATCAATCTTCCCAAGTTTTCTTCCGCCTGCTACTTCTAGAGCTTTTCTTCTTCCTTCCTAATTACAACCCTTAAATAGAATTCGTGCCTCATATCAAATTAACCGAGTATCATAATTCTTCCAAGTGGTAAAGATACCTCAAGACAAATGCTGGGCATAGAAGCCACAGGGCATAAATATGCAAAGAAATAAAAAGCTAACCATTTCAAACAATAAGGCTTCTCTCTCACTTACCAACTTTACATTTCCCTGTATGGCCCCGGAAGATGACTGGTTAGCCACAGACGGGTAAGATTCCTCAAGGGAGGAACAACCTAAGACAGGCACAGTCGCAGGGGGTCATCAGGTGAGAAACTGGGGATCAACAGAGGTGAGGCTTAGAAACTCACCCCCCCTGTTCTGAGAGAAATCTTCTGCATACGTGGATGTTTTATTGCCCTTGTCTAGCTTGGATTAACACATAGTCTACAGGCACACATCTGATCATCTACATTTGCTCTCTTACAACACTGAACTATGTTTTCTACCTTTATCTTGTATCTACCTACCACTTCAGCATTTTATTAAAAATAATAATAATAAAGAGAGAAATGTGGTATCCAGATACAAATCAAGTATAAAAATCAAATGAGTATTCATATTTGAACTGACTGTTTATAGTTCATAATGCATGAGCAAAACCAAAAGTTTCTGTGATGACTGCCCTTGTACTGTTCACCATGTAACTTATTCACTATGTAAGAATTTGTTCTCCATGTAAGAACTTGTTTGTTATGCTTCAGAAGATTGGAGACTGACGAAAATTAGGCTTGGGGTGGATTAATGATTGTGCATTGAGCATTGACTCCCCTATACAGAATTTTATTGTTGTTAACAACCATTTGATCAATAAATACGAGAGATGCCCTCACACACACACAAAAAAAATTAGTGCTCTTGTTTTTTGTTTCAATATGTCCCTTTAACATTCTTGTAAGGCCAGTGTAGTGGTGATGAACTCCTTTAGCTTTTACTTATCTGGAAAAATCTTTATCTCTTCTTCTCTTCTGAGTGGTAACTTTGGTGGGTAAAGTATTCTTTGTTGGAATTTTTTTCCTTTCAGTACTTTGAGTGTATCATTTCATTTCCTTTTGGCTGCAAACTTTCTGTTGAAAAATCTGCTGATGGCCATCTGGGGTTTCTTTTTATATGACAAGTTGTTGTTTTGTTCCTGCTGCTTTTAAGACTGTCTCTTTATCTTTAACTTTTGATGTTTCAATAATGTGTCCTGATGTAGATCTCTTTGAGTTCATCTATTTGGAACTCTCTGTGATTCCTGGGCATGGAAGTATGTTTCATCCCCCAGATTAGGAAAGTTGTCAACCACTATTTCATCAAATAAGTTTTCTGCCCCTTTCTGTCTTCTCCTTCTCAGACCCTATGTTGCAAAAGTGATTTGGCTTGATATTGTCCCATTGGTCTTTTAAGCTGTCTTCACTTTGTAAAATTCTTTCTTCTTTGTGCTACTCTGAGTCCCATTGCTTTCTCTTCCAGCTTGCTGAGTTATGCTTCTGCTTCATCCAGTCTAATGTTGTGCCTATCTCGGGTATTTTTCAGTTCAGTTATTGAATTCTTCAGCTCTGTGTCTTCTGTTCAATATTTGGTTATACATTCTCTCTCTTTGTTGCAGTAGTTCTCACTGTAATCAACCATTCTTCTGAGTTCAGTGAGCATCTTTATGGCCATTCCTTTGAGCTGTTTATCAGGTAGATTATTTATCTCTGTTCTATTACATCTTACTCTGAGTTCTTGTACTTTTATTTGAAATATATTCCTCAGTCTCTTCATTTTGTCTGACTGTTTCTATCTACGTATTAGGTGAAACTACTACCTCTCCCAATCTTGAAGAGGTGACCTTGTATAGTAAATGACCTGTGGGGCCTAGAAGTGTAGTCACCCTGGCCCCAGAACCAGGTTCTCAAGGAGAAGTCCCTGTGTGGCCGGTATGAGCCCACCAGCTATAGCAAGGCTGTGGTTGTGGGGCAGGGTAGGAGGGGCACTCATCCAGCTGGCTGTGGAATGGCTGTAGCACAGGGTGGGGCAGGTCACTCACCTGACTGGCTGAGGTGCTACTGCGGCGTGGGATGGAGGGGTGTGGTATATCCTCTTGCATGAATAGAAGATTGCCAACATGGTACCCACCAGCACTGTGTTGGCAAGGTAGAATGCAATCACAAAAATTGCAACTACCAGCACTTCCAACCCCAGAGAGTCCAACTGGGTCCCTGCTCTCTGGAAGTCAGTTATTTAGGAATTAATAAGAGGGTCTCCTTCATATATTGTCAAACTGCTGCTATTGTACTGGTTCCCAGGGAAAGTGAGTCTGAATGTGGGTCTTTTAAGAGCAGGTTATTTGGCAAATAACATTTGCAACATAGGGTCTGAGAAGGAGAAGACAGAAAGGGGCAGAAAACTTATTTGATGAAATAGTGGTTGACAACTTTTCTAATCTGGGGGAGGAAACATACATCCAAGCCCAGGAATCACAGAGAGTTCCAAATAACCTGCTCTTAAAAGGCCCACATTCAGACTCACTTTCCCTGGGAACCAGTACAATAGCAGCAGTTTGACGATATATGAAGGAGACCCTCTTATTAATTCCTAAATAACTCCATTTCCTACAGTTCTATGGTTCTCCTGAATGTAATACTCATTGGTTTTATATTTTGGGAGCTCATGTTTCCAGTGCAGTACCCAAGGGTCTGGGTGCCTGACGGAAGGCACAGACTCCTTGCTCCTCAGGGAAAAGTTCTATATTTTTGAGATCCCTCCAAACTATGGATCCCCATGCCTCGGGTGGTGTTCTTGGAAAGAGGGTGTCTCTGTCTCCCCTGCCCATCTCACTGTGGCCCTTTTATCCTTTTTTGTGGAGACACTGTTCAACTAGTCTTCTGGACTCTTTCCGAAGAAATTATTCCATATGTGGGTTTGTAATGTCTGTGAGATGAGGTGAGTTCAGGCTCTTTAATGGTGTCATCTTCACCCACCTTCCCCTTGATGCATTTTTCAAAGAGCCTTTGAAGTGCAGAAAAAGGCCATTGGGGTTGGAGCTGGCTGAGCAAGGCAGAGAGGCATGAGGCTCCCTGGTGCTGTAACCAGAGATGCCTGCTTTCCTGGGAGTTCTGCCTGACAACAGGAGTTGGGGAGTGCTTTAAACTGAAGAGCAGATCCTAAACTATGACAACCGTGCCCTCTCAGATCCCAACCATTATGTTGTAAGAGGAAGCCCAAGATGCCTGGGGACTCAGCTGAGAGCCCGCCCCCCAGCCAGCATCAATGCCAGCCATGTGAGTGTGTATCGCAGACATCCAGCCCCATCAAGCCTTCAGATGCAGCCTGAGCCAGCATCTAAATGCACCCCTGTGAGATGAAACCTCACAGCTGAGCCCAGTCAATTTACAGAACTGTAAGGGATCATAAAAACCATTGTTTTAAACCAGCTGATAATTAGAACAAGTAATAGCCCTTCTCTTTCAGAGTCTATAAAGACTTTCACTTAGCTTAACACTCTTGATCTTCAAAAGTATTCCCCTAGGCTGCTGCAATACCTTGATGGTAATGGGTTCACCAATCACCATTGTACTCCAACACTTCAGTCAACACCTGGTACCTTCAAAGTCCTCAATAAAAGTTGTTAAATGAAAAAACAAGATTTCTTGCTCTTAGAAAAAACTAAAAGATTTTTAGGGAGTACCATCTGTAACTACAGTCCTTTGTTCCACTTGGAACTTCTAGCACTTGAAAGACCTCTGCCCTTGGAGACTAGAAAGATCAGAATAGCAGAGAACAGCAGGAATGCTTCCAGATATGTGCAAGAGGCAAAGATACATGATGAAATATTTTCACCTGGACTCTTTCAAAAGAGCCAGTTTTGGTCATATGGAAAAGTGACCTTTGAGTTGAAAACTGAACTTTTTCACTTTCTTCACTGGGCAGCTACATTAGTTTTAATGCCTTATTGATTGTTGTTTGGTGTATGGTGAAGCACCTCCACTCTCCAGTAAGAAAAAACTGTGTTTCTCTTTTGACTGCCAGTTTGTTAACATGTATGGTTTGAGGAGGCAAGTTACTTATTTTCCTTAAGTCTTTATTTCCTCACCAGCAATTAAGGGATTTCAATCACTACTACCTCATTGGCTTACTTGAGCACTAAAATATTATAATAAAGTACTTAGGACAATATGCAATATACAAAATAGAAGCAAAAAAAGTCATAGGTGTCTTCACTTCTTATTTTTCTTGCTCTTCTAGGTTGCCTACCAATTCTCTTCATGAGAAGAAAGTTTTGTGTTATATCTATTGATTTAACAATTAATCTTAAGTGCCTACTAGACTAGATACTGGGAGCACAATGATAAGACAAGGATCTCACAGTTTAGGACACAGAAAACAATAAGTAATATGTATTGGCTCCATGATGCAAGACTTCTTGGGGAATCAAGAAGGGATTAATTACTTCTCCTGAAAGTGATCTGAGAGTTTAAAAAGCCTCCTGGAGAACTGAGTTCTGCTTCTGTGGATGTGGAGGGCAGTGTAGAACAGCCTGGAATGACTTAGGGTGGTCAGAGTGTCAGGGATTAGGCATAGACAGGAGTGGGTGGTGGCTGCCACAAGAATGAATCTGGAACGTCAGACAGGAGCTCAGCTTGAAGGGCCTGGTGTGCCAGCATAGGTTTATTTTTATTCTTGCTGTGGTTTATTAGAAATAGAGTGTTGAGCTATGCCTCAGTTTAGAGTGTCCACTTCCTATAAATATATCTGTGCAGTGGGTTTTCTAAAATAAATCACACTTAACCATTTTGATTTCCATTATAAAGATGAAAATATACCCTCCTACACCTTCTACACCTGAAGGGAAAAAAAGAACACAATTTAGAAACCCATCTTCGATTCCTGAGCATGTGGGTAACCTGCAAGAGAGTTGTAGTGGCTGAAGCATTTCTACTATAAGCATTGGGAGGTTTTAGCATCTTAGGCAGGAAATCACATTATTCTATTTGTGGAGGAGGGGAAAAAGCAAGGTCAGGGAAAGAGGGTTTTTTTTTTCTTTTTAGTGAAGAGATAGAGAAAACTAAACAATATTATCAAGGTCATAACTCTAATATTTCATTTCTATAATCAAGCCAGTTTGTAACTGAGGCTTCCTATTTAATCAGTATTTAAGTGTGATAGTTTTTCCTTTCTGGAAGAGTTCATTGACCCTCTTCAATTTTCTCTTATGCAAAATATGTCCATCAGTGTGGGCAATGACCTTAATACTCCCACTCTTTAGAGTTTAAATAGATGACTCAGGTAGGATTTTTCATGGATTTTTCTATGTTGCTTTGGGAAAGTGCCAGTCCCAGCCAAGCTATGGCTGAGACTACCTGAATTATTTGAAAAACCCTGTTGCTGCAATATTTTACCTTCTTAGATTAAAAAACGCTAGAAAATTCTTCGGGATTAAGGATCCCAAGTCTGGAACATGTGTATATAGACAAAATCTGGAGAGAAATATGCTATAATGTAAATGGTTTGGTTAAGGGAAAAGACACTTTTAAGGATTTTCTTTATGAGAACAAATATTTTAAAAGGTGTTTAAGAGTGTCAGAGGTTAAATACAAAATACTGGATGTTTCATAACAGCGTTCATTAATTAGTCTTTTGCATATCTTTTAATTCTGAAGGCAAATTCTTTGAGTAGCTAATTTTCATGGGTCATTAGTGGCTACTTATAGATGAAATTAAATTTCATGTACATTTTAAATTCTAAAAATTTGCATTCATACCAGAAAGCCTATTCTAGCCAATAATTTTATATCCTAGCATTGCATATCAAGGATAAGGTCCTAAGTCAGCTATTCTCTGCGCCAAACTCCATATACGTTCTATACTTCTTTATGTTTCTATTTCACTGTGAATTTTAATTATTTGTATTTAATTAATCTGTATAATTAATTTTATTACTTTTCACTCTATAGCTATTTTCCACATACCTGCGGGCTGGGTCTCATTGTGTTTGTCTTCACTGTGCTTAAAGCAGTGTGTCTTGACATAGCACATAACCTCTTCAAAAGTGTTGCATGAATCATGAATAGTCTCAGCCAGTCAAGGAATGGTGGAGTTAAAATATCTTTGGCCAGTTTCCAGATTCTCCCACCTTGAGACATGTGCCAAGTATCTTCCATTTGCTTTCGTATGTATTCTCCACCCTTCTCTCCACACTGCTCTCTGTCCTAGGAGATTGACCTCTGTGGGCTCAGCTGAAGGGGAAGCTGGGGCACAGTTGGAGGGTAACTGGCCCTTCTCAAAGTAGTTTCCTCTACATGACATGCAATATGGGTTTTGGTAACTGCTACCTCCTCTCACCATGCTGGCCTGAGAAAGGCAATGGCCCTTCCATTTTTTGGCCCCCAAATACTTCATTATACTATATGCACTATACCCTATGTTCTGCCCATATCTTTGTTAATAGTTCCTTCATTAAATCCTTCTTGGATATCCTAATTTGAGTGTGCCACTCCTCCGCTGCTGAGATCTGACTGACAAAGGACAGTTTCTATTATTGCAAAAAGAATTTGCATTCTTGACCAATGTAATGATTGCTTCCTAAAAACCTTCATAATTACCTCCATAAGTCTAAATTCATATAGTTTTTAGTCTTTTAATATATAAAATCTCTTATAGCTCACCACATCCTCCTCTACAGTTTGCCTCAGCCAATTTAAGATCACACCTTCTTTCTTCCAGGTTTCACTGTTTGATCCCATCTGTTTTTGTACTGTTTCTCTGATCTGTGAGCTTTCAGAATTACTTTTCTTTTTTTTTTTTTTTTAGATAATTATTTTTTATTGAAGGGTAGTTGACACACAGTATTACATTAGTTTCAGGTGTACAACACAGTGATTAAACATTTATATACATGATAATTCTAGCTACCAGCTATCACCATACAAAGTTGTTACAATATTTTGACTATATTCCCTATGCTATATATTACATCCCAGTTACTTATTTATTTTACAATTGGAAGTGTGTACTTTTTTTTTTTTGAGAGGGCATCTCTCATATTTATTGATCAAATGGTTGTTAACAACAATAAAATTCTGTATAGGGGAGTCAATGCTCAATGCACATTCATTAATCCACCCCAAGCTTAATTTTCGTCAGTCTCCAATCTTCTGAAGCATAACGAACAAGTTCTTACATGGAGAACAAATTCTTACATAGTGAATAAGTTACATGGTGAACAGTACAAGGGCAGTCATCACAGAAACTTGGTTTTGCTCATGCATTATGAACTATAAACAGTCAGTTCAAATATAAATATTCATTTGATTTTTATACTTGATTTGTATCTGGATACCACATTTCTCTCTTTATTATTATTATTTTTAATAAAATGCTGAAGTGGTAGGTAGATACAAGATAAAGGTAGAAAACATAGTTTAGTGTTGTAAGAGAGCAAATGTAGATGATCAGGTGTGTGCCTGTAGACTATGTGTTAATCCAAGCTAGACAAGGGCAATAAAACATCCACGTATGCAGAAGATTTCTCTCAGAACAGGGGGGGTGAGTTTCTAAGCCTCACCTCTGTTGATCCCCAGTTTCTCACCTGATGGCCCCCGTGCGACTGTGCCTGTCTTAGGTTGTTCCTCCCTTGAGGAATCTTACCCGTCTGTGGCTAACCAGTCATCTTCCGGGGCCATACAGGGAAATGTAAAGTTGGTAAGTGAGAGAGAAGCCTTATTGTTTGAAAAGGTTAGCTTTTTACTTCTTTGCATATTTATGCCCTATGGCTTCTATGCCCAGCATTTGTCTTGAGGTATCTTTACCACTTGGAAGAATTATGATACTCGGTTAATTTGATATGAGGCACGAATTCTATTTAAGGGTTGTAATTAGGAAGGAAGAAGAAAAGCTCTAGAAGTAGCAGGCGGAAGAAAACTTGGGAAGATTGATTATTTCTTTGACCTATCTTCTTGTAGAGTAACTTCAGCATGTATAGGTTTTAAACTACTAATTAAATTGCGCACACACATCAACATAATAGGAGTACAGTTACATAACCAAAGCAGACCTATAATTACCAGCCATCTCCAGTGAAACCAAGAAGAGAATTACTTTTCTTAGAAGTAGCTTCATATGAAAGGTTAAAGAACTCACTGGTGGTGAGAATGTAAAATGGTATAGCCACTTTGGAAGACAGGTTAGCAGTTTCTTACAAAACGAAACACACTCATACTGTATAATCCAACAATCACACTCCTTGGTATTTACCCAAAGGAGTTGAAAACTTATGTCCCCACAAAAATCTGCACACAGATATTTATAGCAGCTTTATTCATAACTGCTAAATCTTGGAATCAACCAAGATGTCCTTAAGGAGGTAAATGGATGAACAAACTGTGGTTTATGAAGATAATATAATATTATTCAGCACTTAAAAAAACGAGCTATCGAGATGAAAAGACATGGAGGATCACAGATGCATATTACTAAGTTAAAGAAGCTAATTTGAAATGGCTACATACTGTCTGATTTTAAGTATATGACATTCTGGAAAAGGCAAATCTGTGGAGACAATAAAAAGGTCAATAGCTGCCAGGGGTTGAGGGTGGGATGGGGTGGGCATGGATGAATAAGTACAACACAGAGGATTTTTAGGGCAATGAAAATATTCTGTATGATACTGTAATGGTGAATACATGTCATTCTACATTTGTTCAAATCCATAGAATGTTCAACATCACTAGTGATCCTTAACATAAGCTATAGATTTTTAGTGTTTATGATGTGTTCATGTAGGTTCATCAATTGTACAACAATGTACCACTTTTGGGGAGGAAGCTGATAATGGGGAAGGTTATGTATGTGTAGGGGCAGAAGGTATCTATGGGCAATCTCTCTCTCCCTTCCACTTAATGTTGCTGTAAACTTAAAGCTGTTGTAAAAAATATAAAGACAAAAATGAAAACTAAAAGAACATGTTGAAATCAGCAATGAAAAAATGACACAGTACTGTAGGGAAAAATAATGGTAATTGAGAAGAGACTTGTAAGAGGTGAGAGATTTAGCCCTGTAAAGATATGGGAGAAGAGAATTTGGGGCAGGGGGAACAACTAGCATGAACACCCTGAGTGGAACTCTGCCTCTTGTTTGAGGAACATCAAAGAAGCACGTGTGGCTGGGGTGGAGGAGGCAGGGAGAGGAGGAAACAAGGTCGGAGAGGATGTGGAGAACCCGCTGCAGGCCATGGCTCCGAGGGGCTGAATGGTGAGAAGAGGAGTGATGTGATCTGATGCACATTTCAAAAACATCACTCTGGCTGCTGCCTTGGGAATAGATAAAGGCAGAGGGGGCAAAGACTGAAGCAGAGAGGTCATTTAGACACTACTGCAGTAATTCAGGTGGAGACCATGGTGGCAGAACTGGAGAGAGAGAGAGGGTTGGATTCTGGAAATACGTTGAAGGTAGAGCCAGTAGGATTTCCTATATGCAGACCGAGTAGGGGGTGTGGAAGAAAGGGAAGATTGCAGGATGACTGCAGTGGTTTTGCTGAGCAACTGGGAGGCTGGAGCTGCCTGCTGAGAAGAAGCCTGTTTGGAGGGGCAGTCTAAGAAAAGCTTGGGAGACAAGGTTGGGCCTATTAAGCATCGAAATAGAGACGTCAAAGATGTAGTTGTGTGTATAAGTCAGGGATTCAGGAGGGAGGCTAGGCTGGAAATCAGAATTTAGAAATTGTTGGATACAGATGGTATTTAAAACCACCAGACTGGCTGAGATTACAGAGACAGTGAGAATAGACAGAGAAGTTCAAGGAACAAGCCTCAGAAAGCTCCAATGTTAACTAAGCTGAAAGAGGAAGTGTTACATCAAAGGAGACTGAGAGTGACCAGTAAAGCATTAGGAACTCCAAGAAATATGCGGAGTTGTGGAATCCAAGTGAGGAAAGTATATTAGTGAAGAGAGGATGATACATTTGTCAACTGCTTGAATATGTCAGTAAGATAGGGACAAAGAATTGACCTTTGGATTTAGCAATGTAGAGGTTATCAGTGACCCTTACAAGAGCAGTTTTGATGGTGTGAAACACCTGATTAGAGTGGGTTTAAAGAAAAACAGGAGGACAGGAAATGGAGAAATGATAGAGATAGCTCTTAAAAAGTTTAGTTGCAAGGAGGAGAGAAACATGATGGTCATTGTCAGGGAAATGGGGTCAAGAGAGACCTTCTTTTAAGATGGAAAAAATAACAACATGTATATGTGCCAAGGGGAATGATCCAACAGGGACAGGAATGTTGATGATTCAGGAGAAAGAGGGAAGAATGGCTCCTTAAGTAGAAGCAGCCATTCTTAAGGGGATGGGATCTACAGTATAAAGTACAAACAGAAGGACTGGCTGCAAATAGGGACATGGATAGTTTACTTAGAGAAACTGGTGGGAAGGCAGTGTGTTGGTGCAGATGCTGGTAAGTGGGCAAATGTCAGGGAGGTTGTATCCAATGCCCTTTTGAACTCTTTGATTTTATTGTGAAATGAGCAGCACAGTAATTCAGCAGAATGTGAAGATAGGGCAAGAGTAATAGAAGTTTGAGGAAAGGTAAGTATGAAATAATTATTAGGACACTGGAAGAGAGAATGAACTAAGGAAATATTATGACTGTTGGGCAGCAAATATTGGGATCAGTGTATAAGTGAGAAGAAACATCTTTGTCCTTATGAATCTTGCATCCTACAGAGTGGACATAAATAACAAGCATAATAATTGCATGAAGTATATAATAAAGGGCCATTTAGTTTCATGGTGAGACCAGCTAAATGGATTGGGTTTTTCTTCAGTCATGTTCTACTGCTTAGTGGAGACTTGCTGTAGTTAAATTAGCAGGATTATGGCTTTGATGGGCAAGCCTGATAAGGCCTACAAGAGGGTTGCAGATGTTTGCAAGATGGGTTACAAAGTAAGAGATCAAATTAAGGTAGTGAGGAGCAGGACAAAGGTGGTGAAATCACTGGATTGAAGGGGATGCATGTGTTTAATGACCCGATGTGTTTGACGCATCTTCTCCACCCCCACTTCCCTGCCCTACTTAATGTGGTGGCTAAGATGTCCTTGGTTTAGAATTCTAGCTCCATCAATTTTAAGATCTCTATTCTGTTCCATTTTACCATCCAGTTGATCATAGTGGCTTAATATTGTTTCTCAATGAATGAATAGCTGGATGGTTGCACCAGGTAGGGCTGTTTCATTGTTATCAAATAAATACAGAGGAGCCCTTGGAATTGGCTCTGATATACATAAACACATCAAGTAGACGTGGCTACTCGTCTCCACAAACACCCCTGGTCCTAGATTCTCACTTATGCTCTCAGACACAGAGCACAGAGTGAGCACGTCTAGAGGGACAACGTTAGAGCTGACTCAGACAGTCAGACAGGCCGACACATCTCGTTGCCAGCTGCTCTCTGGTTGGTCAGTTGGTCATTTGCGGTTTTAGTTCAGCAGCTTCCTCCTTCTTCAAGTATCTGCATTTTTATTCCCCAAGATTCCTTTTATAGAAACTGAAGAGGCTATGGTCCTTAGTCTACTCACTTCCATAATGTCCTCCAGTTATCACCAAGGTTTCTTTCAAACTAAACAGCTCCAACTGTTTCAGTCCCAGAGTATCTGAAAAATAGTAATCTGACCACCTGTTAGCCTCCCGAGAAGGAAGAATTCTGGTTCATCAATATAGAGAATCCTCACGGTGGGCTAGAAGGGAGACAAAACATTTTGAGGGAAAATAAGTAAATTTCTTTTTCTAACAAAATTCTAGAACATGCCATCCTTTCAATCACCTCCCAGCATACTCTTCAAGACAGGGTCTGCCAGTGTCCGAGGTCACCTGGCTAATAAGATGCGAAGCTCAGAGTTTGAATCCCTCTATTTAAAGCCTTATAATTATTAATAAAAGCCTTAATAAAGATTGCCCCCAGCTTTAGGCCCTTCCTTTTCGGAGGAATGTGGAGATATTAATCAGACGGGACATACGGGGGACTCAAATAGGCTCTAGGTGCAGAGCCAGTGCAGCCCAGGGAGAAATCTGAGAGGGGAGCAGAGCCGGGGCTGCACTGAACACGGGACTCTGGTTCCGCTGAGGCAGCCGCAGGCAGGACTCAACTCTGGGCGGCCGTCTCTTGTACAAAAGGCGAGTTTTGCATTGGGTGGACTCTCAAGTCCCTTCCAGCCCCAGGGTTCTGCGTCTCAAAGCTTTAGGGCTCTTCCCGAAGGAGGACAGCGTGCTAAGTGCAGGCAGCCCTGGTGCGCTCTCGCCGTCCTGCACGGCGGGGTCAACGCCCCGCGGCCAGGCCCGGGATGGGAGCGCGGAGGCGAGTCCGGCCTCTCTCTCTCCTCGGCCGCCGGTGGCTGCTGAGCTCCCGGAAACTGTCCCCGGTAGGAGCGTAAGGAGAAAACTGAGCGTGCCGGTCCCCGGAGGGGCTCGGGAGGCCCGCCAGGCGACGCTCTGCGAGCACGGGCGGAGGGAGCATCGGCCGGGGTGGAGGCTCACCCGGGTGGGCGGCGGCCGCGCGGGGCCCCACACGCTGCCTGGCCTGCGCGGCGAGCCCGGAGGGCGGTGGGAGCGGCAGCCGGGGGCGTCACCGGGACCCCGCGCGGGGCGGGGCGGGGCGAAGCAGCGGCGAGCAAAGTCCAGGCCCGGCGGCCGCAGCGCGCGGCGCCCCGCGGCTCGGACCCGAAGCGCGAAGTCCAAGGTGGGCGGCCGGGCGCGCAGGGCTGCGAGGAACCCCCAGGCGGTGGGCGCGGGACCCGACAGCCGGCCTCACCCCGGCGGCCCTGGGCCCCGCGGCCCCTGCGAGGAGGCGGCTGTCGCCCCCGAACTGGCCGGGAGCCCCGGCACCTGAGGCTGGGCTTTCTCCCCAAGCTGCAATGGACCAAGAGGCGGGAAGGAACGGAGCGGTCCGGCGCCCCGGGAGAGCAGAGGGCGACTTGGAGCTGGGCTGCAGCAGGTACCTGATCCGCGCCACCGCTTTCCCGCTACCCTCCACTCGGCGGGGCCAGGACTCGATCTTGGAAAGGAGAAAAATCTGTTGATGCCTTTGGGGGATCTTGTGTGAGGTTCTGACCTTCCTCGGGAAATGTCATCGAGGCTCCTTTTGAAACAGGCTCGGAAAGAAGAGGCTGACTGTAAAAGGGCCCCTTCTCTTTGTGCAGGGGGCTTCGATGAATATTTGTGTTGTGTGACATTCCTTGCCTTAGATAGCTCAAAACTTTTACAAATAACCTTCATAAACATCATCTGGTTTTCTGTGTTTCTAGAGCATCAGACATCTGCTGTTGATGGGCACGCTTTTGAGCAAGGGGAGTGAAGCAAAGAACTGCCACCTCCCTCTGATAATTCCTCTTCCTCCTTGTCTTCCCCCCACCCTCCCTATCTTCCCAGCGCCAGGCAGGTTCCTTGCTAACTTCTGGGTAATGTGGTGGGGAGGGCGACCGCGAGGAGCCTCTTTTCCTCCATAACCTGCACTTCCCAGTCAGTATGTGTTAAAATTCAAGGGGAATACGTCAACATTTCCTTTGCTTGCGCTGGTTTCTTCCTGAGCTGGCTTCTTGGTTCCCAGGGGACCTTGTTAAGCGCACTTCACCGGCCTCAGTGGGGCAGAAGCCACCAGTCAACGGTGTGTTGTCGTTGTTTCCTCTTTTACTGTGGGAACAGTGAATCATTTTCGCCTTTAGCCTCAAATAGATTATGAGGCTGTTAACGGTCTCTGAGTTCATGTTGGGCCATCCAGAACTAATTGACCTGTGTTATCAAGTCAGTCACCCAGAGTCAAATTTATGTTCTGTAGTGTGCCCTCAGGCTGCCAGGGACCTGATTGGCTAACTGGAAATATGACTATCTGATGATGTTTAAACTGAAGAATTATTTTAGTTGGTTAACTTCTGTATACAGTGATATTGCTCTATTTTTTATAACAATAGTAGTCATTCATAGAAAATAGAATTTGCTATCTAGAATTAGAAAACCAGTAGGCAGCATTATTTCTGCTAGAAAAGTGTGGTTTTCATCAGCTGGCAATTTAGGCTACGATTCACTGTGCATCTATAAATAGATGGCATTTTCAGAAGAAGGCTATTTATGTATTGCACTAGCTGTACATTTGATGCATGCACAAAGGAGCTATCCTTGTGAAAGAAACAGTAGCACTCCTGAACCCAGGGAAGTGCTCAGAAGTGGGGCTCACAGGCTTGTGTTGGAAAGAAGAGAACAGTTCACAAGAGAAACAGAGTTGAGAATAAGTTGAGACTCTAAGATTATGAAATTAAATGTAATGAGACTAATTTTTATAAAAAACAGACCAAAACTTATACATTCACAGGAAGTTAAGCTCACTTCACCTGTCTAGGGCAAACTGGGAGATAGTTATATGCTTGTTCCAATCATGATGTTATTGCCTGGGGACATTTTTACATTTAGAGGCAGATGTCCTTTGATTTTAGCAAATGTTCTAAGTAGCTTGGGATCAAGTCTTCTGAGTAAAACGTTATCACCTGCCTGGATATTTAAGCTAAATAAATGCACTTTGGGTAAAAAATAAAAATAAAAGCCCTGTGGTAGGAACACATTTGGTGTTTGCATGGAACAGCAACAGCAGAGAGGCCAGGGTGGCTAGCAGAGCGAGCAGGGTGGAGTGCGAAGTGGGGTCAGAGAGCACAAGAAAACAGATCACGTAGGGGCCTAGAGGCCAATGTGAGAATTTTGGCTTTTACTTTGAGGAAAATGGGAGTCAGTGTAGGCTTTTGAGTGGAGGAATAGCATGATATGACTTGGGTTTTTAAATGATCACTCTGGCTGCTGTGTTGAGGACAGACTAAAGTCGGCATAAGTGGAAGAGGAGAGACTAGGTGGTTCTCCTGGGCTGTTGGGATAGCAGTACAAGTGGTAGCAGTGGTTGAATTCTAGATGTATTTTGAATGTACAGCCAACAAGATTTACTGCCACCATTCCCTGCAGTCCTTCAGAAGAGTAGCCTTTACTATTTTTAAGTTAATATGTATTTTATTTTAGCAAAAGAAGGGTATAATTATTTGGCAGACATTGTTAATACACTCATCCTCCCTGTGTGTGGGCTCTACAAGGCAGGCAACCATGTCTCACTTACCTGGGTTTCCTTGTAGTACCTTGGACAGTTACCTATGTACTTGGTGATTACCTTGCAGTGTTTGCTAAGCTGGGTAATTTTGACAGTTTGTGGTTATCACTGCTTTATATTTGAAGATATTATAATAGTTGAATATAATAACTACTCATATTTATGTTTGATTGCCTGAAACATTTTATAATGGTTTTAAATTCAAACAGTTATATTCTTTTACAGCATTCAAGACAGGAAAAAAACAAAGAAAGTGAATTTGATTGGACCATTAACATTGGTAAGATGTGAAATATTAAATGTGAATAATTCTTGCCTTCATTCAACTTTGGTGTCTTGAATAAACAGCTGTAGGGCCAGTACTTTAAGATCATTGACAGGCAGTGACAGATTTTCCCTGCTGTACTTGTCCTGTCTTAGGTTAACTCATTTTAGTCAGTGGCTTAAATTCTCAAGATGGATGATAAAAGAGGTGGGGACAGGCTGCCTATGAAACAGGAGAGAAAACTGGTTTATGAGGAAATTGAAAATAAGACATGTTTGTAACACCATACAGACTAAACAATTTCAGGGAAGTGCATCTCTGCATTTATTCCACCAATCCCACCCCACCCCCAGCCCAAATTTAACTTAAAATAAGCTTGCATATGAAGAAAATGATTGTTAATTACAGAAATTTTAAAATAATTAAGAAATATGTGTTCATATTTGGCTTCCAAGAAAACTGATTAAATATGGAGTAACTATTAGAGATTCAGATTATGTTTAACAACAGTCTCCATGGCTTTCTGTGGTCACAAGGCAAGCCAACATATTTTGGGAAGATATCTACTCAGTTTTTCTTTTGTAATGTGTCTCAGGGAGGCAGCCCAAGGAAGTGCCTACTTTTGGTTAATATGATATGCTTCAAACTATGATAGCCATTATTCATTAACAGAGAAGTTGGTATTAAGAGGCATGTCAGTGAAATCCCCAGCGTAGTAAGGAAATTGGTGAAAAGACATCAAAATATCCTCAGTCTCCAACATTATGTACATTTCTTATCTCACCATAAAGCCCCTATTCATTCTTTTCTCCCTTATTCTTATTTTTGTGAAAGTCTCAGTAAGAACTTTTCAAAATTTAGTGCTTTAGAAAATAATTGTGTATAAAACCTAAGTATGGTTTCAATGTACAGATCCTTAATTTACCTGCTACAGAAAATAATATGCTACAAACCTTAACATAGAAACACAGGAATTTCATGTGAATTTTAAAGTTAAATTTAAATTAAATTTAAATGTAATCTTTTCAGCCCCTGTATAGATAATTTTTTGTCCTGAAAGAGGTTCAGGATAAAACTGTGCTCTAACAGGAGTTAGACATGCCCTGTTTTTTTGAAAATTGTTGAAAACAAATCTAGGTTTATGTGGGATGTTGCTGTGAAATTCACATAATTTTACATTTAAGCTTAGAGATACTAAAATTTCATTTAAGTAATATGAAAAGCACTTACAGTGTACCTCAATTTCATGTAAGTGTTCGGTAAAGAGAACATAACATGAGGACCTGCTGCTGTACTTGTAACTGTGGCTGATGGACCCACGTGCTCTCTCCCCTTTCCCTTGTGCACTTGACTTTACCTGCTTTCTTGTTCTGTTCCAAGCTCCTCCTGTCTTCTGACCCTTTGTCTCTTTCAGCTTCTGACTTGTCCTGCGTGTTGGATGATGGAATTTGGCCTGCCCATACCGAACTTCTGGAACTCTATCTGAGAACAGTTTGCACACACACCCTTTCCCCACATGTGCAGCTGACCTCAGGCTGCCCTGGCATATTGACCCTATGTGACTCAACTTCAGCTCACAAGCACCACCCCCTCTGCCAAGCCTGACTCATCTCACCCATTCTCCCTAGACTATTCCTTGGAAATGGGTAGAAGAAAAAGGTTAAAAGGAGAGGAGAGATGCAAGCGACAGAGGGGAAGGTACAGAATTGGGAAAATAAGAGAAGGGAGATGTAGTCTGGAAGGCAGAGGAGGAAAGAACAAAGAGAGTGCCCCAGAGCGGTCAACCAAAAATGGGGAGAGAAAGTGAGAAATTGGAGAAGACTGAAGACGGTGAGGGACAAAATCTTTGGGGTATTGTAACACTGATCGGCTGGATAGTTATTCAGTGTTGTGCACTTCACTGTGACAACTGCTGTCACCCCTCCAAGTGACAGTACTAAATACATTGTACTTTAATAGTACTAAATCCAAGATCCTTGGTGTGACCCACCAGGGCCTTTATTCCTCTTTTTCATGCCCTCTTCCACCCTTTGTACTGTACACTTCAGGAATTCCACTGCTGGCAAGTACAGGAGTTACCTGAGCACTCCATGCCATTGCTAGTCACCGTACTGTTCTCAGCCGAAATCGCCCCTGCTTCCTCTGCGCTCCCCAATTTGTCTTCAGCTAATTGTCCCTCATCTTTCAAGATGCTGCAATAAGCATCAGTATCCACAAGCAGGACTTCCCTGAAGTTCACATTCAGGCATTCCCTTATATTTGCTGCACTTCACTGCTGAGCTGACTATAAAAGATAACCTAAACCTCTTACAGGGATCTCATCCTCAAAACTCGGAGGTTCTGTTTCCCCCTCATCTGTAAGTCTCCCTCTGAAATATGCTGAATGTTGTATTAAAGGATGTGGGGTGTGTGTGTGTGTGTGTGTGTGTGTGTGTGTGTGTGTGTGTACTTCATGTCTATGCCTAGCTGTTTCTAACTCAGTATCTCGGTAGCTCTGGAAGATCAAACAATATTTCTTTTTTTTTTTTTTGAGAGGGCATCTCTCATATTTATTGATCAAATGGTTGTTAACAATAATAAAATTCTGTATAGGGGACTCAATGCACAATCATTAATCAACCCCAAGCCTAATTCTCAACAGTCTCCAATCTTCTGAAGCATAACGAACAAGTTCTTACATGGTGAACAAATTCTTACATAGTGAATAAGTTCTTACATGGTGAACAGTGCAAGGGCAGTCATCACAGAAACTTTAGGTTTTGCTCATGCATTATGAACTATAAACAATCAGGTCAAATGTGAATATTCGTTTGATTTTTATACTTGATTTATATGTGAATTCCACATTTCTCCCTTATTATTATTATTATTTTTAATAAAATGCTGAAGTGGTAGGTAGATGCAAGATAAAGGTAGAAAACATAGTTTAGTGCTGTAAAACGGCAAATGTAGATGATCAGGTCTGTGCCTATAGACTAAGTATTAATCCAAGCTAGACAAGGGCAACAAAACATCCACGGATGCAGAAGATTTATCTCGAAACAGGGGGGGTGAGGTTCTAAGCCTCACCTCTGTTGATCCCCAATTTCTCACCTGATGGCCCCCCTGCGACTGTGCCTGTCTTAGGTTGTTCCTCCCTTGAGGAATCTTACACGTCTCTGGCTAACCAGTCATCTTCCGGGGCCATACAGGGAAATGTAAAGTTGGTAAGTGAGAGTGAAGCAACATTGTTTGAAAAGGTTAGCTTTTTACTTCTTTGCAGATTTATGCCCTGTGGCTTTTATGCAAACAATATTTCTTAATGGAACCAAACCTTTATCCCTTCTTCTTTTATTGCAGTCATTGAACTAAATAAGATACCAATTAAACAGACTCAGACTGATTTCTTCACAGGATACAAAATAAGTAGAATCATGAAGTCAATCTGTCAATGATTTGTATCAAAATTCTTCTTTAATACACTTATTTGCAACTATTACAAAAGTACTGACCTTAAATAAAAATCCAAAGAACATAGAATTGTAAAGTAAGTATTCTTTCTTTCTTTTTCTTCCCCTAGTTTCGATACTCTGACTGGCAGGATAAATTATTTATGTCCCTGGGCACGCTCATGGCCATAGCTCATGGAGCAGGTCTCCCCCTCATGATGATAGTATTTGGACAAATGACTGACAGATTTATTATAACAGCAGGAAACTTCTCCTTTCCTGGTAAGCATTTCTTTACCTTTTTAAAGATGCACAGCACAACTTTAAATGGAAGATTAGAAATTGGTTTTGCTATCTACTATCCACTTGTTTAATGATTTAGACATCTGGGTGACTCCAGTTATCACAGAAGGTGTTATAAAATTCCCAGAAAATTCCTCCCTCATTTAAATTTCAGCAAATAGGTGTATCTTGCTTGATTTTTAGTGCAGGATGAGGAAATATAGACAACTTTGCATCTAAATAAACTAGATAAGTCACTCCACTTGAGGCTGGTGGGACTGTAACCACGTCTCTCTGCGTCCTGCCCCTGATCACTGGTGGGTCTCAGAACGTGGCAGTTAGCGCCGCAGCACTTCCTGCTGGGCTCAGCTTGGTTCTGGCTTTCTGTTTTTTCTTTCCCTCCACCCTTTTTGTTAAAATTCTACCCGTTTCTGTCTCTAATTTTTGAATCAGTTGGGTTGACAGGAACCTGATATAACACTTCACAAAAGAGTGAATGGGAATGACACACTTTGAAAACCACAAAAAGGACCATAATCAGTGAAGAGTCAAAGTAGTTGCACATGCTCATGACGTCTGTAAGGGCCTATGGCAACAGCGCTGGCATGAGGTTCCAGTGCATATGTGTATTTTCCTTATAGCCAAGGTCAACCCAAAAAGGAAGATTTCCATGCTTTCTACCAAGCCTGAAGGCTCACTGCCTCCCAGGACACTTTGTGGGCACTAGACTAAGGGAAGAGGGAGGACTTATTATTATTGGTGGAATATGAGAAAAAAGCTGATAAGGGAAGAGCAGCTTTCACAAAGACACCTAAGAAAAAGTGGGCTCCAGTAAGAGTTTTCAGTGTTCACTGACTGAGAACTACACATTTGGTCAGCATTGTAGGGCTTAAGTGTAATTACCCGAGAGAATATGATTGCTTGATTTACACAATAGGATTTATTTACATAAATATTAATGCCTTTTAGAAATCCAGTAAAAGTGTCCTTTGAAGAGTTAAAGCAAGCTCCTACAAAAATAGTTTATTTATTCTCAAGCACTGTTTTCTCTGAGAAGAACCTCTTTATCATAAAAATGACAGTAATAGTACTCTTTCACCGTATTTGTTATTTGCTAGGTCCTATTTTACTTCACCCTCTCAAGAGCAATCCTGCATCATAGGTAGTATTATCCTCTGTGACATAGGAAGAAGCTGAGGCTTGGAGAGGATAAATAACTTGTCCAAAGTTACATAGCTGGTGAGTGTTAGGGCAGAGTGCAACCTAGGTGTTTCTGCCATCCACTCAGGCTCATGACCATGTACGTTAATTATGCTGCCAACCTACATAATTGTACTTTCTCTTGAAAACAAAACTGTTTTGGGAGAAGTTTTAAATGGATTATCTATGTTTCATCAGTGACCAAAATTCTAATGGGAACACCATAAAGATAAAATTGGAGTAAGATAGGAGAGTTTAAACAGTCTCTAAGGAAATGAAGGGTAGGAATTTTCAATTTGTTTTCCCTTTACTTCTTAGATCTATAGATCTTTTCACATTAATATTTTATATATATATATATAGCTGGATGATGTCCCTATTTAGACACATCAATCAAAAACTGGTTTCAACTCAGGGTTTAAAAAAATCAGATAAATGGGTGAAGGGATAAACAAAATGTGGTATAGACATACAATGAAATATTATTCAGCCTTAAAAAGAGGGAGATTCTGACAGTGCTACAGCACAGATGAACCATGAGAACATTAGGCTACATGATAAAAGTCAGTCAGAAAAAGACAAATTGTGTACAATTCCACTTGTAAGTGGTATCTAGAGTAGTCAAATTCATAGAAACAGAAAGTAGACCATGTTGCTGGGGGCTGTTGGGAGAATGAAAGGGGGAGTTGTTGTTCAATGGGCATAGAGTTTCAGTTTTGCAAGATGAAAAAGTTCTGGAGGTTGGTCGTATAACAGTGTGAATATATTTAATACTACTGCACTGTACACATAAAATGGTTAAGATGATAAATCTTGTTAGGTGTATTTCATCACCAAAATCTGAAAAAACAGATTGAAACAATACAACACACTTATCACAGATGAGTTAGCATTTGGTCCAATTTTACTGACCCAATTTTTTGTTTTACTAACACTAGAATAATTCCACAACTTTCTTATTTGGTGTGCTTGTTTTTGTTTACTTGTTTTTAATTATGCAGCCGAACAGCTTTGAAGCTGGACATGGCAGGCAGGTGCCATGTGCTGTGCCCAGGGCCAAATTCAAGGTCTCTCTGGGGGAATGGCACAAGCAAGTGCTTACAGACCTGTGGGTGCTGGAGTGATAAACTCACCAGAGTTGCCAACTGAGTTTCAGTAGCTGCCAAATTATATGACCCTTGGTCTTCTACAGCCACGTCTGTCACTTTGCATATAGGCTGTCTTGGAAGATTTGAAATGAGATGGCCCTCAAATGTTATTAATCTCCAACGTCCACTTTTTGGTAGTTTGTCAAAGTAATATTCTCATACTTCTTTGGAGGAAATGAAATCTTCACATTTCATACTTCCTGTAAATCCAGAGAGCTCATCAATATGTTTCTAGTTGTAGAGTTTAACAAAAATCATGGAGGTTGAGTGAAGATAGAGTACTCAGCTGAGCTCACTAGCTCATCTCATAGAGATGACGCTTGTTTAGAGTCTGTTCTTCAGACTTGTTGTATTCTTGGACAGCTAACCTTATGTGAGCCAAGTGAGAAGGGAATGTTAGAAGAAAAATAACAAAAATCATGGAGGTTGAGTGAAGATAGAGTACTCAGCTGAGCTCACTAGCTCATCTCATAGAGATGACGCTTGTTTAGAGTCTGTTCTTCAGACTTGTTGTATTCTTGGACAGCTAACCTTATGTGAGCCAAGTGAGAAGGGAATGTTAGAAGAAAAAAAGGTTTGGATTACAAAAATGCCTGTCAATGACTGATTTTGCAAACAGAACCCATCTTTGTCAACAGAATAAAGCTGTCTGTGACAAGGTTGTTCTGTCACACTGGGACGTCAGTTGTGCAGAAACTATGCATAAAACATTCACATCCAAAACCTTAAGGACAGAGTCACAGGAAGCAGTTTTCCACAGAGTATCAGAAACTTGGTATATTTATGCCAAGTGTATGTCACTGTAATAATCTAGGAAGTTCTGTGGAGAAATCAGTATACCGTGTATGTCTTTGCATTGCCTTGTGGTTGAGAAGAAAAGCCATTTTTGAGCTCCCAGTTACCGTCATTAACTGTCCATACTGCCAAAGTTTCTTGGACAAACACCAACTCTTTGGTTCTGAATATTTCTATATGATAAGAGAAGTTCTAGGAAGAATTGAGGGAGGCAGGCATTGATTTTCTTTGAGACTCTGAAATGACAGTCAGGACTCCCTGTGTAGTCCTTAAGGTAAACAGTCATTATTTATGCCTTTCTCTGACCAGATGTATGACCTTGGGCAAGTTATATAACCTCCACGTTCTTATTCTCATCTTTGAAAGGTGATCATAGACTTCCTGATAGAATGAAATAAGATAATTTGTGGAACATAACAAATGATCAATAAATACTTGGGACACTAGCTGTGAGAACTTGGAAATGAAGCTAACACTCTAAAATCTTGTTTCTTTTTCTATAAAATGAATGGATTCTATGGAAGCTCTCTAAAATGTATAAGCAGCTTCGAGAATTCTCCATTTCCTTGTTATGGAAGGTATTCAGGTGGACTAGAGTAGGAGTTTTCCATACTGGAACATTAGAATCAAGTAGGGGTGCTTTTTAGAAATAGGATGCTCTAGATTTGGCCAGAGGTTCTGATTTAATACATTTGGGTGGAGCCTGGGCATCTGTATTTTTTCAAACTCCCCACATGGTCCTAAGAAGCAGATAACATTGAGAACCCCCAACCCTTCCAACTACTTAGAAATTGTTTTTGAGACTGAAGCATAATAGATAGCATCTGAGAAGACTTTTCCAGATCTAGAATCCCATGATTCTGCTGGGAACACATCAACACACATCTGTCTCACCTTTGTCTCCAGGCAGCAGAAACTCTTGGTTTCCCAGGTGCTTTGGGATCCTAGGGTTACTAACCCAGAACTAGATCACCACTATTGCCCTGGGCTCTGAGAAAGGAGCAGATAAAACTTGGAATGCATATAAGATTCTTATTTCCTAGAAGGGAGAATCAGCCTGAGTTATAATAACCTCACTGAGAGAATTTAAAGTTTGAGGTAGGTGTTGGAGGAGAGTAAAACTCATTTACAATTGCACCTGATCTGTAAGTTCAGGGTAAAACTGGCCCTGTACACATACATCTGGAGGTTTCCCAAGGTTATGAACAATGATTTCTATAAATACCACAGCTTTAGGATAGCTTGTCTGCCTCTAATTCCAAACACAGTTCCAATTTGGCCTATTAGAGGTGCCAAATTTAAGAACTCGGAAGGAAATGAGCACACAGGACTAAATTGATAAGAACAGAAGTAAAATAGGGTGTGACTCCTTAGGGTTCTGAGAGATGATAAAGAGCTAGATTAATAAGCAGACACATTTTACTGTGAAGGTCACTAGAAGTTACAGTCATGAGGGAAAAATTATGCCACTATCAGGGCCAATACCTAGTAATTGATCCTGATAGTAGTTTAAGTTTTAAATAAATGTCAACCTTACCTCCCTTTGGAATAAGATAAAAAGGATGCTCAGCACCCAGAAAATATGGGTTATTTATATGTGATAAAGGAACAAAGACTAGTTTCTCTCCTAGTAGCATGGTAAATGGGAGATACCTACCCTGGTATGTTTCTCAACAGTGCTGTGGTGATATTTTATCCTATCTATTTTTTGAATGCAGTAGATACGGGCTGTTTCCTTTTTATTTTCTTCACCTTGTGTTTTAAGAAATGTGAAAATAAGTCATTACTACATGAATCAATTTGCACAGTATAGTGTTAGGAACTGTATTTTACAGTATTGGGCTTCTCAGCCTACTTGCTAGCTGTATGACTTTGGGTAAATTACTTTATCTCATCTGCCCCAATTTCCTCATCTGTAAAATGGGGATTTATAAAACAGTCCTTCCTGTTAGGGTTATGCTGAAAATTGAAATAATTAATACATGCATAGTGTTCAGAATACAGCCTCACATATAATAAATGCTAGCTGTTATTAAGGTATGAAAACCAGGAAAGGCACATTGCTATTTTTATCAAATTAGCTCAAATTATTGGACAAATTAATATAGCTTTAACAATACCAGAATACCGTTTTGCTGGTAAACTAGGCATCGAATGCAGGACAATAACTTAATTGCCAGTGATCCACTGATTTGTCTTTGAGCAACTCAGCTATCTTCCTTGTCTTTAATTTCTCCTCCTTTACAATGGATGTAATTCAGCCTTTCTATTACTCATGTTGTAAGGAAGCATGTAAGAGAAAACACATGTATGTAAAAGTGAAATGTGCAGAAGCAAGTATCTGTACAGTGCTTTGAGCCACTAAGAAAAAAAGTACCCCTTAAATCCTGTATTTCCTATCCAGGCCACTGCTCTCTCCCTCCTCTGCCCAGGCATGCTCTGTGGCCCCTCCTGTGGTCCGCTCCTCTCTGCTGCCTAGGAAGCTGCTTGGCTAAAGGCTTGAGACCCAGGGTTGGGGAAAAGCTGGGAGGGTGTATCTTCCCCTGTGGACACTAGCTGTCCTGCACCTGAAACCTTGGGCTCTTTACTTGGGGAAAGTGAGAAGAGTGCACTAGAGAGTGAAAAGAATAAAATTATAAAACTTGCCAATGCCTGTATTTCAACGTTTACAAAATGTCTTATGTTTGTTTTGTTTTGTTTTTATTTAGCGAATTTTTCATTATCAATGTTAAATCCAGGCAGAATTCTGGAAGAAGAAATGACTAGGTAATTGGCTAATATAAAGAAATAAATATACATATATATATATATTTCTGGTGTATTTAAAAAAATGTTTTATTTGAAAGCAATTTCAAATTTATAGGGAATTATAAGAATATACAAAGAGTGCCTTATATTCTTTACCTTTTATACTCTGTAACCTATTATTATCATTCATACCTCCCACCCCCCCACAGCCCCCATTTAAAGTAACATACATCATGGTCATTTATTCAAATACTTAAATGTGGTTCCTAAGAATATAATATTCAATTTGTAACCTCAGGACAGTTATCACCTTCAGTAAATTTAATATTGAACACAGTATTTTGTGCTAATATTAAAATACATTACAAATACTAAATATTAAATGCAACACTTTCAATCTACCATCTCTATTCCACTTTTGTCAGTTGATCCAATAATGTCATTTAAAACATTTTTTCCCTTTCCTTCAGCCTTCTTAATAGAAATCTCAAAAGCCTGTAATATAATATTTGTATGTTTACTTATTAGTGTTGGTGATTTAAATGAAAATGATCTGTATGTGGTAGCAGGTATCTATCTGAAACAGTTTGTAAAATTATGTTAAAAATATATCTGAAAATACTGAAGCTGAATTTATTATTTTTAAAGGTACTAACTTTCCTCTAATTTAGTTAAGACTTCACTCTAAATTACTTTGAATTCATGACAGTTGAGCATACTATTTAAAATTTTCTTTTCAAATTCTGCCAAATAAAGAGTTTCTTTTCATTCGTTGTCTAAACAATAAGAGCAAACTTATACTAAGAACCATTTCACATGCTCAGGCTGTTTATATCTATATTTGCAATATGTGAATAACAGTGAGCTTTATCAGCACAGTAAGAAATGTAAGTCTAGAAAGTTAATTATGAAAGAATCAAATTGTATCTATACATTGTTGCTTATCAGTTTTTAAATGATTCATTAACACCTTTATTTTTTGTAGTTAACCACAAAAAATTATCTGTTTTCTTTGGCTGATAATTCAAGTAAATAGGTTGGCCATAATCCTCTTATAATTTAAGGAAAGAAAAAAAATTTTTAATTAGTATTTGTTATAACGTCCTACACAGTCTTTGTGATTAGTTCGGTAAACTATTAATACCCAGTTCTGAAAATTTCTCCTGAAAGAGATGAATAAAAGACAGCATTTAAAATAAACTTTCTAATTATCTTTCAGATATGCATATTATTACTCAGGATTAGGTGCTGGAGTTCTCATTGCTGCCTACATACAAGTTTCATTTTGGACTTTGGCAGCCGGCCGACAGATTAGAAAAATCAGGCAAGAGTTTTTTCATGCTATTCTACGACAAGAAATGGGCTGGTTTGACATCAATGACACCACCGAACTAAATACACGGCTAACAGAGTAAGTGTATTGTAAATGTCACATTTTCATAAAAAAGTTAACTACTAACCATGTGAAAATTTTTCATGGGAAGATTTTAAATGAAAAAAATCACTTTGATATGTATTAGTAATAGGTCATCTGACAGCCATTTCTAGCATTTATAGCCTGTGCCATGATGTATTTTCCTTATCTGTTAGTTTTTTCTCCTCAGTTACATAGTAGATTTATTTGAAGACTGAGCTCACATCTTTTATTTGTTTAAGACAAACCAATATATTATATTTGTGGTAAAGGTCTGTTGCAGGTCCTGACACATATTGTACACTCAGTTAAGATGGTTGAATGAATGAGTAAATGTGTGAATGAATTCACAAAGAGACTTGTCTCAGTAATTGTTGACTCTTCACTTATTCAGCAAATATTTGAGGGCCTTTTATGTGCTGAGAGCCCTTCTATGTATCTGTGATATAGCAGTGAACATGACAAAGATCTCTGTCCTCTCATTGCTTCCATTCCAGCATGGAGAGATAGATGATAAATGTTTTCTTATTGGAGATCCTGGCAAGATAGTAGTGAGCAAATGAAGTAAAAAAAAGAAGGAAGGTCAAGGCATTTAGAACCTGGTTGGCCTTGGT
Organism: Manis pentadactyla; assembly: GCF_030020395.1. Classification (NCBI taxonomy): domain Eukaryota; kingdom Metazoa; phylum Chordata; class Mammalia; order Pholidota; family Manidae; genus Manis; species Manis pentadactyla. Next base: position 71,098,207 of record NC_080025.1, on the reverse strand, counting down.
GAGGACTTCAGCTTTCACTCTGAGTGACATGGGCAGCCACTGGAAGTTTCTGATCTGAGGAGTAACACATCCAGACTTCCATTTTGAAAGGATCACGCTAGCTGCTGTGTTGAGAATGAAGTGGGCTGGGAATAGAGCCAAGGGCAGAAGCCAGGAGCCCTTCCCCATTACTGTTGCAATCAATGTCCCTTCTAACTCCTGCTTAAAACATATCGACTCATGTTCAAAATGTTAATGATGCTCTAACAGGATTAACCAATTTAATAGTGTGACTAATGACATTGACTTAGAGCGTGAACGAATCCAGAATCGCTCCCTTTGTACAGACTTTAGGTGGGGAAAAATGTCATTCAAGAGACTAAGACTCTGCCAGAGGCTTATAGGAGTATGAACAAGTTTTAGCTGTCTGTGTGTCTGTCAGATGTCTGTTTCACCTTGCCAACTGAAGACCTCCTGCCTGTAACCACTTAGGTGTCATCTTTTTTAGTGACATCTCCAAAATCAGTGAAGGAATTGGTGACAAGGTTGGAATGTTCTTTCAAGCAGTAGCCACGTTTTTTGCAGGATTCATAGTGGGGTTCATCAGAGGATGGAAGCTCACCCTTGTGATAATGGCCATCAGCCCTATCCTGGGACTCTCTGCAGCTGTTTGGGCCAAGGTATGTGACACTTGGGCATTTTGGTGTGTGTTACCCCCACACATACAGAGTTAACTTTTTAATATGCAGGATTCTGGTATTTGTAGTTGTGCTGATCTGTGGTAAATGTCAGTTGAAACCACATTTAGAAGCATGTTGTTAATATGGTGCTTTAATAAGAAAAGCTATTTTTGATGTGATACAAAATGTCACAGTTATTACTTCCATTACAGGTTGTTTTGCACTGCTGTTTCTTTGGGTTAATCTTCTGGTGTAGTAGTTTAAATCACATATATGGTTGTGTCCTTATTTAAGGAAACACAATTTTAAAACACAAAATTCCTCTACTGTCTTGCAGGAATATAAAAAGTTTAAAGTTTGGGTTTGTTCTATTTATTTTGAATTGTTACCTGTGACAGTTAAGTGGCACTCTGCCAATTTTGTCTTGTAATAAAATACACATAACCTGTTCAACTTTAGCCAACACTGCAGAGTTGAGAAATTGTACTAGATACTTTTGCTCATTCTGGGGTTAATGATTTACCTAGTAACCTATTTGTATCTCTTTTGTTTCGATGCTTCCCTTCCCTTTCTCTTAAACATCTTGTTTAGCCATCTCACTATTCAGTAAAAGGCCCATGACCAGATCTGGAAGTATTGTTTTCACAGTAATTCAAAATTGTGATACGATAAAGGAAAGGGTGGTGAATCCTTTCAAAGCAGTAAGGTTTTGTTTTAGTTTAATTTGCAATTAGCAGAGAAACAAACAGTGTTTGTGGAACTTGTCATTATTCCCTAAAAATGCTATTCAGAGAACTGTGTGCGGATTTTCTTTTCCTGACTACTCCCGGGTTGCATTATCACCAGGGTGGATCAGATGTAGCCTTTGTAGGGGGCGCAAGGAGCCATTGGATGTGGCGCACTGAATGTTGCCTGCGTCATGACTTCAGTGTTTGGTAAAGGATAGGGTTTGGGAAGAAAAAGCAAGTTAAAGTTGAACAGACTACCTTAAACTTTTCTCTCCATACAAAAGTCATGAATGTTTGTCTTCTGTCCAGATACTCTCGGCATTTAGTGACAAAGAACTAGCTGCATATGCGAAAGCAGGTGCTGTGGCAGAAGAGGCTCTGGGAGCCATCAGGACCGTGATAGCTTTTGGTGGCCAGAACAAAGAGCTGGAAAGGTCAGGAACGTTCTTTGTCCACCAGTTCAAAGAACCCACTCTTACATTTTGTTGCTCGTTCTTTTGTTGATAAGTGTTACTACTCTCCTGTTTCCTGATATTAACCTTTCCCCCCCACAAAATAGAGGCACTCTTTACTGATGTGTTTAATGTCAGACTCTAAAGCAGGGTTCTTAGCCTTTTATGTTCCATGTACTCCTTTGGCAGTCTGATGAAGCTATAGACTTCCTTCTTAGAATAATGCTTTTAAATGCATAAGACAAAATACATAGGATTACAAAGGAAACCAATTATATTGATGTAGAGTTATCAAAATATTTTTAAATTGTGATATAGTGAATATGTACTTCTAATATTAACATAGTAAATAATAAGAGCAAACTATGGCTCTAATAACTACTGTAATTCCCAAGGAAGGATGCAAGTAAAAGATATTTCAAGGTATTTGTATAAAATGTAACAGGATATGAAAATGACCTGGGATTTATATTGGCAACAATGTCACAGTTACTGCTAATACTACAGTGGTTTGTTACCTGCATTGATAATTAAAGGAAATGCTAAATTTCAGTGATAGGGTAGTGAAGATAAATATATAAGTTTTCCCCATTCAAGCTCCTTGACCATGGACCTCTTGTCTAGTCCCTGCTCTGAAGGACCTTGATGTGCAAAAGCCTAAATGCCAGAACTAAGCCCCCTGATAAAGGCTACTCTGCTTTTGTTAAGTGTTCCCAACCAGCTTTCTTTAAATAATATCATTCCCTAGTACAGTTGCAATATAATTTTATGTAAAGTATTTTCTTCTGCCGTTCTATGGGACTCCTGATACCTCCATCTCTTTGAAACAGATTCTCTGGAAATTGTCCAGCATTAGAAGCAGAGTTTCCCTGATACCCTCCATTTCATTTTCTATTTTTCTATTTCCTAACCCTCTTCAAAACCACCATGTTGCTGGTTATCTAATCTCTTCCTTTTTCTCTCTCACTGCTGCTTCCTGTACACAATAGTCCACACAGACCACACTAGCCCTCGGTCGGACCTCAGGATGTGGGTGTAATCAGTATCGCTCCATTAGCTGCTGTAAACAAGCCGCCTAAGTGAAGGTAATTACAGCATGTCCACCACTGTTACCAGAGCCTTGGGTCACACTGGGGCCAACGTAGCCTCCACGCACAGGCCTGGAGCCCAGCCACACAGGACTAATTGCTGTCCTGGATGTGGCATGCTGGCTGCCTCCCAGGCGTTTGGCTCTGCTAAATGAATGCAGTGCCCAACCCTGAGGAAAGTTCACTGACCAGCTAGGTGCTTTAGGTAATTAAAAAGATAAACTTCCTGGTGGCAGCATACATTTTTAAGAACGAATAAATTTTGAACATCTCACTTGGTTAAACTAAAAAAATATGATGCTGTTTGTTTTTGTGTTAGAAACAGAAACACCCTGTTTTATATGATATTTTCCCCCAAGTCTCATTGTGTATCCATTGGATTTTTTTCTGATTTTAGGCAGCCAAAATGTAATTGTATACACTCTCTGTGTCTAGGATGGAAAGCTAGATTTAATTTAAGTTGATGTAAATAAAAAACATTGTAATTTAACTGTACCATTCTAGAAACTTGTACCTTTGTATCAAATCCTAGGAACCAGTAATATGAATTTTAATTACTCTTCAGAAATATGATAATAATAGAATGAATAATATTCAGGAAGAGATTAAATTCTAAAACAATGGTAGTAATAGGAATTATCAGGTTTTGCCAACTAGGTGCCAGCACTGTATTAACTCCTTTCTGTAATTATCTGTCCACCTCACAATTATCTTGCAAGGTAGGCTTTATACCTCCATTTTTTCATCTGCAACTTTAAAACTTCAGTTTCAGATGAAACTTAATCTAGAAAAAGTTGAGTAAGAACCTGCAACCTGCATCCCATAAATAGTGGCCATTTTATAACCTTGTATTCTGGTCTGACAATTGAACATCAGCCTGATCAGAAAACAAAAACAAAGGCCCAAGTTAAAAACAAAAATATATAAAATTCCTGTCAATCACCAGAGGCAACATAGGAGGGATTTTCTGTTCTCTAGAGGAGACTGAGCTGGGTTAAGAATCTGACTATTTTAAGAGTCCTGCATCGAATTTACCTTTGGTTCCATTCTGGGTTGGCTTGGGTTTCTCTCATTGATTTCTCTCCTTCTACCTTCACCTTGATTTATGGTGCTGGCCAAGAAGGTGATGGTGAAGCTCTTCCATATCCTGGGGTGAGAGTTCTGGAACAGCTATGGGACCAGAGGGAAGAAGGAAGACGGGGCCAGGCCAGGAAAGACAAGGCTCGGATAGGTTCTAGTCCTGGTTGATCTTAAATTGGGGGGTTAGTTCCCAGAAAGCTGAGTCTCACCAGGGGTTTCTTAGTTTAATGGTTTTGTTCCCTAAACCTCTAACTACACAGGGGGTGAATATAGCTCAGAGTAGGGGTTGTTTTCTTATTATGTTTTTCCCTCATTTTCTGGTAGGTATCAGAAACATCTAGAAAAAGCCAAAAAGATTGGAATTAAAAAGGCTATTTCAGCCAACATTTCCATGGGCATTGCCTTCCTGTTAATATATGCATCATATGCGCTGGCCTTCTGGTATGGATCCACTCTAGTTATTTCAAAAGAATACACTATTGGAAATGCAATGACAGTAAGTAGTTTTTCTAGTATTTATTAAGAATCTAAAAATACTGTTTATCAATCTACCTTTTCTTTTCTTCCATGTGGCTCCTCGTCAAAGGTTAGCCATGATTATAGGCTTCTTTCTTTAGTGAGTCTTTGCTTGGTGCTCTGGGCAGAACTGGCCTTCTGGAAAACAGGTGTGATTACAAGTAGAGGCATGAAAATAGCATTTGATTAGACCAGTTGAGAAATATACATAATATCTGAAAGGAAGTAAAAATTGAATGAATTTATGAATGAACAAATATGGGTTGGAACCATCCTCATTCTGTTTTTCAGTTTTGGTATATAAAAAGGTGAACATTATATTATGAGTCACAGTATGAGAGAATGTTAAGTTTACATATTATAACACCAGCTATTCCAAAATACAAGATGAAAAGTTATTTTCATTTGCTTTGTTTTTCACTTCATTTTGTGATTCTAAAAATTATATATATATACTAATTTACAAAAGATTAGAATACAAAATTTTAAAAAATTAGAAATTATTTAGAATTACTTACAATTTAATAATCCAAATACACTTAAAAACTTTCACTGTAGATCTTCCAGACCAATTTCTATATATTTGTATGTCTTTTTTCTTTCAAAACTGGGATTTTATTGTGAATACCGTTTTGTAACTTTTTCTATAAATAGCAGTATTCTGTGACAGTAACAATCAGAACAACATTCAAATAGCAATCTTTTATAACCTGCACTTCCATATCTTCCTAAACAGAGGGTACAGAACACAGTTTGGCCCTTTGATGATGACTCATGTCCATTATGAAAATTAATCCTTTCAAATGTTTCCTAGAGTGGCATCTTCAAACCCCATTGAGATCTTGAGGGCTGTTTGGGTGGACAAGCTTTTGTAATTGTGGAGCCTATTTTTACTTGTTTTGGTTTCCTTTATGGGGGCCAGTCTCTCTGGAAGCCTTCCACCTTGTTCATGTCCTCATTTGATGAATTTTATGAGGAAGGGAGATGGAATCCTGACTTGCCGTTCACCTTTTGTGACGAGTGTGTCCTCTCTGGTCAGGCCTCCTCGTGTGTACTGTGTAGACGGTGCATCTCCGCAGCAGGGCTGGAGAGGCATAGCCAGGTGGCAGGGAGCCCAGCAAAGCCCTTTGGGTAAAGGGCATGACCTCCAGTGCATTGGCTTTATAACGTCTACTTTGGTATAGAGACATTTTCTCTTTCTTACTGGCCCTTGTGTATATTGCAGGTAGTGAATAGATATCTGGGGGGTATTTGAGTTCTGGGTATGTGAAGTATTATTGTTATTGTCTTCTGAGGAAAGTCCAATTACATGTACAAGTTTCACCATGCCCAGAGGTAAAGGAGTAATTTCTCTTCATTTACGTTTTCCTTAGTTAAATTATGCTAATAATCTGGATTCCCAAATCTATATTATTGGTTTTTCTATGTCTATTTATTTTCTCAGTGAAAAAAATGTGAAGGGAAATGTGTTTTGTGTGCTATTGTACACAATAATTGTGTGGAGGAGTGATTAATGAGTGCACCCAGGTGTGATATAGTGTTTTATAATGTGTGAATGGTTAATAATTTCTATGTTAAAAATCTTACTAAAATATGTATCCAAAATGGTCCATTTTAAGGAAAATTCCATTGGGGCCAAAATCTACCATGTTTCATTTTCAGCATTCTGTGTAATTCAATGCAAAGTTAGAAAAAATCTTATGGGACTGAATTATAATATTGATGGAAATGTTTCCCTCTGGTGGCATTAGCTTCAGAGTCAAAGAAAAAGGTTTGAAAATCTTTCTGACTCTGAGTTCAGGAGAAGAGCAACAGATAGTTTGACAAGCTAAACTAAAAAATTATATATATATTTTTTTGAGGTTTAAGAAATCCATTCATGCACTGAAGCACTGTATTAACCTTGTAAAGTTTGCTCTTTCACTACAAGGATTTTTAAAAGGATAAATGTAAACTCAATCCTTTGTGTAGTGTGTGTTTCAAACGCGTATTTGAGAGAAAAATGGATACCAACGTGGGGCTTATAACTTTTCCTCATGTTCTTCTGCTCAGGTCTTTTTTTCAATCCTGATTGGAGCTTTCAGTGTTGGACAGGCTGCTCCATGTATTGATGCTTTTGCCAATGCAAGAGGAGCAGCATATGTGATCTTTGACATTATTGATAATGTGAGTCATTTATCACTTTAATGTAGAAAATCCTTTGAGGCTTGGATAGTTAAATATCATGTGAAAAATCAATTATGGAGAGAAACAACCTCTTCTTAGTAACGAATGAAACAAAATGCCTCTTATTAATATTTCTAAAAGCTGATCTTTAAATCTTGTTACACTGATCTCCTTCTGGAAAAGTAAATGCACTAGTGTTTTGTTATTAGAGTTCAGAGCAAAGAAATTTGTTTTCTTGGTTTTTCTCCTTTTCTGTTTTCATTCTCTACCAGACTGAGAATATTATAGTTTGTATTCAGGATGAGTGGGTAGAAATATTTTTGGCGGGACCAAAATTAACGTATGTTTTCCCGTGGGCTACCCCGTTCAAAAAAGAATGATCACCACATGTTCAACATGCTTTTGCATAAACTATACTGCGTAAGTTGCACTAACTGCAGTGAAATAAAAACAATAGTTTTGACATATTAAAATAAGTCCCTGCATTTACACACCTAAAATGCAAAGTAGGTCATTGAAATTTGATTGTTTAATCTAAGCAATTTCTCCCATTTCATTGATCTAAATCATGGGAATATTGCTCAGCTTCTGAGCATTTTGAAAGTTTACTTGTTCCTAAATAACTTGGCTCCAATCAATCGTTCAGTTGGTCTTTTCAACCCAATCCATTGCGTTTACTCTTTCGGAATAAGCTAATTTTCATTAAATGCTCAAATACCTGGTGATATCAATTATAGTTTATTTTTGTTATTATAGTTGTATAAGCATACAGATCCACCCACTTAGAAAATGTATGAGGATATGCAATAAACTTAAAGTGAAATACTGTGTGCAATGAAATGAATGTTATGGACGTTTCAGGAAAAGCCTGATTTCTGAGAAGGAATATTTCCCAAGCAACACACATGCACACAGAGTCTTCACCTTGGGCTCTGTCTCATGTGAGGGAGATTGGGCCATTCCAGGTCCTACTTTTGGAATTTGCTGAATCCTACTCCTTAAAAATGTAATTGTTTGTCCTATGGTGGAATAGTCATTGAATTTTTTTTTGTTTAGAATCCTAAAATTGACAGTTTTTCAGAAAGAGGACACAAACCAGACAACATCAAAGGGAATTTGGAGTTCAATGATGTTCATTTTTCTTATCCAGCTCGAGCTAATGTCAAGGTATTGTAAAAAATACGTATAGGAATTCCCAACTCAGATTGTTTGTTTAATCATCTTAAATAATTTGAAGTCTCTATTTTTTTATATTTATGTACTTTTCCCATTTGGGTTATATTCCCTTAATACTTTTTTCAAGTTTAAAATGGAATCAAATTACTCCATTACTATCATTTTCTTAAGATATGTGTTCTTTCTCTCTTTTCCCTTAAGATCCTGAAGGGCCTCAGCCTGAAGGTTCAGAGTGGGCAGACGGTGGCCATGGTTGGGAGCAGTGGCTGTGGGAAAAGCACAACTGTCCAGCTGATGCAGAGGCTCTATGACCCTGATAAGGGTATGGTAAGTGGGAAGAACCAAGTTCTTCAGAGTGGGAAGCTGAGTACCAATTAACCCTTTGAAATTGTTTTTTTAGTAACAAATTTGCCTGTGAATCTAGTTTTCATGAAGGGCTTGGGGAATTGCAGTGCATCTGGATAATGCATTCAAACCCTTAGGCTGGTTTAACAAAAGAATTCAAAGATGATAAAAGCCAAAGTAGCTAGACAACACCCTCTTCTGTTCCAACTAAGCTTTTCATAACCACTAAATCACTGGGAAACAGTCATCCAAACCACTGAGGGGATTATTTTCAATGAGCTATTGGGTTTGGTAAAAAATATTCTATATAGCAGTTGTGGACAACCTGGTGATCAAGGTCACAAGAAATATTAGGGTAATAATTAAACTAATCAAACACAGTTGAGTCTTCAAAAATAATCTTTGAATCTTTTTATTTATTTTAAATTTTTTATGTTTTAATTGAACTATCATTGATATACATTGCATATATTGGTTTCAGATGTACAACATAGGGTTTCAACAATTATATAGATTACTAAATGCTCATCACAGTGTGGTTGCTATCTGTCAACATACAAAGATATTACAATATTATTGACTATATTTCCTATGCTATATTTTCATCCCTGTAAGTAATTTATTTTATAATTAGATGTTGGTGCCTCTTAATCCTATTCACCCATTTTGCCCATCCGCCCACCTGCCTCCCCTATGATAGCCATCAGTCAGTTCTCTGCTTATGAGCCTATTTCTGTTTTGTTTGTTCGTTCATTTGGTTTATTTTTTAGAGTTAACATATAAGTGAAATCATATGGTATTTGTCTTTGTGTGACTTACTTCACTTGGCATAATACCTTCTAGGTCCACCTATGTGGTTGCAAATGGCAAGATTTCATTCTTTTTTATGGCTGAGTAATATTCCATTGTGTTATATGTCCCCCCACATCTTTATATGTTCATCTATCAATGGACACTTTGATTGCTTCAATATCTTGGCTATTATAAATAATGCTGCAATAAACATAGGAGTGCATATCTTTTTGAATTAGTGATTTTGCTTTCTTTGAGTATATTCCCAGAAGTGGAACTGCTGTATCATATGGTATTTCTATTTTCATTTTTTTTGAGAAACCTCCATTCTGCTTTCCATAGTGGCTGCACCAGTTCGCAACCCCACCAGCAGTGAGCAAGGGTCCCGTTTTCTCCACGTCCTCTCCAGCACACGTGTCTTGTCTTGTTGATGACAGCCCTTCTGATGGTGTGAGGTGCGGTCTCATTGTGGTTCTGAGCTGCATTTTCCCTGATGATTAGTGGTGTTGAGTATCTTTTCATGTGAAAGACAGCTGAGTTTTCTTAAGTGTTGGAAAATCTGAAGGGAAAATTGATGTAGCCTCTTAAACTTCTGGAGACATGGGAGATAGAAATACCTAGGGTGTATTTTTTGCCTTTACAAAATTTTGTTATAAATTCAAACTTACAGGAAAGTTGTGAGCAATGAGCTCACATATACCCTTTACCCAGATTTACCAATTGATTATATCTTGAACCACTTGATTTATTGTTTTCACTTTCTCTTTCTGCATGCATGTGTATATAACACACACACACACACACACACACATTTTTCCCTGAATCTTTGAGAGTAAGTTCAGGACATGATGCCCCTTGAACTCTACATATGTGAGTATATATTTTCTAATAAGAAGGACAATCTCTTATATAACCACAAAACATTTATCAAAATTAGTAAATTTAACATTAATACTAATTCACATTTATATTCAAATTTCCTTAGTTGTATGAATTTTAGGGCATTGAGTTTACCTGAAATTAAATTATACTTCAGAAATTAAAAAACTGAAAATTAGAAGTTACAAAGAAAAACAAAAGACATAAGACATTGAGATAAAACAGATTGCAGAAATGAATACAAAGTTTTCTAAGATACATGCATTATTAGTTTATCTAATTTAATGAAATTAATAAACATCCTTGGAAAAATCTAATATTACTATGGAGGAACATAGACCCATCCTCATTTACTAAAGCAAACTCTAGGTTGGTTCAAATGTAGACATTTTTCTTTATTTAAAAAAAAACCTAGTAAAATACTAACAATTGAGGATAAGCATTTGAGAATACCTTATTCTATATATTATTATGTACATAATTTTTTAGAAAATATACATATAGGGAAAAAAGTATTCAGAAATTCTGTAACTCAGAGATATTCACTGTTCATATGTTTAAAAAAATTTTTTATTAAGGTATTATTGATATGCCCTCTAATGAAGGTTTCACATGAAAAAACAATGTGGTTACTACATTTACCCATATTATCGTGTCCCCCCCAATACCCAATTGCAGTCACTGTCCCTCAGTGTAGTAAGATGCCATAGAGTCACTACTTCTCTTCTCTGTGCTACACTGTCTTCCCCATGATCTCCCCCATACCATGTGTACCAATCATAATACCCCTTAATTCCCTTCTCTCTCCCTCCCCTACCCCTTCCCTTTGGTAACCGCTAGACCCTTTTTGGAGTCTGTGAGTCTGTTGCTGTTTTGGTCCTTCAGTTTTGCTTTGCTGTCATACTCCACAAATGAGGGAAATCATTTGGTACTTGTCTTTCTCCACCTGGCTTATTTCACTGGGCATAATACCCTCTAGCTCCACCCTTGCCATTGCAAATGGTAAGATTGATTTCCTTCTCATGGCTGATAAGTATTCCATTGTGTATATGTACCACATCTTCTTTATCTGTTCATCTACTGATGGACACTTAGGTTGCTTCCATATCTTGGCTATTGTAAATAGTGCTGCAATAAACATAGGGGTGCATGTCTTTTTAAATCAGGGATCTTGCTTTCTTTGGGTAAATTCCCAGGAGTGAAATTCCCAGGTCATACGGTATTTCTATTTTTAGTTTTTTGAGGAACCTCCATATTGTTTTCCACAATGGCTGAACTAGCTTACATTTGCATGAGCGGTGTAGGAGGGTTCCCCTTTATCTGCATCCTTGCCAGCATTTGTTGTTCTTAGTCTTTTTGACACTGGCCATCCTAACTGGTGTGAGGTGATGTCTCATTGTGGTTTTTATTTGCATTTCCCTGATAATTAGTGATGTGGAGCATCTTTTCATGTGCCTGTTGGCCATCTGTATTTCTTCTTTAGAGTAATGTCTGTTAATATCCTCCACCCATTTTTTAATCGGGTTATTTGCTTTTTGGTTGTTGAGGCATGTAAGTTCTTTATATATTTTGGATGTTAACCGCTTGTTGGATATGTCATTTACAAATATATTCTCCCATACTGTAGGATGCTTTTTGTTGTTGTTGATGGTGTCCTTTGCTGTGCAGAAGCTTTTTAGTTTAATGTAATCCCATGTGTTCATTTTTGCTTTTGTTTCCCTTGCTCAAGGAGATGCATTCAGGAAAAAGTTGATCATGTTTATATTCAGGAGATTTTTTTCCTATGTTGTCTTCTAAGAGTTTTATGGTTTCATGACTTATATTCAGGTTTTAGATCCATTTCAACTTCACTTTTGTGTATGGCATTAGACAATAATCCAGTTTCATTCACTTGCATGTAGCTGTCCAGTTTTGCCAACACCAGTTGTTGATGAGACTGCCATTTCCACATTGTATGTCCATTACTCCTTTATCATATATTAATTGACCATATATACTTGGGTTTATATCTGGGCTCTCTAGTCTATTCCATTTGTCTGTGGGTCTGTTCTTGTGCCAATACCAAATTGTCTTGATTACTATGGCTTTGTAGTAGAGCTTGAAGTCAGAGAGTGTAATCGCCCCCCGCTTTATTCTTCCTTCTCAGGATTTGTTTGGCTATACAGGGTCTTTTGTGCTTCCATATGAATTTTAGAACTATTTGCTCTAGTTTGTTGAAGAATGCTGTTGGTATTTGATAGGGATTGCATTGAATCGTAGATTGTTTTAGGCAGGATGGCCATTTTGACAATATTAATTCTTCTTATCCATGTGCATGGGATGTGTTTCCATTTATTGGTGTCTTCTTTAATTTCTCTCATGAGTGTCTTGTAGTTTTCAGAGTATAGGTCTTTCACTTCCTTGGTTAGGTTTATTCCTAGTTATTTTATTCTTTTTGATGCAATTGTGAATGGAATTGTTTTCCTGATTTCTCTTTCTGCTAGTTCATCATTAGTGTATAGAAATGCCACAGATTTCTGTGTATTAATTTTGCATCCCACAAGTTTGCTGAATTCAGATATTAGATCTAGTAGTTTTGGAGTGGATACTTTAGAGTTTTTTATGAACAATATCATGTCATCTGCAAACAGTGGCAGTTTGACTTCTTCTTTACCAATTTGGAAGCCTTTTTTTCTTTGTTTTGTCTGATTCCTGTGGTGAGGACCTCCAGAACTATGTTGAATAAAAGTGGCAAGCATGGGTATCCTTGTCTTGTTCCTGATCTTAAAGGAAAGGCTTTCAGCTTCTCACTGTTAAGTACGATGTTGGCTGTGGGTTTGTCATGTATGGCCTTTATTATGTTGAGGTACTTGCCCTCTATACCCATTTTGTTGAGAGTTTTTACCATGAATGGATGTTGAGTTTTGTTGAGTGCATTTTCAGCATCTATGAAGATGATCTTGTGGTTTTTGTCCTTCTTTTTGTCGATGTGGTGAATGATGTTGATGAATTTTTTAATGTTGTACCATGCCTGCATCCCTGGCATAAATTCTACTTGATCTTGATGAATGATCTTTTTGATGTATTTTTGAATTCGTTTTGCTAATATTTTGTTGAGTATTTTTGCATCTATGTTCATTAGGGATATTGGTCTGTAATTTTCTTTTTTTGTGGTGTCTTTGCCTGGTTTTGGTGTTAGAGTGATGCTGGTCTCATAGAATGAGTTTGGAAGTATTCCTTCTTCTTCTACATTTTGGAAAACTTTAAGGAAGATGGGTATTAGGTCTTCACTAAATGTTTGATAAAATTCAGCATTGAAGTCATCTGGCCCATGGCTTTGTTCTTAGGTAGTTTTTTGATTACCAATTCAATTTCGTTGCTGGAAATTGGTCAGTTCAGCTTTTCTGTTTCTTTCTGGGTCAGCCTTGGAAGGTTTTATTTTTCTAGAAAGTTGTCCATTTCTTCTAGGTTATCCAATTTGTTAGCATATAATTTTTCATAGTATTCTCTAATAATTCTTTGTATTTCTGTGGTGTCCATATTGATTTTTCCTTTCTCATTTCTGGTTCTGTTTATGTGTGTAGACTCTCTTTTTCACTTTATAAGTCTGGCTAGTGGTTTATCCATTTTTGTTTACTTTCTCAAAGAATCAGCTCCTGCTTTCATTGATTCTTTCTATTGTTTTATTCTTCTCAATTTTATTTATTTCTGCTCTAAAGTTTATTATGTCCCTCCTTCTTCTGACTTTGGGCCTCTTTTGTTCTTCTTTTTCTAGTTTCGTTTATTGTGATTTTTAGACTGTTCATATGGGATTGTTCTTCTTTCCTGAGGTAGGCCTGTATTGCAATATACTTTCCTCTTAGCACAGCCTTGGATGCATCCCACAGATTTTGTGGTGTTGAATTATTGTTGTCATTTGTTTCCATATATTGCTTGACTTCTGTTTTTATTTGGTCATTGATCCATTGGTTATTTAGGAGCATGTTGTGAAGCCTCCATGTGTTTGTGGGCTTTTTCATTTTCTTTGTGTAATTTATTTCTAGTTTCATACTGTTGTAGTGGTCTGAGAATCTGGTTAGTACAATTTCAGTGTTTCTAATTTACTGTGGCTCTTTTTGTGGCCTAGTATATGATCTATTCTCAAAAATCTTCCATGTGCACTTGAGAAGAATGTGTATCCTGCTGCTTTTGGGTGTAGAGTTCTGTAGATGTCTGTTAGGTCCATCTGTTCTACTGTGTTTTCAATGCCTCTGTCTCCTTACTTATTTTCTGTTTGGTTGATCTGTCCTTTGGAGTGAGTGGAGTGTTAAAGTTTGTTAGAATGAATGCATTGCATTCTATTTCCCCTTTTAATTCTGTTAGTATTTGTTTCACATATGTAGGTGCTCCTGTGTTGGCTGCATATATATTTATAATGGTTATATACTCTTGTTGGACTGATCCCTTTATCATTATGTAATGTCCTTCTTTGTCTCTTGTGACTTTCTTTGTTTTGAAGTCTATTTTGTCTGATACAAGTACTGCAACTCCTGCTTTTTTCTTCCTATTATTACATGAAATATCTTTTTCTATCCTTTAACTTTTATTCTGTGTATGTCTTTGGGGTTGAAGTGAGTCTCTTGTAGGCAGCTTATAGATGGGTTTTATTTTGTTATCCATTCAGTGACTCTTTGTCTTTTGATTGGTGCATTCAGACTATTTACATTTAGGGTGGTTATCAATAGGTATGTATTTATTGCCATTGCAGGCTTTAGATTCGTGGTTACCAAACGTTCAAGGGTAACTTCCTTACTATCTAAGAGTCTAACTTAACTCACTTAGTATGCTACTATAAACCCAATCTAAAGATTGTCTTTTTTTTTTCTCCTTCTTTTTCTTCCTCCTCCATTCTTTATATATTAGGTATCATATTCTGTACTCCTTGTCTATCCCTTGACTGACTTTGGGTGCATTTGATTTAATTTTGGATTTGCTTAATAATTAACTGTTCTACTTCCTTTACTGTGATTTTATTACCTCTGGTAAATAAAACAGCTTTTTAGCCTTAGGAACACTTCCATCTATAGCAGTTCCTCCAAAATACACTGTAGAGATGTTTTGTGGGAGATAAATTCTCTCAGCTTTTGCTTATCTGGAAATTGTTTAATCCCTCCTTCAAATTTAAATGACAATCTTGCTGGATAGAATATTCTTAATTCGAGGCCCTTTTACATCATTGCATTAAGTATATCATGCCACTCCCTTCAGGCCTGTAAGGTTTCTGCTGAGAAGTCTGATGACAGCTTGATGTGTTTTCCTTTGAATGTGATCTTTTTTCTCTCTCTGGCTACTTTTAATGGTCTGTTCTTATCCTTTATCTTTGCCATTTTAATTATTGTATGTCTTGCTGTTGCCTTCATTGGGTCCCTTGGGAAATCTGTGCACCTCTATGGCCTGAGAGACTATCTCCTTCCCAAGATTGGGGAAGTTTTCAGCAATTACCTCCTCCAAGACACTTTCTATCTCCTTTTCTCTCTCTTCTTTCTCTGATACCCCTATAATACGAATATTGTTCCATTTGAGTTGGTCATACAGTTCTCTCAATATTCTTCCATTCCTAGAGATCCTATTTTCTCTCTGTGCCTCAACTTCTTTGTATTCCTCTTCTCTAATTTCTTTATCATTTATCATCTCCTCCACCATATCTAATCTGCTTTTAAAATCTTCCATTGTATTCCATAATGATTGGATTTCTGACTGGAATTCCTCCCTGAGTTCTTGAATATTTTTCTGTATGTTTATGATTTTTATTTTGAAATATCTTTCAGGAAGATTGACAAAGTCTGTGTCACTTGATCCTTTCTCAGGTGTTTGAAGGATTTTTGTTTGAACCAGGTTCTTTAATGTTTCATAGTTGCATGTGGCACCCTAGTGCCTGGAAGCTCTACTTTCTGGAGCTGCTTGGCCCCTGGAGTAATGTCAGGGGTCACAGAGGATTGGTGCTGGTACCTGGGGGGATGAAGGAGCTGTTTCCTGCTTCCCGGCTCTATGCCTGTCTCCACTGCCAGAACTAGTGGGCCAAACACACAGGTGTAAGCCTCTATGCTTTGCATTTGTAGCTACTTGTAGGTGGGGCTTCCCTCTGGCTGGCCTGATGCCAGGGCAGGGTTTGCTGGTTTGTGAGCCAGGTATGGGCTGGCTAGGAGGAAGGTGCAGCAGGTTGCATATCATGGTGGGGGGCCTTTGAACTGCATAGCCAGCCAAGGGGATGGAGCGCCAGAAGATCCAGAAAGTTCCCAACCTGCTAGGCAGAGTGCACCCAGAGAATTTTGTCTACCTGGCCTTTCTCCTGAGCATTAAGCTCTGTGCAATCCTTGCCCCTTTAGCAGCCCTGTCACTGTTAGGAAGTCTCTCAGACTGCCCACCTTTCTTTTGTCCCAGAGCAGCCAGTTGTGGGTCCCTGTTTTCTACAAGCAGCTGGAATTTCAGTCTCTCCAGGTATTCTGCCTGCCTTAGCTTTCCAACCCCACTAATTAAGAGAGCACCATGCAATGTAGGTTCATGCTCCCAGAGCGGATCTCCAGGGCTAGGTGTTCAGCTGTTCCAGGCCTCCACTCCCACTCCTTCCCCGCTCCATTTCTCTTCCTCCTGCCAGTGAGCTGGGGTGGGGGAAGGGCTTGGGTCCTGCTGGATCACGGCTTTGGTATGTTACCCTGTTCTGTGAGGTCTGCTCTTTTCTCCAGTATATGCAGTCTGGCGCAGTCTTCTTTCCTATTGCTCTTTCAGGATTAGTTGTATTAATTATGTTTTCATATTATATGTGGTTTTAGGAGGAGGCCTCTGTCTCACCTCTCATGCTGCCATCTTTAATCCAATCTCACTGTTCATATTTAACAGTTTTGTTACTACTAAAATAATAGGAGAAATACCCAATGATATAATTGATTAATTCAGTTTTCCTTAAACTTTTCTCCAGCAAAACTCAGTAGAACTATAAAATGGAAAGCAAGAAATTGGAACAAATTATGATATATATGGGAAAACTATTGTATTTAATATTTGAAAAATTAATGTGCATCTATAATAGGAAATGAACATGTAAATCTTTCCAGATTAAATATAGATTGATAAAAAATTTCAAGAAATGGTCAATCTCACTTATAAATATATACAAATTAAAGCAAATACAAGCTAGCACCTCACTCTATTAATTAAAAATCTGATAAAACCCAGAGCTGGTAAATTACAATGCAGCAGATATATTTATATATTCCTGTTGACATTTTAAATTACTAAAATCTTTTTAGATGGTAGTTTATTCAACCGTTATTCAGCAAGTAATAAATGCTCAATATACACTTGCCATTGTAGAGGTAAGCAATCAATATCAGAAAAGAAAAAGTAAATCATACTCTTCAGCCTGGAAGTTCTCTACTTTTACAATGATTGTCTTTCAATGTTCCTTGAAAGAAACCAAATGTCCAGTAGGTGGAAAATGCTATCATAAATTATAGTACGTTACATATAGTGAAAATCATAATGCCATCAAAATAATATGTAGACTAGGTACGTAAGTGGGCAATTTCTTCAAATGTAACAATAGTAAACAAAAATAGTAGTGTGCCAAGATTGTATAACCCAATATTGCTATGGAGAACAACCCATCCATGAAAAAATGTAAGGTAATAAATATGAAGTGAGCATATACTTTAAATTTTTATTCTTGCACACTGTTATTTCCAATTCTCATTTCTAACCAGTGAAATAAGTTTAATATTAGCTAAGCCTTTGTAAAAAAAAGGTTTTGATGCTTTAGAGTTCAGGTGGTTTAAAGTATTTCATGGAACCAATTTTTTTCTTTCAGATTAACATTGATGGGCAGGATATTAGAACCTTTAATGTCCGGTATCTAAGGGAAATCATTGGAGTGGTGAGCCAGGAGCCAGTGCTATTTTCTACCACAATTGCTGAAAATATTCGTTATGGACGTGAAAATGTAACCATGGATGAGATAAAGAAAGCTGTCAAAGAAGCCAATGCTTATGAGTTTATCATGAAATTACCTCAGGTAAAAGCTCTGTCAGTGTAGTTGTTCTCAGTTAAAATTTCATATCATGCCACTGAGTTCTTTTTTCAAAGGTTAAGCTAATATTGTTTGAGATGAAGCGTTGTCCAACTTTGCCAGGTAAGTCTCTTGAATGATTCAGTGGGAGGTTTAAGGAGTATAGCCTGGTGCATGAATCATAAAATTTTATACACGGTATGTGCTGGCAGATTTTTAGAATTCAGTACTCACATATTTCATCATTTATGACCCATGGCAATAGTCAAAATGAAGCTCCATGTTGTCTTCATGAATTTCTAGACCCCATAGGTTTTCCTATTTAAAATACCTCAAGACCTCCTCCACGTTTTCTGTTGTAGAAATTTGACACCCTGGTGGGAGAGAGGGGGGCCCAGCTGAGTGGGGGACAGAAACAGAGAATCGCCATCGCTCGGGCCCTGGTTCGCAACCCCAAGATCCTCCTGCTGGACGAGGCCACATCAGCCTTGGACACTGAAAGTGAGGCTGAGGTACAAGCAGCTCTGGATAAGGTCAGTAGGCCCTAAACACCTGAAGGACCACCAAGAAACTTCACTGAAAATTCCTGCTACTGCTTTTCAAATCTAAAATGAAAAAGCATAAACATAACAGCAAATGGAGCTTTCTCATGGGGCTTCACTGATTTCTCCTTTCTCAGGTTGGATTGCAGAGAGAGGTGGCTGGCCCGTCACCTGGCATGCTGTGAGATGCAGTGAGCCCAAATCCAGGACTATGCAATGAGCCACTTGGCTTTATTTATTTCTTGCACATAGGCTATTGTTTTGATCAAAAGGGGCTGTGTTAAAAGGTACAAAGAAAAATCTGCTTACCTAGATACTGGTCCCCTGTATCTAAGCAGTTCAAAATAGTTGCCTTTTGGGTAGTAAGTAACATCATCTTTATCTGTTCATGAAGGTAACTGGATGCTCTTCTGGAAATAAAAATTCAACTTGTGTGTTTGTTTAAAAATAGGCATATAATAAGCAATATGTTTTAGATGCTCAGCTCATGTGCTTTCTCAGATGTTTCTAAATCTCTTACTATCATCTTGCTAAGCTGAAGCTTCACAGGAGGAACCTTATCTTAGGACACCGTCAGGATGAGTGCTAATGTTATCTGTGCTAACAACACAGTATAAAAACCAGAATCATATGACACCATGTAAGTGAGTTTCAAACACATAAATATCATAAATGTATTTCATTTGATAAAATTTAGTAATAAAATGTGCAAGCTGCTTAACAGATTCTATCTAAACTACCTCTCAGTTTTAGAGATGAGCTGTATGAAACTTATTTTCTCAGGAAAATTTATCCCTGAATCCTGAGTAAATATAACTGGCTTATGTGCTGTAAACTATAGTTAATTAATGGTTCCTTGATTAGACTAATAACTTAATGATTCATAAGATGATGATAATTGTTCCTCACAAATTCTTACACTGGATTATATTGCTTTCATGTACATTGTCTCAGTATTAAGGAACCAAAATATACTACACAGGAAACTCTTGTCTGGTCAGTTAATTAGAAGTGACTTGAAGTAAGTAAGGTATCATTTAGAAAACACACACATAAATTAATTTTAATTTGAAACATATAAATGGGCATTTATATGACTTTTTACTTTTTAGTAAAATAGGCTTTTTTACTTTTTAGTAAAATCAAGTAAGATAAGAAAGATTCATGGGGGGGAAAAGTCCCATTTAACCCTAAGGCCCCCACCCAATGTTTTCTAGGGTATAGATATTAAATATATTAGCCCATGCCATGCTAAAAGAACAGAATTATTAGAAATATTGTGTTTTTTTGTGACATTGATCTCAGAGAAACTACAGTCTTGGAAGTTTTAATTCATATTCAGACAAGTTACTTTGCTCAATTTTAGCAATTTGTGTTTTTTAGGATTTTGACTCACTCCTGAGTTGATAATGTTTTATGTATTGACTTTAAAAATAACTGATAAATTACTCATAATTTTTTTAAATCCTCAAGAAAAGTCATTAGTAGCTTGGAATAAGGTTAAGAGCACAGGCTTTGGTGCTAGACAGGCTGAGGTTGGAATCCTGGCTCTATCCCTTTCTAGCTGTGTGACCTTGGGCAAATGAATGAACCTCCCTAAGCCTGAGATACACAGGCATAATTGGGGAGTGGGGGATAAATAATGTCATAAGATGATTGAAAAAATTAAATGAGACACTGCCTGGAAGGTTATTAGCACATACATTGCACATAGGAAACACTTGAGTTTGTTATCTGCTGCTATTTTTATGGTGACTACTAATGATAGTCATGACTATTAATTTTATTGATTGCTGAATTAGTTACCTATTGCTGCATAACAATTTATCCCAAATTCAGACTTAAAACAATAATTATGTGGAGTAGATGGGTAGATTTTCTGCTATTTTCCCCTGAGCATTTAATGAAAATACTGGAGGGATGACTTAGTAAAAATGGGTGAGATGGCCTCACTCATGCTCTGGCTCTTGGCTGATCATCTCATGAGCTCTTCATACTTACAGTTGCACAATAGGCTTACCTGGCTTCCATACACAGAAGTCTCAGGCCATTGAACCCCAAGGCTGGAGCTCTAAGACCTGTAGGGACATAGACTCCACAATTCACACAATGTCACTTTTACCACATTCTGTTGGTCCCAAGTCACAAAGCTAGCCCAGATTGAAGGAGTGAGGAAATAGAACGTGCATTTTCATGGATGAGCTGTAAAGATTCTGTGACCATATTTAATCTTCCACGGCACACCCTCTGCCACACCTATTTACATTTCTCCTATGTGAAAAATAAATTCTTCTCTTCCTAAGACCCTCAATATTTTCATACAGTTATGACATCAGACCCAAAGTCTAGAATCTAATGATCTACATGTGGTCCATATACAGATGAGGTTTTTCATGTTAAACTCATCTTGATCCAGAGACCTATGAGCTAAAGAGACAAATTCACTCCCACACATACACGCAACATATAATGGTGATACAGGAATAGTATAAGCATAATAGATACTACTGTTCAAAAAAGAGAACAGTAAGTACATAGCAGCTACTGGTCCATGGCAATTCTGAAATGCAGTCTGGTGCAGGTTGCCAGTTACCCTGTTGCTCCAGGGAAAAGGAATGATCCTTGATTAAGACCCAGTTCTGCCCCCTGCTAGTAAATTCCCTAGTTCATTGATTTGGGGCTCCACCCACTGGCTATTGGATCCTCCCTCTGAGAGGTGCTTCCTTTTCAATAACAGATGGCCAGTACCTGCAGCTGAGTAGCTTTCTTAACAGGCATTCCCCCATAGAAATTGGGGACATTTTTTGGATGACCCTGGATGACATTTTGAATTTTCTCAATCTCCATTGTTTTTTATTAAGGTATCATTGATATACACTCCTATGAAGGTTTCACATTAAAAAGATTGTGGTTACTACATTCACCCATACTATCAAGTCCCCCCCAAACCCCATTGCAGTCACTGTCCATCAGTGTAGTAAGATGCCACAGCGTCACTACTTGTCTTCTCTGTGTTAAACTGTCTTCCCCGTGACCCCACACACATACCATGTGTACCAATCATAGCACACCTAAACCCCTTCTCCCTCCCTCCCACGTAACCTCCCCCACCTCTCCCATTTGGTAACCCCTAGTCCCTCCAAGGAGTCTGAGTTTGCTGCTGTTTTGTTCCTACACTTTTGCTTTGTTGTTATACCCCACAAATGAGGGAAATCATTTGGTACTTGTCTTTCTCTGCCTGGCTTATTTCACTGAGCATAATACCTTCTAGCGCCATCCATGCTGTTGCAAATGGTAGGATCTGTTTCCTTCTCATGGCAGATAAGTATTCCATTGTGTATATGTACCACATCTTCTTTATCTATTCATCTACTGACGGACACTTAGGTTGCTTCCATATCTTGGCTGTTGTAAATAGTACTGTGATAAACATAGGGGTGCATATGTCTTTTTGAATCTGAGATCTTGCTTGCTTTGGATAAATTCCTAGGAGTGGAATTCCCAGGTCAAATGGTATTTCTATTTTTAGTTTTTTGAGGAACCTCCATATTGATTTCCACAATGGTTGAACTAGCTTACATTCCCACCAGCAGTGTAGGAGGGTTCCCCTTTCTCTGCATCCTCTCCAGCATTTCTTGTTCCTAGTCTTTTCGATGTTGGACATCCTGACTGGTGTGAGGTGATATCTCATTGTGGTTTTAATTTGCATTACCCTGACAATTAAAAGTGTGGAGCATCTTTTCATTTGCCTGTTGGCCATGTGAATTTCTTCTTTGGAGAAGTGTCTGTTCATATCCTCTGCCCATTTTTTAAATTGGGTTATTTGCTTTTTGGTTGTTGAGGCATGTGAGTTCTTTATATATTTTGGATGTTAACCCCTTGTCGGTGATGTCATTTACAAATATATTCTCCCATACTGTAGGATGCCTTTTTTTGTTGTTGATGGTGTCCTTTGCTGTACAGAAGCTTTTTAGTTTTATGTAGTCCCATTTGTTCATTTTTGCTTTTGTTTCCCTTGCCTAAGGAGATGTGTTCAGGAAAAAGTTGCTCATGTTTATGTTCAAGAGATTTTTGCCTATGTTTCCTTCTAAGAGTTTTATGGTTTCATGGCTAACATTCAGGTCTTTGATCCACTTTGAGTTTACTTCTGTGTGTGGAGCTGGACAATAATCCAGTTTCATTCTCTTACATTTTGCTGTCCAGTTTTGCCAACACCAGTTGTTGAAGAGGCTGTCATTTCCCCATTGTATATCCATGGCTCCTTTATTGTATATTAATTGACCATATATACTTGGGTTTATATCTGGGCTCTCTAGTCAGTTCCATTGGACTGTGGGTCTGTTCTTGGGCCAGTATCAAATTGTCTTGATTACTGTGGCTTTATAGTAGAGCTTGAAGTTGGGGAGTGTAATGCCCCCAGCTTTATTCTTCCTTCTCAGGATTACTTTGGCTATTTGGGGTCTTTTGTGCTTCCATATTAATTTTAGAACTATTTGCTTTAGTTTGTCGAAGAGTGCTGTTGGTATTTTGATAGGGATTGCATTGAATCTGTAGATTGCTTTAGGCAGGATGGCCATTTTGACTATATTAATTCTTCCTATCCCTGAGCACGGGATGTATTTCCATTTATTGGTATCTTCTTTAATTTCTCTCATGAGTGTCTTGTAGTTTTCAGGGTATAAGTTTTTCACTTCTTTGGTTAGGTTTATTCCCAGATATTTTATTCTTTTTGATGCAATTGTGAATGGAATTGTTTTCCTGATTTCTCTTTCTGCTAGTTCATTGTATAGGAATGCAACAGATTTTCTATGTATTAATTTTGTATCCTGCAAGCTTCCTGAATTCAGATTTTATACCTAGTCATTTTGGAGTGGATTCTTTAGAGTTTTTTATGTACAATATCATGTCATCTGCAAACAGAGACAGTTTAACTTCTTCCTTGCCAATCTGAATGCCTTTTATTTCTTTGTGTTGTCTGATTGCCATGGTTAGGACCTCCAGAACTATGTTGAATAAAAGTGGAGAGAGAGGGCATCCTTGTCTTGTTCTTGATCTTAAAGGAAAAGCTTTCAGCTTCTCGCTGTTAAGTATGATGTTGGCTGTGGGTTTGTCATATATGGCCTTTATTATGTTGAGGTACTTGCCCTTTATACCCATTTTGTTGAGAGTTTTTACCATGAATGGATGTTGAATTTTGTTGAATGCTTTTTCTGTATCAATGGAGATGATCATGTGGTTCCTGTCCTTTTTGTTGATGTGGCGGATGATGTTGATAAATTTTTGAATATTATACCATCCTTGCATCCCTGGAATAAATCCTACTTGATTTTTTATGCATTTTTAAATTCAGTTTGTTGAGTACTTTTGCATCTTTGTTCATCAGGGATATTGATCTGTAATTTTCCTTTTTTGTGGTGTCTTTGCCTGCTTTTTGTATTAGGGTGATGCTGGCCTCATGGAATGAGTTTGGAAGTATTCCCTTGTCTTTTACTTTTTGGAAAACTTTAAGGAGAATGGGTATTAGGTGTTCACTAAATGTTTGATAAAATTCAGCAGTGAAGCCATCTGGTCCATGGGTTTTGTTCTTAGGTAGTTTTTTTTATTACCATTTCAATTTCATTAATGGTAGTTGGTCTGTTCAGATTTTCTCTTTCTACCTGGGTCAGCCTTGGAAGGTTGTATTTTTATAGAAGGTTGTCCATTTCTTCTAGGTTATCCAGTTTGTTAGCATATAATTTTTCATAGTGTTCTCCAGTAATTCTTTGTATTTCTGTGGTGTCTGTAGTGATTTTCCTTTCTTATTTCTGATTCTGTTTATGTGTGTAGACTCTCTTTTTTTTCTTGGTAAGTCTGGCTAGGAGTTTATCTATTTTGTTTATTTTCTCAAAGAACCAGCTCCTGCTCTCATTGATTCTTTCTACTGTTTTGTTCTCTATTTTATTCATTTCTGCTCTAATCTTTATTAGTCCCTCCTTCTACTGACTTTGGGTCTCATTTCTTTTTCTTTTTCTAGTTTTGTTAATTGTGACTTTAGACTGTTCGCATGGGATTGTTCTTTCCTGAGGTAAGCCTTTATTGTAATATACTTCCCTTTTAGCATGGCCTTAGCTGCATCCCATAGGTTTTGTGGTGTTGAGTTATTGTCATTTGTCTCCATATAATGTTTGATCTCTGCTTTTATTTGGTCATTGATCCATTGATTATTTAGGTGCTTGTTGTTAAGCCTCCATGTGTTTGTGGGCTTTTTGTTTCCTTTGGTTAATTTTTTTTAATATGCAATAATTTAATCACAAAGTAGCACATAGATCACATAGGAAGTAATGAAACTGTATATGATAACTAAAACTATGACAGAGCTTATATCTGAGAAAGAGTAAGTGCCAGTAATTAACATAGGCAATAACAATATGTGTATAGAGCTCTAAAATTCACAAAGCCATTCACACACCATATCTCATTTTATCCTCTAGTATCCGTACCTGTTATTCCCCACATTTTACAGGCAAAAAAAATGAGCGTTGGATAGGTTAAAAGGACTTGGTCAAAAGTCACACTTAGTTAGCCAAAAGAAGAGCTGACCAAGATCCAAAGTTTAATCCTGTGTTCTTTCAGAGATACCACAGAGCTGTGGGTCTAGGAGAGCAAGGATGATGGTGGTGGTTGGCTTAACCTCTGGCACTGCAGCAGACTTGAGGTTCTTATGGTTAAATCCACCTTGTTTTAACCCCATTGTCCATCCTGCTCAGAGCTGGAGGACTGCCTGTAGGTGTCTAAATTCTCAGAGGCAAACCCTTGGCTGTAAGCATCTCTTCTCCAAATCTCCTCAGTTGCAAGGAGCCTGTTTTTCTCCTTGACTCACACATGTCTTATTCTTTCATGCCTCAGGACCTTTCCTTTGCATAATTTATTTCTAGTTTCATACCTTTGTTGTCTGAGAAGCTGTTTGGTATAATTTCAATGCCTTTGAATTTACTTAGGCTCTTTTTGTGGCCTAGTATATGATCTATTTTTGAAAATGTTCCATGTGGTTGAGAAGAATGTGTATCCTGCTGCTTTTGGGTGGAGTGTTCTGTAGATGTCTGTTAGGTCCATCTGTTCTAATGTGTTGTTCAGTGCATCTGTCTCCTTACTTATCTCCTTTCTCATTGATCTGTCCTGTGGAGTGAGTGATGTGTTGAAGTCTCCTCGAATGAATGCATTGCATTTCATTTCCCCCTTTAATTCTGTTAGTATTTGTTTCACATATGTAGGTTCTGCTCTGTTGGGTGCATAAATATTTACAATGGTTATATCCTCTTGTTGGACTGACCTGTTTATCATTATGTAATGTCCTTCTTTATCTCTTGTTACTTGCTTTGTTTTGAAGTCTGTTTTGTCTGATTCAAGTACTGCAACACCTGCTTTTTTTCTCCGTTGTTTGCATGAAATATCTTTTTTCTGTCCCTTCACTTTTAGTCTGTGTATGTCTTTGGGTATGATGTGAGTCTCTTGTAGGCAGCATATAGATGGGTCTTGTTTTTTTCTTTCCATTCAGTGACTTGCATTCAGATCATTTACATTTAGAGTGATTATTGATAGGTATGTACTTATTGAAATTGGAGGTTTTTGATTCGTGGTTACCAAAGGTTCAAAGGTAACTTCCTTACTATCTAACAGCCTAAATTAGCTCACTTAGTATGCTATTACAAACACAACCTAAAGGTTCTTTTTTCTTTTTTCCTCTTTTTCTTCCTCCTCCATTTTTTATACATTAGGTATCATATTCTGCACTTTGTCTATCCCTTGACTGACTTTGGAGGTAGTTGATTTGATTTTGCATCTGCTTATTATTTAACTGTTCTGCTTTCTTTACTGTGTTTTTATTTTCTCTGGTGACAGCTATTTCACCTTTGGAACACTTTCGTCTATAGCAGTCCCTCCAAAATAGACTGTAGAGATGGTTTGTGGGAGATAAATTCTCTCAGCTTTTGCTTATCTGGAAATTGTTTAAACCCCCTTCAAATTTAAATAATAAACTTGCTGGGTAGAGTTTTCTTGGTTCCAGGCCCTCCTGCCTCATTGCATTAAATGTATCATGCCACTCCCTTCTGGCCTGTAAGGTTTCTGTTGAGAAGTCTGATGATAGCCTGATGGGTTTTTGTTTGTTTGTGGTCTTTTTTCTCTCTCTAGCTGCTTTTAATAGTCTGTCCTTATCCTTGATCTTTGCCATTTTAATTATTATATGTCTTTCTGTTGTCTTCCTTGTGTCCCTTGTGTTTCAAGATCTGTGCATCTCCATGGCCTGAAAGACTATCTCCTTCCCCAGATTGGGGAAATTTTCAGCAATTACCTCCTCAAGGACACTTTCTATCCCTTTTTCTCTCTCTTCTTCTTCTGGTACCCCTATAATACAAATATTGTTCCGTTTGGATTGTTCACACATTTCTGTCAGTATTCTTTCATTCCTAGAGATCCTTTTTTCTCTCTGTGTCTCAGCTTCTTTGTATTCCTGTTATCTAATTTCTATTTCATTTACTGTCTCCTCTACTTCATCTAATCTGCTTTTAAATCCTTCTGTTGTGTGTTTCATTTCAAATACTGAATTCTTCAACATTCGTAACTCATTCCTGAATTCCTCCCTGAGTTCTTGAATGTTTTTCTGTAGTTCCATGAAGATGTTTGTGATTTTTATTTTGAAATCTCTTTCAGGAGAATTGATGAGTTCAGTTTCACTTGGTTCTCTTTCTAGTGTTTGTGGGTTTTGCATTTGAACTAGATTCCTTTGACATTTCTTATTTGTAGGTGGCATCCTCTAGTGCCCAGAAGCTGTACTCTCTAGGGCTGTTCAGCCCCTGGAGTGATGGTGGGTGTTGCAGGGGAGCAGTGCTGGTGCCTGAGAGGAGGAAACATGTCTTTCCTGCTTCCTGGCTGCAGTGCCTGCCTCTCCACTGCCAGGGCCAGTGGTCAGAGCATACAGGGAGAAGCCTGTTTGCACTTGTTGTTGCCTAGGTAGGGCCACCCTCTGGCTGGCCTGGTGCAATGGCAGGGGCTGCCAGTTTGCAAGCTGGTGCCAGCCGGGAGGAAGGTGCAGTATGCTGCGCATTGCATTGGGGTCCTTGAAGCTGTGTAGCCAGCCAGGGGATGAAGTTCCTGAAAGTTCCCAACCTGCTGGGCACAGTGTGTGTGTCCAGACAATTTTGTCCACCTGTCCTTTCTCCTGAGCAGCAAGCTCTGTCCTATCGTTGCCCCTTTAGCAGCCCTCTCACTGTTAGAAGTCTCTCAAACTGCCTGCCTTTCTTTTGTCCTAGAGCAGCTGGTTTGGGATATGTGTTTTCC
This sequence comes from Manis pentadactyla, assembly GCF_030020395.1. Classification (NCBI taxonomy): domain Eukaryota; kingdom Metazoa; phylum Chordata; class Mammalia; order Pholidota; family Manidae; genus Manis; species Manis pentadactyla. Next base: position 71,070,449 of record NC_080025.1, on the reverse strand, counting down.
ACAAGCAGCTGGAATTTCAGTCTCTCCAAGTATTCTGCCTGTCTTAATTTTCCAACCCTACTAATTGTGCTCTCCAGAGCACAATGTAATATAGGTTTGTGCTCCTAGAGCAGATCTCCAGATCTGGGTGTTCAGCAGTCCTACGCCTCCACCCGCTCCCTACTCCATTTCTCTTCCTCCCTCCAGTGAGCTGGGGTGGGGGAGGGGCTTGGGTCCCTCGGGATCATGGCTTTGGTACTTAACCCTTTTTCTTGGGGTCTGCTGTTTTCCCCAGGTGTAGGCAGTCTGCTGAAGCCTTCTTTCCTGTTGCTCTTTCAGGATTAGATGTATTTGCTATACTTCCTTATTTTATTTGGTTTTGGAAGGAGGTTTCTTTCTCACCTCTCACACCACCATCTTTTTCTTCTCAATCTCTTTTAGTGCAAGCTTGTAGACTCTTATAAAGACTTTATAAGTTTGCTCAGAATCTGACTGTAGTTCACTCAAGCTCCAGCTACTCTATAATTTATATATTCTCGGTTCACTTACTCAAGCTGCCTTTGTAACTTTTTCTTTTTTTATTTTTTCTTTTTTATTTTTTATTTTTATTTATTTATTTATTTTTTTTATTGAAGGGTAGTTGACAACAGCATTGCATTACATTAGTTTCAGGTGTACAACACAGCGACTCAACATTTATATACATGATATTTCTAGGTACCAGGTATCACCATACCAAGTTGTTACAATATTTTGACTATATTCCTTATGCTATACATTACATCCCGGTTACTTATTTATTTTACAATTGGAAGTGTGTTTATATATATATATATATATATATATATATATATATATATATATAGTGAGGGCATCTCTCATATTTATTGATCAAATAGTTGTTAACCACAACAAATCTCTGTATAGGGGGGTCAATACTCAATGCACAATCATTAATCCACCCCAAGCCCAATTTTCGTCAGTCTCCAATCTTCTGATGCATAACGAACAAATTCTTACATGGAGTACAAATTCTTACATAGTGAATAAGTTACATGGTGAACAGTGCAAGGGCAGTCATCACAGAAGCTTTCGGTTTTGTTAATGCATTATGAACTATACACAGTCAGTTCAAATATGAATATTCATTTGATTTTTAAACTTGATTTATATGTGGATACCACATTTCTCTATTATTATTATTTTTAATAAAATGCTGAAGTGGTAGGTAGATACGAGATAAAGGTAGAAAACAGAGTTTAGTGTTGTAAGAGAGCAAATGTAGATGATCAGGTGTGTGCCTGTAGACTATGTGTTAATCCGCGCTAGACGAGGGCAATAAACATCCATGTATGCAGAAGATTTCTCTCAGAACATGAGGGGGGAGGTTCTAAGCCTCACCTCTGCTGCTCCCCATTTTCTCACCAGATGGCCCCCTGCGACTGTGCCTGTCTTAGGTTGTTCCTCCCTTGAGGAATCTTACCCGTCTCTGGCTAATCAGTCATCTTCCGGGGCCATACAGGGAAATGTTAAGTTGGTAAGTGAGAGAGAAGCCTTATTGTTTGAAATGGTTAGCTTTTTACTTCTTTGCATATTTATGCCCTGTGGCTTCTATGCCCAGCATTTGTCTTGAGGCGTCTTTACCACTTGGAAGAATTATGATACTCGGTAAATTCGACATGTGGCACGAGTTCTATTTAAAGGTTGTGATTAGGTAGGAAGAAGAAAAGCTACAGAAGTAGCAGGCAGAAGAAAACCTGGGAAGATTGATTATTTCTTTGACATATCTTCTTGTAGAGTAACTTCAGCATGGATAGGTTTTAAACAACTAATTAAATTGTGCACACACATTAACATAATAGGAATATAGTTACCTAACCAAAGCATACCTGTAATTACCAGCCATCTCCAGTGAAACCAAGAAAACCAGTTAGGCACCTTAGGCATTTGTGAAAACTTATCTATGATATGGTGGATATTGTCCGACTGAACTTAAACAGTCTGAGCGAATTCAGATAAACTAGAACACCCCATTCCTGGGGACTGTTCATATCCCATATGTTCTTTTAACGATAAATAGTCTGTGGTTGTAAGATTTTGGAGTGCTACAATTTGCACTTCTCCTAATTCTTGGTTGAGTTCCAACAGTATAGATCCAGTCCAATTTTTGTTTTACTGCATGCACTGGCCAGCTTAGATATCTCCTTCATCTTTCCCGTGGCAAGTCCAGGAACTGGTGGGATGAGTGCATCTACACCTGTGACAGTGCGTGGATCTTTGTTGAAGTTTTTTTTTTTTTTTTTTTTTTTTTCTGATCATCTTCTGTCATGAGTCTTCCCGAGAGTGCTGATGTTGGAAGTTCTCTTTCATATCGTATCTTAGTTCATTTTCGGGGTAGCCAAATTAGGCTTTGATCCTCTGTATAAACACACACAGACCCTTTGCCTACACTTTTATATGTCCTTTATATCATTGTGTAGAACTCATTAGAGGTCACCACATAGGAACTGCATTTTTTTTTTTAATCATTAATCTACACTTACATGACGAATACTTTGTTTACTAGGCTCTCCCCTATACCAGGTCCCCCCATATACTCCTTTACAGTCACTGTCCATCAGCGTAGCAACCTGTTGTAGAATCACTACTTGTCTTCTCTGTGTTGTACAGCCCTCCCCTTTCTCCCACCCCACTATGGATGCTAATCTTAATACCCCCCTACTTCTCCCCCCCTTATCCCTCCCTACCCACCCATCCTCCCCAGTCCCTTTCCCTTTGGTACCTGTTAGTCCATTCTTGAGTTCTGTGATTCTGCTGCTGTTTTGTTCCTTCAGTTTTTCCTTTGTTCTTATATTCCACAGATGAGTGAAATCATTTGGTATTTCTCTTTCTCTGCTTGGCTTGTTTCACTGAGCAAAATACCCTCCAGCTCCATCCATGTTGCTGCAAATGGTTGGATTTGCCCTTTTCTTATGGCTGAGTAGTATTCCATTGTGTATATGTACCACATCTTCTTTATCCATTCATCTATCGATGGACATTTAGGTTGCTTCCAATTCTTGGCTATTGTAAATAGTGCTGCAATAAACATAGGGGTGCATTGGTCTTTCTCATACTTGATTGCTGCGTTCTTAGGGTAAATTCCTAGGAGTGGAATTCCTGGGTCAAATGGTAAGTCTGTTTTGAGCATTTTGATGTACCTCCATACTGCTTTCCACAATGGCTGAACTAGTTCACATTCCCACCAGCAGTGTAGGAGGGTTCCCCTTTCTCCACAGCCTCGCCAACATTTGTTGTTGTTTGTCTTTTGGATGGCAGCCATCCTTACTGGTGTGAGGTGATACCTCATTGTAGTTTTAATTTGAATTTCTCTGATAATTAGCGATGTGGAGCATCTTTTCATGTGTCTGTTGGCCATCTGTATTTCTTTTTTGGAGAACCGTCTGTTCAGTTCCTTTGCCCATTTTTTAATTGGGTTATTTGTTTTTTGTTTGTTGAGGCGTGTGAGCTCTTTATATATTCTGGACGTCAAGCCTTTATCGGATGTGTCATTTTCAAAGATATTCTCCCATACTGTAGGGTTCCTTTTTGTTCTATTGATGGTGTCTTTTGCTGTACAGAAGCTTTTCAGCTTAATATAGTCCCACTTGTTCATTTTTGCTGTTGTTTTCCTTGCCCGGGGAGATATGTTCAAGAAGAGGTCACTCATGTTTATGTCGAAGAGGTTTGTGCCTATGTTTTCTTCCAAGAGTTTAATGGTTTCATGACTTACATTCAGGTCTTTGATCCATTTTGAGTTTACTTTTGTATATGGGGTTAGACGATGGTCCAGTTTCATTCTCCTACATGTAGCTGTCCAGTTTTGCCAGCACCATCTGTTGAAGAGACTGTCATTTCGCCATTGTATGTCCATGGCTCCTTTATCAAATATTAATTGACCATATATGTCTGAGTTAATGTCTGGATTGTCTAGTCTGTTCCATTGGTCTGTGGCTCTGTTCTTGTGCCAGTACCAAATTGTCTTGATTACTATGGCTTTATAATAGAGCTTGAAGTTGGGGAGTGAGATCCCCCCTACTTTATTCTTCTTTCTCAGGATTGCTTTGGCTATTCGGGGTCTTTGGTGGTTCCATATGAATTTTTGAATTATTTGTTCCAGTTCATTGAAGAATGTTGCTGGTAGTTTCATAGGGATTGCATCAAATCTGTATATTGCTTTGGGCAGGATGGCCATTTTGACGATATTAATTCTTCCTAGCCATGAGCATGGGATGCGTTTCCATCTGTTAGTGTCCCCTTTAATTTCTCTTAAGAGTGACTTGTAGTTTTCAGAATATAAGTCTTTCACTTCTTTGGTTAGGTTTATTCCTAGGTATTTTATTTTTTTTGATGCAATTGTGAATGGAGTTGTTTTCCTGATTTCTCTTTCTGTTGGTTCATTGTTGGTATATAGGAAAGCCACAGATTTCTGTGTGTTGATTTTGTATCCTGCAACTTTGCTGTATTCCGATATCAGTTCTAGTAGTTCTGGGGTGGAGTCTTTAGGGTTTTTTATGTACAGTATCATGTCATCTGCAAATAGTGACAGTTTGACTTCTTCTTTGCCAATCTGGATTCCTTGTATTTTTTTGTTTTGTCTGATTGCCGTGGCTAGGACCTCTAGTACAATGTTAAATAACAGTGGGGAGAGTGGGCATCCCTGTCTAGTTCCCGATCTCAGCAGAAATGCTTTCAGCTTCTCGCTATTCAATATAATGTTGGCTGTGGGTTTTTCATAGATGGCCTTTATTATGTTGAGGTACTTGCCCTCTATTCCCATTTTGCTGAGAGTTTTTAACATGAATGGATGTTGAACTTTGTCAAATGCTTTTTCAGCATCTATGGAGATGATCATGTGGTTTTTGTCTTTCTTTTTGTTGATGTGGTGGATGATATTGATGGACTTTCGAATGTTGTGCCATCCTTGCATCCCTGGGATGAATCCCACTTGGTCATGGTGTACGATGGTTTTGATGTATTTTTGAATTCGGTTTGCTAAAATTTTGTTGAGTATTTTTGCGTCTACGTTCATCAGGGATATTGGTCTGTAGTTTTCTTTTTTGGTGGTGTCTTTGCCTGGTTTTGGTATTAGGGTGATGTTAGCTTCATAGAATGAGTTTGGGAGTATCCCCTCCTCTTCTATTTCTTGGAAAACTTTAAGGAGAATGGTATTATGTCTTCCCTGTATGTCTGATAAAATTCCGAGGTAAATCCATCTGGCCCGGGGGTTTTGTTCTTTGGTAGTTTTTTGATTACCGCTTCAATTTCGTTGCTGGTAATTGGTCTGTTTAGATTTTCTGTTTCTTTTTGGGTCAGTCTGGGAAGGTTGTATTTTTCTAGGAAGTTGTCCATTTCTCCTAGGTTTCCCAGCTTGTTAGCATATAGGTTTTCATAGTAGTCTCTAATAATTCTTTGTATTTCTGCGGGATCTGTTGTGATTTTTCCTTTCTCATTTCTGATACTGTTGATTTGTGTTGACTCTCTTTTCCTCTTAATAAGTCTGGCTAGAGGCTTATCTATTTTGTTTATTTTCTCGAAGAACCAGCTCTTGGTTTCATTGATTTTTGCTATTGTTTTATTCTTCTCAATTTTATTTATTTCTTCTCTGATCTTTATTATGTCCCTCCTTCTGCTGACCTTAGGCCTCATTTGTTCTTCTTTTTCCAATTTTGATAGTTGTGACATTAGACCGTTCATTTGGGATTGCTCTTCCTTTTTTAAATATGCTTGGAGTGCTATATACTTTCCTCTTAAGACTGCTTTTGCTGCATCCCACAGAAGTTGGGGCTTAGTGTTGTTGTTGTCATTTGTTTCCATATATTGCTGGATCTCCATTTTGATTTGGTCATTGATCCATTGATTATTTAGGAGCGTGTTGTTTAGCCTCCATGTGTTTGTGAGCCTTTTTGCTTTCTTTGAACAGTTTATTTCTAGTTTAATGCCTTTGTCGTCTGAAAAGTTGGTTGGTAGGATTTCAATCTTTTGGAATTTACTGAGGCTCTTTTTGTGTCCTAGTATGTGGTCTATTCTGGAGAATGTTCCATGTGCACTTGAGAAGAACGTGTATCCTGTTGCTTTTGGATGTAGAGTTCTGTAGATGTCTATTAGGTCCATCTGTTCTAGTGTGTTGTTCAGTGCCTCTATGTGTCCTTACTTATTTTCTGTCTGGTGGATCTGTCCTTTGGAGTGAGTGGTGTGTTGAAGTCTCCTAGAATGAATGCATTGCATTCTATTTCCTCCTTTAGTTCTGTTAATATTTGTTTCAGGTATGTTGGTGCTCCTGTATTGGGTGCATATATATTTATAATGGTTATATCCTCTTGATGGACTGAGCCCTTTATCATTATGTAATGTCCTTCTTTGTCTTTTGTTACTTTCTTTATTTTGAAGTCTGTTTTGTCTGATACCAGAATTGCAACACCTGCTTTCTTCTCTCTGTTGTTTGCTTGAAATATCTTTTTCCATCCCTTGACTTTAAGTCTGTGCGCGTCTTTGGGTTTGAGGTGAGTCTCTTGTAAGCAGCATATGGATGGATCTTGCTTTTTTATCCATTCTATTACTCTGTGTCTTTTGATTGGTGCATTCAGTCCATTTACATTTAGGGTGATTATTGAAAGGTATGAATTTATTGCCATTGCAGGCTTTAAGTTTGTGGTTACCAAAGGTTTAGGGTTAGCTTCTTTACTGTCTTACTGTCTAACTTAACTCGCTTGTTGAGCTATTATAAACACAATCTGATGATTCTTTATTTCTCTCCCTTCTTATTCCTCCTCCTCCCTTCTTCATATGTTGGGTGTTTTGTTGTGTGCTCTTTTTAGGAGTGCTCCCATCTAGAGCAGTCCCTGTAGGATGCCCTGTAGAGGTGGTTTGTGGGAGGCAAATTCCCTCAACTTTTGCTTGTCTGGGAATTGTTTAATCCCTCCTTCATATTTAAATGATATTCGTGCTGGATACAGTAGTCTTGGTTCGAGGCCCTTCTGTTTCATTGCATTAAGTATATCATGCCATTCTCTTCTGGCCTGTAGGGTTTCTGTTGAGAAGTCTGATGATAGCCTGATGGGTTTTCCTTTGTAGGTAACCTTTTTTTTCTCTCTGGCTGCTTGTAATACTTTGTCCTTGTCTTTGATCTTTGCCATTTTAATTATTATGTGTCTTGGTGTTGCCCTCCTTGGATCCCTTGTCATGGGAGTTCTGTGTACCTCTGTGGTCTGAGAGGCCATTTCTTCCCCTAGTTTGGGGAAATTTTCAGCAATTATTTGTTCAAAGACATTTTCTATCCCCTTTTCTCTCTCTACTTCTTCTGGAATACCTATGATTCTTAAATTATTCCTTTTAGATTGATCACTCAGCTCTCTTAAAATTCTTTCATTCCTGGAGATCCTTTTATCTCTCTCTGCATCAGCTTCTCTGCGTTCCTGTTCTCTGTTTTCTAGTCCATTAATGGTCTCTTGCATCTCGTCCATTCTGTTTTGAAGTCCTTCCAGAGCTTGTTTTATTTCTGAATTCTCCTTCCTTAGTTCTTGCATATTTCTCTGCAAGTCCATCAGCATTGTTATGACTTTTGTTTTGAATTCTTTTTCAGGTAGACTGGCTAAATCTATCTCCCCAGATTCCTTCTCAGGGGAAGATGTAGCAGATGCTGAAGCTGTCTGGGTTAGTCTTGTCTGGATCATATTTTTTTGCCTTTTCATGTTGACAGGTGCTATTGACTGTCAGCTGGGAGGGCCAAAATTTTCACTTGCTACTGGCCTTTCTTTACTGGGACAACTGCGACCCCTAGTGGCTTGTGTTGGGTAATTGCGTGTAGAGTGGGTCTTTGTGTCTTGCCTGGCCGGAAGGGAGAAATTTCCCTTTCTGTGGGCGGAATTTGTCTCAGGCTGCTTCTCTGCTTTCGCAGCGCCCGGTGGGGTGATGGATGGGGGGGCTGCTTGACTGTTTGCCTCCGTGAGGGGTCTCAGAGCTGTTGCCCAGGGGGTTAGTGCACCCGGTTTTCCCTGTAGTTTCCAGCTGCTGTACTGTGACCTGGGTTGTTTCCGTCAAGCTTTTAAGTCCCTGTCCCTTTAAGACTTTCAAAAAGCCCCCGCTTTTCTTTGTCACAGGGGCATCAGCTTCAGCACCCGCTCAGAGGTCTTACTCCCTGTTCCCCCAGTATCCAGGGCCCCCTGGGCATGTACTGTGCGCCCTGGCCCGGATGGCGGGGGCTGGGTGCTCGGCAGTCCTGGGCTCTGTCTCCCTCCCGCTCTGCCTATTGTTCTCCCGCCGGGAGCTGGGGGGAGGGGCGCTCGGGTCCCGCCGGGCCGGGGCTTGTATCTTACCCCTTTCACCAGTCGCTGGGTTCTCACTGGTGTAGCTGCAGTCTGGCCACTGTCCAGCGTCTTCTGGTCTCTCTTTTAGGGCTAGTTGTGTTTGTTGTATTTTCAAAAGTATATATGTTTTTGGGAGGAGATTCCCGCTGTCCTACTCACGCCGCCATGTTGGCTCCGCCTCCCCCTTTGTAACTTTTTCAATGCAAACCTCTCTATTCTTTGGGCTGCCTATGAAGCTGCCATGAGAAAATCCTTATTTAAGAGTTATAGAAGCCCTTTTTTAAAAAGATCTTAGTCCCAGAGAACATGTCACATGTTCTAGGCTTTTCTTACCGCAGCATCCCAATCTGATTACTAATTTCCATATCAGTCGCTTTAAGCCAAAACTTACTGGGTTGGCTGCTTTTTCCTGGTCTCACCCAGGCAGCTACTTCCAGCTCAGGGTCAGCGGGGCTGGAACATCCAAGATGGCCTCACTCATGTGCCTGGAGTTGGTGATGGCTGTTGCCCGAGGCAGCTTGGTTTCTTCTTCATGAGGCTTCTCATCCTCCATTAGTCTAGATGAACTTCCTTTCACTGTGATTTTGAGGTAGCATTCGACGATGGCAAATGCACAGCTGGAAGGCCCCTTGAAGACTAGACTCTGGAAATTGCACAGACATCAATTCTTCCATATTCTTTTGGTCAAAACAAGTAAGTCACAAGGTCCCCAATTTGAGGAGGTGGAGAAATAGACTCCGTCTCTGAATGGGAGTAGATGTAAAGAGTTTGTGACCATGTTTTATCTACCATAGTTGCTATGAATCATTTATAATGTACCTAATTGAGCTCCATAATTTCCAAGATAACTAAAGTGATATTTTGCAGACAGTAAACCACATCATTAAAAGGGAAATCATCCCTTACTGCATGCCCTTCAATGATACTATTCAGCTGATTGGCCATTCTTAATTTTGAACCAACTTTCTCTTAACAATGACAAGTTGAATTTTGCAGTTTATTATCTTTCCTTTGAGGAGCATAAGGATATACCACTATTATATCTATTGTTATTGCTCCCTGATTACCTATCCTGGAAGAAAAATATTTTCCTTTTGTGAATCCTTAATACAATTATCAGTGCCTCTTGTGTGGCACCAACTTATTGCAGTTAGCTATTTATTTATATGCCTTCCCTCTCATAGAAAGAATAAATCCTCTAAGAGGCATAATTAATAAATGGTTCATGTTCATATTTCTTTAACACTTAGTCCAGTGCCTTGCACAAAGTAGAGCCTAAATAAATATTTACTGAATTGAGTACTGTGGTCCAGTTCATGAAGATAATACATGTCTACATTAAAAAAAATTTTTTATGATCATTTCAGCTTTTGACACAATAGATAGCAACTATTTGTCAAAATAAATAGTAAGTTTTCCAGTATAAGATATTAAGGAAGAATACAAGAGCAGAATGGATATTTTAATTTTTTAAGGGAAATCAGTAATCACAAAGTTTCATACCTACATGCACTCTTGTATTCATACTGTTGCCATACTGGAGGGGCAAATGAAGAACCAAAAGATAGTCTCCATGGTGATGTATGAAATGATTCCAAAAGGCTTTATTATATGTTTTTTTTCCCCCAGAAGTTCCAGAAACACTAATGGATTAGATTTCCCTTTCTTTGGGCCTTTCATCCCTGCACATCCAAAATTAGAAGAAGGTCCAGATTTCTCAATAGTGTCCTTTAATATAGGATATTTATTTGCCAGTGTCTTGTCATCACTGGTGATCTGAAAGCTTTGAAAAATATCTTTGTTGTCAAATTTTTCCTCTGGCCTAAATTTTCTTGTCAATGGTGGCAGTTGTTAACTTTTAAATTCACACATATGTTCTTTATTTCTCCCACACACCAATTATTCACTCAGAAGTCTGATTGAATTCCTCTGTCTTTTTATATTGACATAGTATTGACTGATTATTATAATGATAATACAGTCACTGTTAGCAAATGACTCATCACTATTACTATCCTAAATATAATTAGATAAATCAAATTATTTTTTATATGCCTTATTATACATGGACCAAGTTATGCAACTTCCACATCAGTTACTATTTATGAATGCTTCTTTGGGACCTGTATACTAAAAATCAAAGAACAGTCTCAAATGTTGTCAAATAGAGCTAATCTCTAATCTCCCTCTCTTTTACGGTTTAGCCCCTTCATATTTATTCAAACACAATGTTTTTATCTGGCAATTTAGTGCAAGGACTGAAGTAGAAAGACCACGCTGTTTTTTCCTAGGTGGCTACACAGTCAGTTCAATACCATTTATGTATAATCCAACTTTTCCCTACTGATGGACAATGCCATATTTGTCATATACTAGTTCTTCAATGTTTTATGTCTATTTCTGGACTCTAGTTTGTTCTGTTAATGAAACTGCCTATTCATGTGATATCTTCCCCTATATTTTACTGTTTTAATTGCTGTAGCTTTTTATGTTTCAGTATCTGCTGGAGATAGTCACCTCTCATTAACTTTATTAAATTTAAGAAAAGGCTGCTCTTTTTTAAAAAAGATGAGATATAATTCATGTACCATAAAGTTCACCTTTTCAAAATGTACAGTTCATTGGTTTTTAGTATATTCACAAGATTTTGCAAAAATCACCACTATCTAATTGCAGATACTTTTCATCATCTCAAAAGGAAGCCTTGTATCCATTAGCAGGCACCTTGGAAACCACTAATCTACTTTCTGTCTCTATGGATTTGCCTATTCTGGACTTTTCATATACATGGAATCATACAATACATAGTCTTTAGTGACTGGCTTCTTTCATTTAACATGTTTTCAAGATTCATTCATATTAAAATATGCATAAGAATGCGATTCCTTTTTATGGCCCAGTAATATTTCATTGTATGGATATACCACCTTTTGTTTATCCTTTGATCAATTAATGAACATTTGGATTGTTTCTACTTTTTGGCTATTATCTATCTAGTCTCTCATTTTAACTCTAGTTTTTAACTTCTTATGTGGACTAGGCTACACTCTAATAACCATCCTGGTGATGTGGTTTTATTGCCTTGGAGTAGAAGTGGTCTTAAGAAGGTGTTAGCCTATAAGGCTAATGAGTATCAAAAAGAGTAACCTTTATTTATGACATAGCACGAATAATTTTATGAGCATTTTCCACAGTTTAGATGCCCTACCAAGCTAACATATAAGTTCACTGAACTTCTTACAGGGGTGATTTGTAGATTTTAGCATGCATAAAAATCACTAGGGGTGCTTATTAAAAATCAAAGCTATTGCCCTCCTCCCGGAGATTGTGATTCAGATGGTCTCTGAACTGTCCTGATCTTGAGGTACATTTTTACCTAAACTGACTGAATGCAGTCCATCTGAATTACAGTTAAAATTAGGTTCTTCAAAAGAAACCCTATGAAAGTGTTCTGGAAAAGGCTGCATTGCCAAGTTTTCTGCTCAAGTCTCTGGCATACCACACAGCTCAGAACTCAGGCTCCTCAGGCAAATATGAAAACCATTGAGAAGTCAAGCTATTTCTTGTTTTTGTTGAGTAAACACTGACTCTAATGTAGACTTCCAGAGTTACCCATTCTATACTGAGTGGGTTGGCCTCCTGTCTGGTCTAGATCTCAAGTCTCACTTTAACCTTTCACAAATGGGTGGCCTTTGTGCCCTAATCACACAGGGACAGTAAGCTACTCTCTCATCAGCCAACTGCAAACACATCCAACCAAGAGCTTAATCATGCATGTTAATTTACAGTGCATTGACCATAGTAACCCTGTTGCATCACATGTGTGTCCTTTCCCCATTCAGGCCAGGGAAGGCCGGACCACCGTCGTGATAGCACACCGGCTGTCCACCGTCCGAAATGCAGATGTCATCGCCGGGTTGGAGGATGGAGTCATTGTGGAGCAAGGAAGCCACCAGGAACTGATGAAGAAGGAAGGGGTGTACTTCAAGCTTGTTAACATGCAGGTATCTGCTCCCCAGGCATTTTTTCTGCTTCTTGATATAGTATTCTTTACATTACCAAAATATCACACAGCTAATGCTATACTGAGAATTAAGAAACTTCAGGAGGTTGCCTAAAAGCCTGATCTGAAACTTTAATTCAGAATCAGTGAAAGAACCCTGAAAGAGAGAAAGTTGAGGGAGGAGCAGAATGCCAAAAATATTTTGAATTTGTTCCTTAGGACAGAGATTCTTAATTGCCTAGGGAGTGTGTTCAAACTAAGAGGTCCTTTCCACCCGAGATGGGATGATCAGAGTGGTGGAAAGACTAAGAGGGAAATGCCCAGCATCTGTAGCACTTCAGGGAAGTTCTGTGAAAACTATTGACACTAGTTCCTAAAACTGGTGATAGTGATAATAATTAGCTTGTTTTATTATTGGACAAGACATCGAACTTACTTGAACACTTTTGCAAAATAAATGACATAAAAATATTTTCTTCTACAAATATTCTCATCTTTATAATATATACATTTGATTTGATGTAATGAGTATGTACATACATATTTTTGGGGTTTTTTTCTTAACATTCAGATATATATTGTCCAAATACTATCATTTTAGTGGGTACTCACTCAGCAGTCAGTTATGTTACCGTGCAATAAACTGTTTAGTCATTTCTCTAAAGCTGGATACTTGGTTTGTTTCCAGTATTTCTCTATTGTAAATGGTGTACCTTGGAAACACATGTGAGTCAAAACAAAGTTCAAGTAAAAAAATTCATCTTCTTTTCCCACAAGTAACTCAGTTTCCACATTTGAAATACTAAACCTACCATTCAAGCTTGCTCTAAGGTCTATAAATAAGCATGTGAATATATGGAAAAGCCACTTCAAGGGTGAATTTTATGGTATGTGAATTAAGTCTCAATAAAGCTGTTACTTAATTTTAAAAGAGAAGCACGTGACACAAAATAGATGCATAATAAATGACAATTATTAAATTAATGAAGTCTCCAAATTGAAAATATCAAATGAAATGATAGAAAGTTTTATAACTCTTGCTTCAATAGAGAATGTTCTCCAGCAGGAGGGGATTAATCATAGTGTCTGTTAGCCATCACAGGGTCTCAACTAAAAATATATATATAATCTTCCTGCAATTCAATTTTCATTTTCATTTCATTCATGATTACTAAGGCTGTGCAGTTTTGCCTGTGACGGCGTGCTGGGTCCCCAAAGGAAGTAACCCCTTTCCCCCTCTGGCCTATTTCTCTGACCCTGAAAGAATGATCTTCCACTCACTCCTATTAGGACTTAGGCTGGGAGACCGCCAAGCAGATACGGAGAGCTCTGACCTTTCTATATTATCTTCTCTAACCTTTCTTTCCTATAATTAAAGTACAATTAAAGACTGAGCAGCAACCTGGTGTGATAGAAAAGGCCTGTCGGCAACCAAGTTCGGCTTTGGGCAAGTCATTTAACCAGACTGGGTTTGGTGCCCTCACCTGTTAAATGAGTGGGCCCTGCACTACAATGACCGCTGCTGTTCCTTTCTCTCCAGCATTCTATGATTCTTAGACCCTGAAATTCTCCACCTTGATGCCCCTACCTCTGCCACTGCCAATTCGGGTTTTGCCTTGCCCTTTACTCATTGGTGCTGTTGGAGAGATGGAGGAAAGTCTAATTGCCTCCCTTGGGGAGAGACCAGCTTTTCCTCATTTGTAGCTTTAAAAAGGAGCCCTTTTTCCATTCCTTATTCCCATATGCTGATGACATGACTTGTTCTCTGGATTCTTGTATAATGAGGAAAATCCCACATACCTGCTGGATAATGAAAATTTGCCCTTTAATTTCTACAGATTTTACATGCAAAACTTTCATATGGTTCAAATAGAATTTAACCTCTCTGTCCTCTGTAACCTTCTTTATTTCCATGTGTTAATGCTCTCCTTTACAGTTTTCCACCTAACCTGGACTGAGAAGCTGTTCTGGAATCTGAAGCACTTGACACATGTAATACTCAAAGTGGCTTTATAGTTCTAAACTTGGAGGTTCTATCTATCTGGGCACACACACACACAATTTAACGTTTTCTTCTTTCAGACATCAGGAAACCTGATCCAATCAGAAGGATTTGGAATTGAACCAAATGATCAAAATGCTGCCAAGGGTATGGCCCCAAATGGCTGGAAATCTCGGATATTTAGGAATTCTACTCAGAAAAGCCTTAGGAATTCACGAAAGTATCAGAAGGGCCTAGATGTGGGAATCAGTGAACTTGTAAGTTGTTTTTTACTTAAATCCTTTACTGTATAGTTTTTCTTTTCAGATTCCTAGCCTTGCAAGCATATTATAGGCCCATTTGATTAGTACTGTGAACCGTATTCTTCTTACTCTTCTTGATAAAAGGAAATTTCAAATTTTAAATGTATTTGACAATGAAGTAAAATCAATTCCAATTAAAAATGGATTTCCAATGGAAAAAAATAGATTAAAAAATGTAGTATTTGTGCTTAGATGCTCAAAATTATAATTAGATACTCCATTTGACTTTTAGAGTCAGAGATAAATAAGGCTAGTCTAAAGTAAAAGGCTCTGATATTTGCATACTCTATCAGGTTGGATTACATTTGATTGCCTGTACTAGGAAACCCAGAAAAACAGCAGTTTAGACAAAATATGTGTTTTTATTTCTCTTTCACATTAAAAAAAGTTTTAGATGCAAGAAACCCAGGGTTAGAATGGTAGCTCCACAGTCACCATGGATTCAGGCTCCTGTCATCTTTATCATCACTGTCCTGGCATGTGGCATCTGTCCTCAACAATCTAAAATGGCTCCTGAGGGTCCAGGCTTCACACCCATGCTTCAAGCAGCTGGAAGAAACAGAGTGATTTCCCAGAATTCCCACACAATACTTTTACTTATATGTCCTTGGCCATCATTTAATCACATGGTCATATTTAGCTACAAGGGAGGGTAGAAAATTGAACTTCTTGCTGTGTGCATTGCCACTTTTAGTTAGATTGGGATTCTCTTACTAAGAAAAAGGGGAGAATGGCCAGAAATTGCATAGTGGTACATTCTTGAACATTTCTCACCTGAAGACTTGGGATATTATTAATTCAAGTTAACAGAAACTTTTATAATAGAGAGGGAATCCATTTCTAGAAGAGACATTTTCTTATTTCAAGAAATACGTTTTGAGAATCCATTTTGATGTTATTGATAAAGGCTGAATTTATTTTGACTCTTGGTGTTGGCCTCAAGAAGCTAATCCTGCAGAGAGTTCATTGCATCTGTTTCTCTCTTCCCACAATATCATTTACTGCAGAAATTACAGGGGCTCTCTTAGAGGTCTGGATTTGGTATATTAATGGAAAGAGGAGTAGCAATTGTAATATTGTGCAGCTGCGTTATGTTATGTAATATAAATAGTATCTCCCTTTTTGGCTATGGAAGTATCCACTTTTCATTTCTTTATCTTGAGATTTATGCTGCTAAATCTTTAGAGCCTCGTATTTTAGAGGAGCACTTTTTTCTTGAAGCCACACACAGAGGAGAGGGGCACACTCAACAAGACTGTCAGGGTACCATCACATAAGGATAGACAGTACATCCCAGGAGAGGGGGCAAGGAAGTCTGACTGCAGGGACCTGGGAAGACCTGTTTGTTGTATTAAAGAACTGCCCAAGGAAAAGACACTTATCAGACTGGAAATCAGGACATCAAGACAGTGTTAACTGGGGAGAAAAAAAAACACCTAAAAATACAGAGAAAATGAGTGATTTGAAAGAAAAGAGTGGAGTAGAACCTACTACTATGTTCCCTGTTTCATGGTGACTCAAACATGACCTTTTTAAACAACGATAAGGCTTTCAGATTCCACAGGCACCTTTTGTGTCTAGCTTAATGTTACACTGCTGCTATAGTCAGAATATTCTCCTTTATGTGATCTGAATCCTTCATGCTTATCAGACATTGAGTTCACCATTTTCTGAGAATCTGATATGTGCCAGGCATTGGGCTAGTTTCTAGGGACGTAAAGACATAGTCTTCACCTTTAAAAAATTCCCATATTAGGAAAGGAGACATGTAGACACACAGGGAAGAAAAAAAATCACAAAACAAGGTAAGCTATGAAATAAGAGACATCTGCACAGGCAATAGTGGTAAAGGAAAAAAGCCATAATTAATTTGGTTTATGAGCTGGGAACGTGTGGCAGAAAAGGCAGCGCTGAGCAAAGTGCTGGGGGCGAGGAGGCCAGGCCCATGTTCTCTGGTGAATAATGGTGTCCTACATTGTAAGGACGCTCACCCATTGGTTCACAGGTATTGTCTCATTTGATCCCAACACCCCTGGGCTGAGTTGGGACTTGAACTCTAGGGCATTTTGTGCCCACATCCTGCCTCTGCTCGCTCTGCCAAGGCTGCAGTAGAGATGGAAAGATTGCTTCTCGGGTGAACTTGTACTCAGCTTACACTGCGTAGCCAATGGGACTGTCAATATTTTTAAATATACTGTCCTACTCCCTCGTAGTCTGTGATGGACTGATCATTCTCTGTCCCTCGTCTGCACGTTCCTTGAGGGCAATGTCATGTCATGCCTCTTCTATGTCTGCGAACTCTGGTAACTGTTGTGTCATCACCAGTTTGTCCTGATCATGTTTTGTTCTAGGATGAAAATGTGCCGTCGGTGTCTTTTCTGAAGGTCCTGAAACTGAATAAAGCAGAATGGCCCTACTTTGTGGTGGGGACAGTGTGTGCCGTCGCCAATGGGGCACTTCAGCCGACATTTTCAGTCTTATTCTCAGAGATGATACAAGTAAGTTTGAAAACATCACTGAACAGCTTGAGTTAAATCAGTTCATCACTAATTCAGTTATCATGCCACACTTACCACTGGGTCTGTTCTGGAGTAAAGCAGCTTCAAATTAAACCAAGCCAGTTTTAAGTTCTCCTTTGAGGAAAACAGTGAGACAAAAGAAAAAGTAGCCTTCAAACCATTCCAAGTTAAGACATAAATGAAGTTATAAACTGTAAAAGGATGGAAGGAGGCATTCTAATTAGCTCTTTTCATATGGGTGAAACTGGTGTCAGGCAATGACCCCCATCCTGCTTATAGAGATGCACGTCTCACAGGACGGCTGGGGCGCCAGACAGAGTTTAGGAGGCTAGGCTGTGGGCAGACCAGCCTCACCACTTAACAGCTGTGCACACTTGGGCCAGATGCTTTCCCATGCTGTGCCTCCATTTCTTAATCTATAAAATATACCTGCCTTATTCAGTGACTGAAGATGAAAAGAGGCTGTATAGCTAACTACACGGAAAGCATTTAAGAGTGTCTGCCTCCCCGTAAGTATTCAAAAAGTGATAGCCACTACGTGATTGTTTCAGCAATCCTTCCAAGGCTTGGGGAGACTGAGATTAAGACAGGAAACATACTGTCTAATTGTTGAAGTCACTGAGGTATATTTACAGGAAGTTACCAGAACTAGCTAAGGCTCCATAAAACCCAGCATTTATATTGTATAATCTTAGTCAACCCTTAACATTATTGGACAGTCTTCTTTGCTAGAGATGAATTATTCTCCATCATGCTGAGAATTTATTATGCTTGTGATGTAAGACATTCGTCTACAATTAGAACTACAGGCCAAAAGAAAAAAACACAAATAAATTACAAAGGACTCTCCTAATGTTTTTAAATTAAAAAATAAGGAAATATCTGGCTCTCTTGCAATTCAAGAGCTGTGTGGACTGTATTTATGTTTGGGGGCATCTCCTTTGCACCAAATGCTGCTCTGCTACTGGGGGGATACAGCAGGAAACGAAGTAAACCAGGTCCTACCCTCAAACAGTTTACTTCCTGTTGGGACAGACACACCACACACAAGCAAAAAAGTGTATGCAATGTATCGGGGAGAGCAAGTGTTTTGAAAGCAGTATTGGGCTATCTAGGGGTTGGAGGTGGGGGTGCTGTTTCATGTAGATGGTGAGGGGAGGCCTTTCCTGGAAGCTGCCCTGCAAAACGAGGGGTGGGGGGCTGGCCCTGGGGAAGGAGGAGTTCCAGCAGCACAGAGGAAGAGGAACAGACACAGAAATGTGCGACCACCCACAATCCACAGGCAGGGTCTCAGCCCCGGTGAGTAACCTCATATCCTCAACTTCATGGGGACAGGAAGTAGAACAGTGGGTCCTGGAGGGCTGGGGGAGCAGGTGATGGGGAGTTACTGTCCAACGGCTGCAGAACATCAGCTTGGGAAGATGAAAAAGTTGTGGACATGGATGGTGGTGATGGTCGCACCCCATGAATGTGCTTAATGCCATGAACTGTACCCTTGTGTGAGGTGAAAGTGGTTTTACAGTATGTATATCTTACCCGCAATAAGGAAACCCCACATATTTGAAGCCTAGATTTTAAAAATGTGATATTCTAGCCACTATTTATGGAAAGAATGAACACGAATAATGTAATCCAAGTGGGTAATTTATATGTTCCTTTGCAGATTTTCGGACCAGGGGATGATGAAGTGAAGCAGCAGAAGTGCAACATGTTCTCATTGCTGTTTTTAGGTCTGGGAATTATTTCTTTTTTTACTTTCTTCCTTCAGGTGGGTCCCTTTGGTTCTCTCATTGCATCTATTTCCAATTAGAGAATATAGATGAATAATCGTTAATTAGGTTTTATTGAATATTAATATAGCTTAGTTAATTGTTAATCAAAACCTAATGAAGCTTCCAAATCTCAGACTGAAATGAATTGCAAACACAATTGGCCCAAGGCTTTTTCAGAGGTGGCATCATCATTTTCCCCCATAACTAACTGGTGAGCTCTTTGAAAGAACATACATTATATTGAATTTATTTATTGTAGAGCTGGCCAAAATGAACTAGTAAACCTTGCTTTGTTCTGCTTGTCTACCTAGACTTATACTAAATTTATTTTGTCTCTTTAACTCAGCACCACACAGGCTTTTTAGTACAATCCTTTAAGTCAGCACAATGAGGTTCCCCAGAATGCTTCTCTTTTTATCATTGTTGAACGAACAGTTCAAAAGTAAGCAAGCTGTAATTTAGAAATCATTGCCTTGCTAGTAGCAGCCCAGCGATCTGATCTGGCCCCAAGTCCTGGCGTATTAGGGAGTGGGCTTGCTTATATAAATGTGTTTTAGAGGCTGCATGGACAGTGGGCTGGTGGAGAGAACTGTGGTGCTGTCATGGGCCTGAGCTATCTGCTGCAGAGGAAGGAGGGGCCTAGAGCAGTCTAGTCCTGGGCACCTGGGGCACCTTCACCCCATGCATCCCATCCTCCTGGCTCAATGAAGACATCTGACATGTTGCCTTCGGGGAGCACCTGACACGCCTCCACCAGCACTCAGCCCGCCTGCAGGCGCTCACCCTCCCCAGATGTCCCAGAAGGAAACCCAGCTGGGGACGTCTGTTACTAAATATTACTAAAAAGAGGGAAACTGTCTGGCAACGATGCTTGAGGAGAAAAAGTAGCCTAATCGTTGCCCAGTCTGAGAGCAGGTGGCACTGGGACAGGGAACCAACAAGCTAATTTGGAGCTTGATACTACACACATCCTCTCTCCCTCTACACTACATGAGCCAAAATGTATTCCTGCAGAGGAATATACAAGGAATGTAAAAATCAATGTGAGTATCCCCACTTGTATCAGAATACTAGTGATGACCAAAAAGGACAACAGCTTTCTTTCTCAACCAGGGCTTCACTTTTGGGAAAGCCGGAGAGATCCTCACCACAAGGCTTCGGTCCATGGCTTTCAAAGCAATGCTAAGACAGGTGCGTGTTTGCACTACAGAGTGCCTTCCGTTCTGCCTTCTCTCACAGTGAGCTTCTCCCTGTTCTGGCTGGTGTGCTGCCAGGCCCTCACCCCCACCCCACCCCTCGCCCAGTTCATGGGATTCTGGTCCAGGCCCTGCAAATCGTCCAGGTCCTTTGATATCCAAAGACCCTTTAGGGATTTCACAGGAATAGGCTTGATAGCTTTGTGGCTTATTTTGCATCTCTATTCATGTGGATATAATCATTTCAAGGACCTGTATCTCTTCTCTGGACTCAACATAGGTTCTGGTGAGTCACTTGAGATTCCAGCATGCCTTTAAACAAAGGGAAAGGTGGTTGATGGTATCCATGTACCACAATTGACCATACTAACTGTAGGTTTTACCAAATGTTGGTAATTGAGTTTTATTTGTCTTATTTGAGCTCTGTTTTCACATTAATTCACTCACTCATTACTCACCATGTATCAGACAATATGCTGGTAGCTGGGACTATAAAACCTATTATCGGCTCTCTTGGGAAGTTCACTCTAGTACAAGACATGTGGAAAAGTATGCACACATGAATTCTCTATTTTTATAGAGCAGGCTTAAGAGAGGGCCAGAATATCATCTATCCAAATGGCAGACATTGATTACATGCCTGTTCACAAAGGAGCTCACAGCAAGTATCACATTTTGAGCAAGGCTGAAGTTACAATTTTTCCAATTCTTTTAAACTGTTCTGTGTAGGGAAAATTATTTTATATGAAACTAAAAGATGCTATAGATGAGTAGCTTATAATTAAAATCATATCTAAGATAAACTCTTTTCATCCTTCTTTAAAAAAAAGCAAAACCAAGGTGAGAAAGCAGGGCAGAAGTTCTCAGGCCCCGCATTCACCAGAAGAGCACGTCAGCACGGCTTCGCCGGCCTGTACGGGAGACCCCGCCGGATCAGGGAGGCGGTGCCCGCAGGGCAAGCTGTGAGCTTTGGGTGGTGGGCTGTGCCCAGGCACCCACAGCCTCAGGCAAAGCTGGCAGGGGGCACAGTGGGCAGGAAGCCCAGGTGCCGTCTGGACGCACCCTCCCAGCCCCCATCAGTGGTGCGCCTGTCACAGCCCAGCAGCCTGGGTGCCTGAGTCCCCTGAAGGCCCTGAGGGCATGTGCTCAGGGGCAGGGCCCAGGCTCCCATGTGCACAAGTTAAGCGTGGATATTTTGGAGGTTCCATCGGACTTTGTTTGCTTGTTTTAATTTTGAACTAATTTAAAGGTGTATCTTGTGCCATAGGACATGAGCTGGTTTGATGATTATAAAAACAATACTGGTGCACTTTCTACAAGACTTGCAACTGATGCCTCCCAAGTACAAGGGGTATGTAGCCTGTGCTTGCCTGTTACTGTTCTTAAACATGGTTTTGAATAAACGTACAGCATGGCTGCCCGTTAAGCTGCTTTTGGCTGGAAGTAAGATGCTCTACACAAACTGGCCGAAATACTAAAGAGGAAGACTTAGACTTCAGGGTCCCTCTGTGTGGCTCTGAGTGGCTTTCAGTCCTCAGCGGGGGCTGCAATATAAGGCTCATTCCCTCATGGCCACCAATCTACAAGATTCTTCATTTCCCATCCAGTGGACGAGAGTGCGCACCTGTGTCTCAACCAGCAAACACCGTTCCGTTAAGTCTGATTTAGACTAACAGGGGTCAGAGGCCAAGCCCTGAACCAATAACTCTCTGGGGATAGCCCCTCTCCCTGGCAGAGGTCCCGCTCCTGGAGGTGAGGTTACCCGGAAACCCGCTGCTTCCACACAATGCAGATGGCAGGGAGAGTCAACGGCAGTGACCACACAATGGCCCCGTTCTTCTGAGTGTCCAAACAGTAATTCATCCTTATGTCTGTTCCCATCTCTTAGCATATGTACACCTTGTAGCAGGTGCTCTCTGGGAGAGTGTGATTTCCCTCTTACACATTTGAAGCAAATGGTCCTTAAAAATGACCAGAGTACCCTGGGGTTAGTTTCCTCTTTACATGTTCCCTCATGAAAAAGTGTGTGTGCCCCACACCTGTCCCCAATGCAGAGCAGCTCATTACTTGCTCCTGTGAGGCTGAGTTCCTATGGGCAGGAGAGGAACGGATGATGAAAGGCATGAACAAAGAAACCCTTGTAGAGCGTCAGGAGCTAAGCACAGGTGTCTTGGGTTTATTGTAATGAAAGGGGGCGAATGTTTGCGCAGGCCTCAAAACCTCACATCATTCTGACTAGGTTGCCTAAGGCCGCAGCTCATGGCTTTGCAACTCAAAACACAATTGCCTCTCTTCTTTTGCTCTTCTAGGCCACTGGGACAAGGTTGGCTTTAATAGCCCAGAATACAGCTAACCTTGGAACGGGTATTATCATATCATTTGTCTACGGTTGGCAGTTAACTCTCCTGCTATTATCGGTTGTTCCAATTATTGCTGTATCAGGAATTGTTGAAATGAAACTGTTGGCTGGAAATGCCAAAAGAGATAAGAAAGAACTGGAAACTGCTGGAAAGGTAGGTCAAATAAGGCTTCAGTTAGTTTAAGAATTGTCTTTACAAATGTATTTTATTTATTACAACATGCATGTTTAATAACTGTACTCACCTAAACTAATAATTGTCAACACTGCACATGAATATTATAGTTTACTGTAATAATTCCTATAACTTGAAAATGGGAAAATTACTGTAAAACATATAGCCAGTAAAAAGCACTTAATGCATCGTTAGTTAACTTCCAAATCCCCAAAGTTCATTTCACCTTTTCCTTAATGACCCAGTGCCATTGTTAAGACAAAGGTCACCCCTGTTTTATAGATGAGGAGTTCTTAGGACAGAGAATATAAGTGAATTGTTCAAGATAGGAATAGTCTGGCACCAAGACAAGTTCTTTCTTCTTGGCTGTGATTTCTGAAGTTAAGGTGTGAAGACACCAGGTGGCAGTAATGCTTCTATTTGTGGTTCTGGCTTTACTAGAAATTGGCCAAACATTGACTTGGCCTTACTATGTGCCAATTATTGTGTTAAGTATTTACATACACCAACTCATTACATCCTCACAATAATCCTCTGAGGCAGGTACTAATGTTACCCCAGTTTCACAAACGAGGAAACTGAGAATTAGACAAAATTAACTCATGACTTGGATTCAAGTGCAGGTTTAATTTCAAAGCTCTTTACTGAACACCCCTTTAATATGTACTTAAATGTGTCTAAATCTCCATATAAACATTTTATTATGTTTATATGTGCATTTAAATGTTTAAATGTAGATTACAGCTAGGAAATTTTTTACTCTTGTTTATATAAGTATTAGCCTTTATTGACACCTCAAGAGGTGAGGCAGATAATGAATATAAATTGTGATACAGTTTCTACAGCACCACACTTCACAAAGCCCCTTCACAAACACCGCTGCAGCTGGCCTCCCTGCGTGAGGTGGGGTCGATCATATCTCCACCTCACAGGATGAAAGCATTCAGGGGCTGAGTGACTTGCTCAGATATATAGCAAGGAGGGGATGAGATCAGAATTACAAAGTATGTTTCCACTGAACCAATTATGTCCAATGAAGAAACGCTTTCACCATTTCTCTTAGCCCACATTAGCTACAGTTGGACGCGGTGCTAGGCTCCTCTCCGGTTTCCATCTGAGTGGTTCCTTCTCCCGGTCACCCTGCAGCCTCTCCAGGACTCAGATCTGTAGAACAGTTCATGGCTCTGGGATCTGAGAAGCCCTAGGTGTCCAGAGTTTGTGAAGATCCTCTTAGCTGCTTGGCTGTGAATATGCCTGGGCATCGTTTCCTTGAATTCTTTTTTCACAACTAGCTGCTGAGAAAATATACCCTGTAGATTTGATTTCCCTTCTCTTCTGAACCCTGCTTCTTTCCACATTTCAGAAGGGAAAATTGTCAAGATAGAATGAAGATAAAGTTTTCTTAGACTAACTACATGAAAAAAAATCTTGAATCCAATTTAAAAAGACATCTTGAATCCAGTTAAGAGTCTTTAACTCCATTAAAAATGCCTAATAACACTGGAAGTTGTCAGAACTTAGGCAGGAATAGGGCAACTGGAATTGGCAAATAAACACAACACTTTGGTTATTAGTCTTGGCTTGGTACTCACAGTGGAGATACTGGAGAATTCCAACTCTTCTTAACGTCACTTTCCACATATATGAAGTGAGAAATTGTACCAGATAATGTGATAATGTCCCATGTTCCCTACAGCTGATACTCTCATACTGGGGATCAAAGAGTGAAGAACTCAGATATGTCGGAAATTATTTTTAATAGCTACTTTAACCTAATGAGTTTTTTTTAAATAGGAGAGATTGGACATTTTAAATGTTAATTAGCAGCAATTCAATAATAATTTTGATTAACATAGAATGATGGTTAGATAGAGGGTTCTGGAAACCCCCCCAAATCACTGTTTTTTCCCAAAAGAAAGGGTCTCATTGACATGGGTGCAGATTACAGTACAGCAGGATTTGGGATCTGTTCCCATTTTCATTTTCCAAAAAGGGCTTGGTAATAAAGGGGTTGATTGCTTGGTCAGGAAGCAGGTAGAGGGGGGCTGCATCTAACCCTCCTGACTCAGGCCCTAACTACTGAGAGTAGAGGCCTGCAGAACCAGTATTCACACTCAAAGCAGTTAGTCTATAGCCAGAAAACCAAGAGCTGAGTGTAGAGGCATTACAAGTAGTTTCTCCTTGTGTAAATCATAAAGCTGGGGAAGCAGAACAGCATCATGAGTTAACAACATGGACTTGGTATCAGATGGCCTGATAAGGAATCCTTGCACACATACCAATTTCAGAGCTGTAGGAGTGTCATTTAACTTTTCTGTGCCTCAATTCCCTCATCTTTGCAAACAGGAGCAACATTGACCTCCCAGGATTGTTGTGAGGCTAAGTGAGATCATGTCAGTTAAATGAGGTCCTACCTGACACAGAGGAAAAGCTCAGTATGTATCTTCTATTCCAGCTATTATTACTGTTAGATTTTTCATCTGTAATATAGATATATGGCTAATCAGCCTAAAATATCAACTATTTTGCTTTCATCTAGTTAGAGAAGATGAAAACTGGAGAAAAGTCTTAAAGCTGATTAAAGAAAAACAACTAAAATCATGTTCTTTAATCATTTCGACGACTCACTTGCAGAATTATGGCTTAGACTAAATAGATAAGTCACAAACAATTAACATTAGTCAATTGTTAATAGTCAAAATGTAGGTTTTTACATTTCTTATACAAATAATAAATTGGGTTTCCCAAGAGCTGGGGACACCAAGGACTGCACTGTTCACCAGAGCGGCCAACACAACCAACCTGTGCGGGATTCAGCAGAATCACGGTTTTGGGAATAGCTCAGACTTTATTTTCTTTGGATTGTGTAGATTGAACCAAAGCTAAGACTTGTTATTTGGTTAATTAAGGTATTCTATTTAATCTGTGGGTGAGGACCAGACCCAAACTACTCTGAAATTGGTGGCTTGGCTGTAAGAGTCACAAAACTGCTCTGGCCGGTTTGGGTGAAAAGGGATTTGAGGCACAGACACACAAGGAGGGGGGACACATGGTTTAGGTTACTGGAACGTCACCTGGAGTTTCTCTCTTAAAGTACAAGCTCTGTTGTTACTGAGTCTCTACACATTTGTTCCCTTCCTCAACTGCTGTATATTCAGACCAGCTTCCTACACATACCCAGTGGGGCCACCATTTGGGGGCCTGTGAGTCCATC
The DNA here is from genome assembly GCF_030020395.1 of Manis pentadactyla. Taxonomy (NCBI): domain Eukaryota; kingdom Metazoa; phylum Chordata; class Mammalia; order Pholidota; family Manidae; genus Manis; species Manis pentadactyla. Next base: position 71,044,583 of record NC_080025.1, on the reverse strand, counting down.
TGTTTCAAGCAGTTGCCTCCAAGTCCAGGGAACTGAATTTGACTGGCCTAGATCTATCAGCTGTTTGTCCCTTTCATCAGGATAAAGACAAAGTTATGTTATTTACAAAGGAATTACATGTCTTCCCAATTGTGGGTGAATATTTTCTGTAAGTAGAAATATGCTCTTGGAGGAAACGGTACCTCCAATGGGTCTTAGAAATCATATACGAATTCAATTCTCTCTTCTAGGACCTTGCCCTCTGAAGAAGGCAAGCCACAAAGGGGTGTGACTAAAACCAGTCAAGGAACTGCCTGGAGGCAGGGCTGAGAACAGAGTCAGGCTGCAGGTGCCCAGGCTGGTTGGTCTTGCTGTAGGCTGGTCAGTCCCCCTGGGCCTACCAAGACTTGCCCATCATACTTGACACAACCAGAAGTGCTCTAAAGATTGCTAGTTTTGCCATAGAGCTCATCTCCCAGGACATTTATTATGCCTTGGCTTTCAAAATTGAAGGAATTAAAACCCCATCAATATAACCCCCCAGATTCTTCTGACAGAGCCCTAAAGTTCGTGTTTTCATTATTTTAGAAGTAACAGCCCCACTTCTAATCAAGATGTGTTCTACATTACAGATTGCAACAGAGGCCATAGAAAATATTAGGACAGTTGTATCCTTGACCCAGGAAAGAAGATTTGAATCGATGTATGCAGAAAAATTGTATGGAGCTTACAGGTAATGACCATGTGATTGTTACTAAGAATACAGTGCTTTCCTGAGGCTGAATTAATTGTCCCCAAAAGACAATAGAAATTCTGCTCCAAACAGTGATATGACTATACAAGGAAGATACTTTCTCAATAACTATCTCACTAAAAATAGTTTTCTGATGTGACTGCCCATAGGATCAGATTTTTACATTTCTTATAAAAATAATAAATTGGGTTTCCCAAGAGCTAGAGATACCGAGAACTGCACTGTTCACCAGTGCGGCCAACACAACCAACCTGTGCGGGATTCAGCAGAATCACTGTTTCGGGAATAGCTCAAACTTTATTTTCTTTGGATTGTGTAGACTGAACCAAAGCTAAGACTTGTTATTTGGTTTATTAAGGTATTCTATTTAATCTGTGGGTGAGGACCAGACCCAAACTACTCTGAAAACAAAGACACATAGCCTGTATCATTGGTTTATATTTGAGCAGCTCAAGAAATTCCAGTACCTCTACTGGTTGTTTGTTTTCAGCCAGGGCCTGTTTTCATAAATGAATATATTTTAACACAAAATTGAATACAACTTAAACTTTGTAGATGAGACGAATAGTTAGAACACTTAAAATCTGAAAGGGGATAGTTGAAATCTCAATTTATTCCATCTTCTTAGTTATGTATACGTCATATAGCTGTATTTTTCTGTCCATTTGATGTCTGATATATAAATGAATGGATAAATGAATGCCATTACCTATGTATGAACTTATGGTTTATTTTGATCCTCAAGATAATTAAGGAATAAAAAGCTGAATCTACTTTTTAATTTTATTATAATTTAAAAATTCAGTAGCATTGTAAATTGTTCAGTAATAACACAATGCTCACAGCACCGAAGTTAAACCATCCAAATCGGTAATACTTTGAATTTTCCCTCTTGCAAATATCTGCCTTCTAATCTATGAGTAACTACTTGTTTTGGTGGAGGATTTAGAATAATAAAGTATAATAAAGTAGCTATACTAATACGCAATGAGATTTCATTAGAAATGGTGCAAAACAAATTGTAGTGGGGCTGATGGAATCTAGCTGAGAGAACTTCTGGTGTATTTCTGTATAAACCTCAGTGACCCTGCCTTTCTGAATGTGGAACATGAATTTTGACAGATGAGACTATAACCAGTCACAGAAGCCAAGATACCATAACAGAAATCACAGTCTGACAATTCCTAACTTTGACATCCTTGATATTTTTGAACCAACCATCATGTTTACATCAAAGGAGTTTAATATCTGAGTCATCAGATTTTAACGTGTAATATTCACAGTATCTATTACTTGAGCAACTACCATGAAGTAGGTACAGTGCTAGGCATTCTTATTATTTAATTCTCAAAACAATTCTGCATCATACTGGTTATCCCCATTGCAAAATTGGAAAACTGATGTGTAGAGAGGTTAAGTCACTTACTCAAGCTAACATACAACACACAAGAACTTAAACCCAGCTCCTCTAGACTTAGAAGCTGGGCTTTCTTGACAACATATTGCTAACTAAGAGAGGCTGAAGACATGGCTATAAATATACTAATTTGCTTTTCAGGAATTCTGTGCGGAAGGCACACGTCTATGGAATTACTTTTAGTATTTCACAAGCATTTATGTATTTTTCCTATGCTGCTTGTTTTCGATTTGGTGCCTATCTCATTGTGAATGGACATATGCGATTCAGAGATGTTATTCTGTAAGTATCTTTAACAACACTGAGATTATTCTTTAATAGGATTTCAATAGTTCTATGTTTGCAGTAGGAAAAAACTCTCTTGTTCTAAGATGAGGTCAGAGTTGAACCACCAGAGAAATCTGATCTTGTCAATACTCCCAAGTGCAGCTGAATCATCTGAGTACACTAAATTAACCAAGCTCATGAAAATGATCATAAACCAGAATTTTATTAATACTGCAGTCAGGACAGCAAATTTTCTCATTGAAGAATGCAGGCAAAAATGAATCATAATTAGAAAGTTGCTTGTGATCATGTACTCAAAACAGTTTGCTATTTATCTGCAACAAAAGATGGCCTTGACAATGGGATGGGAATGCTTGACTGAGGTCCGGCAAAGGCTCTCTTCTAACCAGGCCTGGAATGACCCTGCCAACATTTGCCCCTTAGCCTCTCCTTTGTTCTTGGTTTCCAAGGCTAAGTAATGGTCTTTCTAATTGATGCATTCCTCTTTTCAAAATATACTAAGTATATTCGATTAGGTTGGGTCTAGTCTTGCCAAAGAGAAGCTATTCCTTTTAAAATCACTTGGCATATTTCTGCTCTGATTGGAAGGTTTTTAAAAATTGAGGTACATACAATAAAATGTACAAATTTTATCTTACAGGTTGAATTTTGATATATGTATACACTCATATAGCCACCACCCAGAAGGGGTCATTCTAATTTTTTCTGCACCTATTTTTACCCATTCCCCTCAACCTCCTTTCCCTATGACAACCACCAGTCTGTTCTCTGTATGAGTCTATTTTTGTTTTTGTTTTCCACATATAAGTGGAATCATATGGTATCTTTCTCTGACTTACTTACTTAGCATAATACCCTTAAGGGCCATCCATATTATCACAAATGGCAGAATTTCATTCTTTTGTATTGCCAAGTAATATTCCATTGTATAAATGTACCACATCTTCTTTTCGGTTCATCTATTGTTGGACATAGGTTGTTTCCATATCTTGGCTATTGTAAATATGCTGCGATAAACATAGCATGTATGTTCTTGAATTAGTGATTTTGTTTTCTTTGGGCAGATTCCCAGAAGTGGAATTGTTGGATCATATGGTATTTCTAGCTTTAGTTGAGAAGTTCCTCTACTCCCCTATTTCTAGGTGTCAGAAGTAAATAGCTTTCTGGAAATATAGATCTCAGAATCTTTAGCCCTTCCTAAAAGTTGTTCTAATCTATATCCATTCTTTGAAGAGCATATGATTGGAAAACTGACCTTTAGCTTAGGACAACTGTTTTTTTCAGGGTAGTGTCTGTAGTTACTTTAATTGTAAGAGAAAGTGATGTCTAATAAAAGCTTGTTTTTGCTAATTAAAAAAAATCTGTAACTACAGTGGTAACAATTGTTTGTGGGGGAGTACAGAAGAAACTACAAACTGGAAGTTGGGCCATAGGTTCAAAAGGAAACATTACTCCTTGTCTGGTGCTGATCCAGCCCGGTAAGCACTCCATGTGCTTCAGTTCCCTCAACTCTGAAAGGAGTTTAGTTATTAAATTACTTGATCACAAACCAGATATAGTGACAAGCCACTTCCTGAAAGAGAAGAACTTCAGAAAGTTACATTAACTCTATGAAATGAGAGGCTCCTAGGGAAGCCAGGAGGCAGTGGAGAGAAAGGAACCCTTCAGGCAGTGGATCTTGCCTCTTCTCTAGGTTCCTTTGTTACTGGAATTTTACGATAATGTGTGTGTAGTGGGGGAATGACTAGTGGAATAAAAAAATCAATACTGGTAAACAGTGTCTTTGGACTTTCAAGCATGATGGAGCTAATTTTATAAGCTATTTTTGGAATTGTGCTTCTGCCCAGGGTGTTTTCAGCAATTGTGTTTGGCGCTGTGGCTCTGGGACATGCCAGCTCCTTTGCTCCAGACTACGCTAAAGCCAAGCTGTCTGCAGCCCACTTATTCATGCTGTTTGAAAGACAACCTCTGATTGACAGCTACAGTGAAGAAGGCCTGAGGCCTGTGAGTTCTCTGCTCCTGATGAGTGCTCGGTTAATTTTCTCCTAAAGGTTTGCTGTCTGCTAGACTGTAACTATAGGATAAATTTGCAGTGATCACACATTTATTTAGCTTACTCTATGATATTTACAGGGCTAATATTTTTCCAACTACCCTGGCATTTAAAAAATTCCATAGGGGGTTTCCAGGATTCTGAAGTTTAGCATATCAAAAGTAAAAAATCAAAAACAAAAAACAAAAAAACCTCCAACAAATCCAAATGTACCGGAACTGAGTAATTTCCATGAAATATGTCATTTCTGCATGAAAGTATATGCATAAAATTCCATATGTAAATGCGATAAGCAATTTGGCTTTAATCATATTTTGTAACAACTCAGTTACAACTCATAAAGCCCCTTTATTCGGAGCAAAAGTAATAATCCTATACTATCTCCAATGATTACTCAGGCTTAGATCTTAGGGTTCTTTGTGTTCTATGCACAACACAAACTGCTGCACATTTTCACAGTGAGGGTGAAGAGATGGGAACTTACACAACCTTCCCGGTACTTTACCAGGTATTTGATGTGAGAAAATGTGCCCAGTGAGAGAGGCTGCCGGGGCTTCAGAGCACAGCTGTCCCTGGGAGTTCAGGTGCAACTGCTCTCAATCTCCAAGCCTTTGAGCCTTAGGACACTGGCAAGGTTTCAGCCTCTGAATCATCAGTTGGGAAAGCTAAATATTTGTATTAAGTAAGCCAGAAATCAAGTTTAGAAGACAACTCTTTGAAATAATACTTTTTATTCCAATAATTATCAGACCATTCAAAAAATTTTAACTTTTTTAGGATAAGTTTGAAGGAAATGTGAAATTTAATGAAGTCGTGTTCAACTATCCCAGCCGGCCAAACGTGCCTGTGCTCCAGGGGCTGAGCCTGGAGGTGAAGAAGGGCCAGACGCTGGCCCTGGTGGGCAGCAGTGGCTGTGGGAAGAGCACGGTGGTCCAGCTCCTCGCTCGGTTCTATGACCCCTTGGCCGGAGCAGTGGTGAGCACACTTTCTTAAATTAATAGTTTGATTTAGACTTTATTTCAAGTGGCTAACCCAGTATTCCCATAATGGAAAAAACTGGGACAAGACATGTAATCCTATTTGATACAATGACTACATTCTACAGACCCCAAACTGGCACCCGTAGTCAGACTAATATATGGGGACAGTAAGGCAGAAATGTCTGGAGTTCCGTGTAGCTCAGAAAGTACTGAATATCAAGTTAACCTCCGCTTTGGGTCTTCTGAGCCAGCCTAACCCTCCTGACAAACACATCCAGGTTTATAAAGATACACCACAGACTCCAGCCGGAACACTAAATTGAGTCCCAGAATGGGCCAGTACCTGTGTATTCCCTCCCACCTCCTCCAGCTTCGCGTTATCTATGTAACCCTGAGGTCTAGGCCTTTGACCCTCACCTCGACCCTTTCATACTCGGCTTTCATCACTGATTTTCTGGTGTCTGGCCTCTGACTCCCTTCCATGAGTGAAAACCTGGCTCTTGCTGATAATGCCTCCATCTCCCATTACCTTGGGATGGTGGCCCACTGACCCAGCCCTGGAAGTCCATCCCCATTTAGACAGTTGCCAAAGTGTTAAACCTTGTTGCTTCTTTTTGGGAAATAGTATGCTTCCACTGTTACAATTACCCTGCGGGTATGAATTCAGGCAAACCGTCTCGACAGCCCTCCATACATATGCTGTGCTAACACTAGGGGCGGAATTCCTTTATTAAGAAGTCAAAACTATTTGGGCTTGTGTCTGTGACCTTTGCCTTGTGGGAAGCTGCATTCTCAGACACAACATCACAAGGCTCTTCTAGAAGCATCATGCCACCTGCTTACTGCGAACAAAAAACAAAAACACTACCAACAAAACCATTCTCCCAAAGACACTGCCCTTTGAACTTGTTCAACTGAACTCTTGTCCTTAGTGCTGTCAAGAGAGAAATGGGAGAAGTTTAAGGCTGGTAGTTCTCAGAGAAAAGAGAGGTAGAGGTAGGACAGGAAGTAGCCAACTTTCAGAATCCTGGGCCATACTACTGATCTGTTATTTTTTTTTCTTTTATGCCTGAAGGATGGGGATAAAACAGAAGGTTGGAATCATTCAGGGGACAGCACATCAGAGTACAATCCCTAATTACAGACTTAAAGGCAGGATGGTATACTTGCCTGGAGGAGGGCAGATAAGGACAAAGAGAAGAATGTGGCAAGACAGGGCCAAAGGTGCTAACATTTTGCCAGTTAGCCCAAGAAAGGGGTGACCAAATCACCACAAACATCATCGTTGTTGGCTAGACAGGCCCCCAGCAGTGTAAGTACCTGGCTATTTCATAAACTGCTGATGCCCACACACAACAGTCCTCTATATGGTTTATCTAGTAACTTTATTTAGTTTTTTGGTTTTGAGTTTTCTTTTTTCTTTGTAAGCTGCTCTTATAGTTTGTGGACTTTGGTTTTTAGGTCCTAGATGGTCAAGAAGCAAAGAAACTCAATGTGCAGTGGCTCCGAGCACACCTGGGCATTGTGTCCCAGGAGCCCATCCTCTTTGACTGCAGCATCGCTGAGAACATCGCCTACGGAGACAACAGCCGGGTCGTGTCACAGGAAGAGATCGTGTGCGCAGCCAAAGCAGCCAATATCCACCTTTTCATTGAGACCTTACCCCATGTAAGTTAACTGGTAACTTCTTAGGATGATTGTAGCCCAACTGCAGTGAAATCAATATGGGTTTGAAATATATCTAAGGTAAGGAGTTCAATGACAATTTTCTTCAGCGACTGGTAAATGGGAGTAATCCTGGAAAGATGACTTGAGATACCAAAAAGTGATAGCAGGGGATCGTTCATCTGGTGGTAATCATCTGTCATCCAAGATTCAATTGAAGCAGAGCTTAACTATTTTTACTGTTATATTCTGCTATAATTAGAATCACACTCACTCATAAAATTTAAAACCCTCCATGTTGGTTAGCCTACATCAACCCTTAACATAGTCATTGACTTTAATCAGCAATGGATTTGAATGAACAGAAAAACTTTAAAGCTTCAGCTTTTAACTGACATTGGACTTTATTTAGGACATTAATTTACATGATGTACATTACTGAATAAGCTCTGCAAACTGAACCAACTCAATCTGTACCTTTATTCACTCTATGCTTTTTCATCCTAGAATGTTCTCTCAAAATCCAGCTTCCCAACTTCTGTACAAAAGTATCTTTCCTTTGTGGAGATAAGGTGGGGGAGAAGGAGAAGGGGAGAAAAAGAGTTTCTATTTTCTTCTGGTCTTTCATAGCATGTTGCAAATACTACTCATTTGGTATTTGCTTGACCTTATATTGAATGCCAGTAAATATTTAAGTGAATGAATGAGTTTAAAAGAACAAACTAGGCTCCATGGGAGGGGTCATATATTTCAAATTTAAAGAATTTTTTAACATTAGAATTTAACCTTTTTAGGACTCTAGTGATATCAGATTAATTGGCAGTATGATAATGGTAGGAATTTGAGAATTTACTCAAATTTCTGTTGCAGAGTACCATTGAGAACTAAAGTCATTGGTTTTCTAGTTTGATTTTGAAAATGAACATTGTTAAATAGGAAAAATATTAAATAGATAACTATGTAGTTGTTACAGAAATTTTTATTGATTCTAAATATTTTTGCCTTGTAAGTACAACTGTCAAATGTTAAAAGTTTATTCAATATACCACTAGTAATTTTTCTGGGTTAGAGATCTATTAATTTTATTAATGGCTAACTTGCAGAAATATGAAACAAGAGTGGGAGATAAGGGAACTCAGCTCTCAGGAGGTCAAAAACAGAGGATCGCGATTGCTCGAGCCCTCCTCAGACAACCTCAGATCCTACTGCTGGATGAAGCTACGTCTGCTCTGGACACAGAAAGTGAAAAGGTAGGACCTCTCATCTCATGTTCCACACAATTTGTAAAATAAAAGTTTCTTGTCCATGAAGAAAATTAAGCAAAGAGGAAAAGAAAAGTTAACAGAAATTTAGTAGTTAACTTTTGAGAAAGAATATTTTCCTATCTTACTTCTTCCAGTATTTTCCATATTTTCTAAATGACCTTTACATTATCTTTAGAAACACAAAGTATTCAAAAGAAAACTGCATAAATCATTTTCAACAAATTAACTTTAAAAGTGAAAAACTAGATAAAATACTCAATAAAAGGGAACTAGTTAAGTGAAACATACTGTGACTAGTTAGAAAATTGAAGTACTTATGAAGATTTACAGTGTGGGAATCCAATTTTTGGCAATAAAACATGTTGCATTTTTTTATAATCTCACTTATGCTTAGCTCTAACACATGTCCAAAGATATTTTTAACCATAAAATTCCACTTTTTAATTGAATTATAGTCAATATCACGTTGATTTCAGGTGTACCACAGTGATTCGGCAATTGTATACATTATAAAATGTTCACAATAAGTGTAGTTACCATCTGTCACAATAAGTGTAGTTACCAGTTATTACAAGATAACTTAAAAACATAATTACATACAGATTATGTCAATTATGTACATTCAGATGCATAAAACCATGTGTAAAGTTTTAAATTCTCCTTCAATGTTAAAATTTACTTACAGTATTTTTAAGTTAAGGCTTCTGTTCTGATTTATGATTAGATTGTCCAAGAAGCCCTGGACAAAGTCAGAGAAGGCCGCACCTGCATAGTGATCGCTCACCGCCTGTCCACCATCCAGAACGCAGACTTAATAGTGGTGTTTCAGAATGGCAAAGTCAAGGAGCATGGCACACATCAACAGCTGCTGGCACAGAAAGGCATCTATTTTTCCATGGTCAGTGTCCAGGCTGGGACACAGAACTTATGAACTCTTGCTATAGTGTATCTTAAAAATAAATTCAAATCATCCTACAAGTTTTTCTGATTTGTGAAAGAAGTTTCTAGTTTGCCATCATAAAATATAGGTATGTCTTATTCCAGATCAATTCAGCACTTCCAATTTGGTGTTTGATATGACACTTGAAATTTAGGAGTCACAAGACACCTGTCCTGAAGTATGAAAATGGCAACCTAGCAATTCCTGACTTACCAGAAACATGCAGAGAAAGAAGGGGAAAATTCAGGTACATAAAGCTGTAGAATTAACAGATGTCACAGGCTTAGGAAAAATGCTTATCATCCTGAATAACTGGGTAGATGACAGGGTGGTTTGGGAACAATTTCAGAAGAACAAAGGAAAAATACATCTTTCAATAGCCCTTCCCCTCTCCTTTGGTAAGTTTCCAAATTATTCTACTGGGGAATGAGGTTTTTCTAAAAGAATACATTCCTGGCTTATCACCCAAGTCCAAGAGAAAATGAAATTACCCTAGACAAGCTAACTTTGCAGGCACACATTTGTTCTATGAAGCAAGAAAGAGGCATAATACTGAGTATTTTAAAAAATGTTTAAAACTCATTATTCCTTAGTGTAATTGGAAACATTAGAAAAATCAATAATGCTGAGTTTCTACAGCAACTGAATTACTTTTTACCAATATTTCTAATTTTCCCAGAATATTAATCCACTTCTCCCATAAGAAGGAAATACACTTAGAGAACAAAAGAAATTTTCTAGACAACTCTTAGAAGCTATAATCACACTGAAAGTTTTCCGTTTGTTTTCTCCATAATTTACTCCAGCACTATCAATACTCTTGGTTGTGACAAGTTGTTTAGGTCAGTAAATGATCCAAACTAAGTTCTTCTATCTGTAATAAAAAAGATCGTATCAAATAATTTTTCAAATGAGACCATGTGTACCAGTGGATTAAATTTCAGATAAACCCACAGAAGAGTGGAACAAGGGGTAATTACCTCAGTGACTCAAAGTGAGCAGAATTCTACCTACTCTTCTTGTGTATTTCCAAACTTGCCTGCTAAGGATCATGCAGTATCTGCCCCTAGAAATTCTAACTCAGTAGGTCTGGGTTGAGGACTGGTTGAGGCTCTATAAAAAACATTCCTGGTGATTATTAACTCAGACATGTTAGGGAAACATATTAAAGCATGAGTAAGAAGAGATTCTCTGCAAGAGGTATCAGTTTCTAAAATACCCAAGTCCTTAGACATTATTTAAAAACAACCAACCAAATGATTCTAAATGCCATGGCAATCTAGTCTATAAAATTGTACTAGTTGAGGGAAAAGGTACATAGTTCAGATTTCACCTTCCTATTCTATAGCAACTGCTAAGGATGTATCAAGTGCCATGGAAGCCAACTCATTATTTTCACAAAGAAATAATGATAATAAATCAGTCTTATCAGATTTAGAATATGTGAACAGGTTAAAAAAAGATGCATAACCAGTACACCAAATAAACTGTAATCTTTCATGGTATACTGCTACAACAATGGCCCTTGATAAATCATGCCCTCTATTGTGCCCATTTACATTTACAAAATGACTTTGCTGTTCTTCTTATCAAGAGATGAGACTTTTCCCTGACTCCTTAAATCTAAACTGCCCTTGTAACTTGTTTTAACCAATAAAATTCAAAAGTGACATCATGTGACTTCAGAGCCTAAGCCTCAAGAGGTCTTGCAATCTCCACCTTTCCCTTTTGGAACACTCCAAGTTTGGAAGTCCAGCTAGAATGCTGAATGACCAGAGACCACAGGGAGAGACAGCGTCTCAGCCACCAAGGCCCCAGGCAGTGGGCAAGATCACGTCAGACTTTCCAGCCTCAGTCAAACAGCCTGGTGATCTGCATAAATTAAGACCAGCAGAAGAGCCACCCAGCTGGGCACAGTCAACTGAAACAATCATGAGAACTAATAAATTGTTTTATGGCTGTAAGTTTTGAGTGGTTTTGACAAAATACACAACTAAGATCAGAAATTATAAGCTCAAACAGGAAAGAATCACTTATTCAAACACAAAACAAGAAACTAGGATTTTGAGAGTTTTATTTTCTGAGAGTAGAAAGTATAAAATTTAACAGTGGAAAGAAAACCAAGCTGTAAAATCCTGAGAATCAAATTCAACATTTAATCCTTTTAAAGTCACTAACTCTCACAACTAATTTGAAATATAAGTACTTTAACTTTTTATTCACAAAACTAATTATGCTATAATAAATTTTGTTAGGGTTTTGTTGTCAGAAGGTGTAAACCTCCCTTTCACAACTTTATTCTACTATTCAGCAGAGACTCTCTATTTAAAAAAATCAATCAGTTGTAGTGGTCTTTCCCATCAAACATATAGGCTTATATCCTTGTAGTGAGTGTGGAAGTCTTTGATTTTAGGAAAATAACCATCTAATCATATATGTCATACCCTTTGGCAACTAGGAAAGCTTAAAGTGCTTGAAAGACAAATTCTAGAATGATGTTCAAAGGCAGGATTTATAACCTATTCAGTGACCAACAAAAGTATATAAAAGAGTAAGACTTGCATTGTTACAATTTGTAGATTTGCATTGTTGAGGCTTATCTTAAACTTTGCATAGTTTGACCGATATTCACTATATCATAATTTGCATTGCTGCTGCATCAGAGGAAACTTAAAAATAATATCTCTACCTCTGTCAGAGTAAATTTAGAAAGCATGATTGTACTCATTTCTACACTTACCAAGTTTCCTTCAAGTCAACATTCCCTCCTATCTCAAATCACCAACCCACTCCCAGCACCCACCTTAATGATATATTTTGGTAAGAGCTTAATAACAAGTTTAGTCTCTAAAGATGAGCAGTGTTCATCAGTTGCATCATATCATGGAAAGCACTAAATATCAGCTGAACTAGCTTTTCTGCATCAGTGTCTGGACATGATTTCCAGGCTGTACAGGCCACAACAAACCTGTGAAGCACAAATAATAAACGGTTAGGTAATATGTAAAATTCACAACATAAAAAGGCTCCAAATGGTGATGAATACAGCCCCTACCTTTATCTCATATGGCTGTTCATATATGAAATGTGAATCCTTACTGAATCAGGTAAATGTAACCTGACACAACTGAAGGTAAAGCTGTATTTATACATAATGCTAAGAATACCTACTTTACTATGTGAGAAGAGACTAAGGACAAAAGGCAACAAAAAATTACCGAGAGCCAAGAATGCTCTGGAGGAAGGCCTTATATTCTGTTAGACAAACCGAGCCGCTGGCTTCCTGAAAAAGACTTTCCTAATGTCCCTTAAATGGAATTAGCTGGAACATGAAATTGTGTCACTGTTTGCAATGAAAATTGAACTATTTTTAAAGAATAATACAGTATTTGATAGAGTAAAAAGAAAAATGAAGGGTAAGAGGAGAGAAAAGCTGTTTCTAGAAAAGCCAGAGAGAAACTCTCTTGGGACCATGCCATGCCTTCCACCTCCTTCTAGATCCTCCTGATGAACAAATCTCCCATCTGGCAGATGATAAAAGTGGCCCCAGGAAGCTGAAGAAAACAGGACAAATTTGGCTTCTGGTAGACTCAGAGCAGAAACAGGGCTACTAACTCTCTTGGCACTAGCCTTCCCCTTTTCAGACACTCAATTTTTATAGCAAAACATGCATTAGCTCAAATTCCAATAAAAATATTGAACAATGTAAACCTTGCGGACAACCATGCAATTTTTATATCATTAAAAAAGACAGGAAATCAAACTTCAACGTGTACTTTAGATTAAGCAGAATGAAAAACATGCCCTGGCCCTATTTTTAATGGTGAAACCAATGTTTGCATGGATTACATTTGCTGAAAGATAAACAGGAACCTAGAGAGTCTTACTTTGTTTTCACCTAGTGATTCATGATTACTAGTCATTTTCTAATTTCCATTTAGCAATATCTAAATATTTCTTTGCAAAGATTAATGATTCCTATAAAAGTATTAACATATTTAAAAGTTCCGTTATCTTTCTAAATTATAGAAAGAACCTTTCCTATCTGCACAATTCACAAAGAATGTACAGATGCCAATGAACAAAGAGAAAATATTTTGCTTCATAAGAATTCAAGTTATTTTCATCTATCAAATTATTAATGAATAATTTATAATGCCTAAAGTTGGTAATGATGTGATTAAATATGGAAGGATATATAATAGTATACACTATTTGTAATGATGAAAAACTGGAAATAGGGAAGTGGTTAAATTATGGGAATTTGTAAGACTAGACATTATTCAACAATTAAAAATATCTTGAAGCATATTTAATGGCAGTGGAAATAATGGCTTGAAAAAGAATGAAATTCACAAAAAAGATATTAAAATATTTATAATATAATCTACATTTGTAGAAATTCTACATATAATCTATATACCTTATAGATTAAAAACAGTAAATCTTGTGTCTTATAATGGAAATATAAATAATTTGTTCTTACATTTTTTCCATATTTAAAAAAATTTTTATAATGAGCATTTATTTAAAATAAAATGCTATTTCAAAAATGAACCAATTTCTTTTTTAAGTCACACAATTTCTAAGTATAAAATGAAAAAAATCTCTTCCATATAATTTCCATGTATTTCATTTGAAAAGTATTTTAAGTATATTCATAGTAATAACACATGAATAACCACAAGCCCTGATTTCTTTTCTGAGTTCCACACTCAGACCTCCAACCTACCACTGACATATGCCCTTGTGGACAAGTATGGAAACACATGAACTCCAACTGACCAGTCCAACCAAATCAGTTTCTCCAGGAGCATTTACTTTAAAGCCTCCAGGTGACTCCAATATATACTCAGGGTTGTGAACATGGTCCTGCAGCTCCTCTCTACCTCTCTTCAACCTCCTCTTCCACCACCTTCCGACTCAACTGCTGATTTATCCATACTGCCTTTTGTGTTTCTTATAAATGTCAAGCTCTTTCTTAACCCAGGACCTGTATATTTAGGTTCAACAACAAAGTCATTGTAAAAACATTTACTGAGAGAGGATTAAAGATGGCAGTGTGAGAGGAGGGACAGAGGCTTCCTCTTAAAACCGCATATAATATGAAAATATAATTAATACAACCAATCCTGAGAGAGCAACAGGAAAGAGGACTGCACCAGACTGCATACACCTGGAGAAAAGAGCAGACCCCACGGAACAGGGTAACGTACCAAACCTGTGTCTTGGTGGAACCCAAGCCCTTCCCCCACCCCAGCTAACCAGCGGGTAGGAGAGAAATGGAGCCAGGGGAGTGGAGGCCTGGGACTGCTGAATATCTAACTCCAGAAATCTGCTCTTGGAGCACAAACCTACATTTCATGGTGCTTTCATGATTCTCTCGTGATTATGGGGTTGGATAGCTAAGACAGGCAGAATTCCTGGAGAGACTGAGATTCCAGCCACTTGTGGAAAGCAGGGATCCATATCTGGCTGCTCTGGGACAAAAGCTTATACCTGTGTGCTCAGCCCACTGGTTCAGGCAGGGGAGACAGGCACAGCAGCCGGGAAGCAGGAAACAGCTCTTTCCTCCCCTCAGGCACCAATCCCACTCCCCTGTGACCCCCGACATTGCTTCAGGGGCTGAGCAGCTCCAGAGAGTAGAGCTTCTGGACACTAGAGGGCATCATACACAAATATGAAACACCAAAGGAACCTTGTCCAGACTAAAATTAATATAGCCCCTGAGAAAGATGACATGGGCCTCATGACTCTTTCTGAAAGGGAGTTCAAAATAAAAATCATTAACATGCTAATTGAGGTACAGAAAGATATTCAAGAACTCAGGAATGAATTCCGGTCAGAGATCCAGTCATTGAAGAACACAATGGAGGGTTATTAAAAGCAGAATGGATACAGTGGAGGAGACGATAAATGAAATAGAAACCGGAGAAGAGGAATACAAAGAAGCTGAGGTACAGAGAGAAAAAAGGATCTCTAAGAATGAAAGACTATTGAGAGAACTATGTGACCAATTCAAATGGAACAATATTCGCTTTGCAGGGGTACCAGAAGAAGAGAGAGAGAAAGGGATAGAAAGTGTCTTTGAGGAGGTAATTGCTGAAAACTTTCCGAATCTGGGGAAGGAGATAGTTTCTCAGGCCATGGAGAGCCACAGATCACCCAACACAAGGGACCCAAGGAAGACAACACCAAGACATATAGTAATTAAAATGGCAAAGATCAAGGATAAGGACAGACTGTTAAAAGCAGCCAGAGAGAGAAATAAGATCACATACAAAGGAAAGCCCACCAGGCTAACATCAGACTTATCAGCAGAAACCTTACAGGCCAGAAGGGAGTGGCATGATGTATTTAAGGCAATGAAGCAGAAGGGCCTGGAACCAAGATTACTTTATCCGGCAAGATTATCATTTAAATTTGAACGAGGGATTAAACAATTTCCAGATAAGCAAGAGCTGACAGAACTTATCTCCCACAAACCATCTCTACAGTCTATTTTGGAGGGACTGCCATAGATGGAAGTGTTCCTAAGGTTTAATAGCTGTCACCAGAGGTAATAAAACCACTAACTATCCCCAAAGTCAATCAAGGGATAGACAAACAGTACAGAATATGATACCTAATATATAAAGACTGGAGGAGGAAGAAAAAGGAGGAGAAAAATGAATCCTTAGATTGTGTTTGTAATAGCATATTAAATGAGTTAAGTTAGACAATTAGATAGTAAGGAAGTTAACCTTGAACCTTTGGTAACCACGAATCTAAAGTCTGCAATGGCAATAAGTACATACCTATCAATAATCACCCTAAATGTAAATGGACTGAATGCACCAATCAAAAGACATAGAATCACTGAACGGATAAAAAAACAAGACCCATCTGTATGCTGCCGACAAGAGACTCACTTTAAACCCAAAGACATACACAGACTAAAAGTGAAGGGATGGAAAAAGATATTTCATTCAATTAATAGGGAGAAAATAGCAGGAATTGCAGTACTTGTATCAGACAAAATAGACTTCAAAACAAAGAAAGTCACAAGAGATAAAGAAGGACATTACATAATGATAAAGGGGTCAGTCCAACAAGAGGATATAACCATTATAAGTATCTATGCACCCAACACAGGAGCACCTACATATGTGAAACAAATACTAACAAAATTAAAAGGGGAAATAGAATGCAATGCATTCATTCTAACAGACTTCAACACTCCACTCACTCTGAAGGACAGATCAACCAGACAGAAAATAAGAAAGGACAAAGAGGCACTGAACAACACACTAGAACAGATGGAACTACTAGACATCTACAGAACTCTACACCCAAAAGCAGCAGAATACACATTCTTCTCAAGTGCACATGGAGCATTTTCAAGAATAGATCATATACTAGGCCACAAAAAGAGCCTCAGTAAATTAAAAAACATTGAAATTGTACCAACCAGTTTCTCAGACCACAAAGGTATGAAACTAGAAATAAATTACATAAAGAAAATGAAAAATCCCACAAACACATGGAGGCTACACAATATGCTCCTAAATAACCAATGGGTCAATGACCAAAGAAAAACAGAGATCAAGCAATATATGGAGACAAATGACAACAATAATTCAACACTGCAAAATCTGTGGGATGCAGCCAAGGCCGTGCTAAGAGGAAAGTATATTGCAATACAGGCCTATCTCAGGAAAGCAGAACAATCCCATATGAGTAGTCTAAACTCACAATTAATGAAACTAGAAAAAGAAGAACAAATGAGGCCCAAAGTCAGAAGAAGGAGGGACATAATAAAGATTAGAGCACAAATAAATAAAATCGAGAAGAATAAAACAATGGAAAGAATCAATGAAAGCAGGAGCTGGTTCTTCGAGAAAATGAACAAAATAGATAAACCACTAGCCAGACTTATCAAGAAAAAAAGACAGTCTACACACATAAGCAGGATCAGAAATGAGGAAGAAAAAAATCCCTATGGATACCACAGAAATACAAAGAATTATTAGAGAATACTATGAAAAATTATATGCTAACAAACTGGATAACCTAGAAGAAGTGGACAACTTTCTAGAAAAATACAACCTTCCAAGGCTGACCAAGGAAGAAACAGAAAATCTGAACAAACCAATTACCAGCAACAAAATTGAACTGGTAATCAAAAAACTACCTAAGAACAAAATCCCTGGACAAGATGGCTTCTCTGCTGAATTTTATCAAACATTTAGTGAAGACCTAATACCCATCCTCCTTAAAGTTTTCCAAAGAGTAGAAGAGGGAATACTTCCAAACTCATTCTATGAGGCCAGCATCACTCTAATACCAAAAGCAGGCAAAGAAACCACAAAAAAAGAAAATTACAGACCAATATCCCTGATGAACATAGATGCAAAAATACTCAACAAAATATTAGCAAACCGAATTCAAAATTACATCAAAAAGATCATCCATCATAATCAAGTGGGATTCATCCCAGGGATGCGAGGATGGTACAATATTAAAAAATTCATCAACATCATCCACCACATCAACAAAAAGAAGGACAAAAACAACATGATCATCTGCATAGATGCTGAAAAGCATTTGACAAAATTCAACACCCATTCATGATAAAAATTCTCAACAAAATGGGTAGAGAGGGCAAGTACCTCAACATAATAAAGGCCATATATGACAAACCCACAGTCAACATCATACTTAACAGTGAGAAGCTGAAAGCTTTTCCTTTAATATCGGGAACAAAACAAGGATGCCCACTTTGCCCACTTCTATTCAACATACGACTGGAGGTCCTAGCCATGGCAATCAAACAACACAAAGAAATAAAAGGCATCCAGATTGTCAAGGAAGAAGTTAAACTGTCCCTGTTTTCAGATGACATGATATTGCACACAAAAAACCCTAAAGAATCCACTCCAATACTACTAGATCAAATATCTGAATTCAGCAAAGTTCCAGGATACAAAATTAATATACAGAAATCTGTGGCATTCCTATACACTAACAATGAACTAGCAGAGAGAGAAATGAGGATAACAATTCCATTCATAGTTGCATCAAAAAGAATAAAATACCTAGGAATAAACCTAACCAAGGAAGTGAAAGACCTATACCCTGAAAACTATAAGACACCCTTAAGAGAAATTAAAGAGGACACTAACAAATAGAAACTCATTCCATGCTCCTGGCTAGGAAGAATTAATATCGTCAAAATGGCCATCCTGCCCAAAGCAATATACAGATTCGATGCAATCCCTATCAAATTACCAACAGCATTCTTCAACGAACTAGAGAAAATCATTCTAAAATTCACATGGAACCACAAAAGACCTCGAATAGCCAAAGCAATCCTGAGAAGGAAGAATAAAGCTGGGGGCATTATGCTCCCCAACTTCAAGCTCTACTACAAAGCCACAGTAATCAAGAGAATTTGGTACTGGCACAAGAACAGACCCACAGACCAATGTAACAGACTAGAGAGCTCTGATATAAACCCACATATATGGTAAATTAATATACGATAAAGGAGTCATGGACATACAATGGGGAAATGACAGCCTCTTCAACAGCTGGTGTTGGCAAAACTGGACAGCTACATGCCACATAATGAAACTGGATTATTGTTTAATCCCATAGACAAAAGTCAACTCGAAATGGATTAAATACTTGAATGTCAGTCATGAAACCATAAAACCCTTAGAAGACAACATAGGCAAACATCTCCTGAATATAAGCATGAGCAACTTCTTCCTGAACGCATCTCCTTGAGCAAGGGAAACTAAAAGCAAAAATGAACTCATGGGACTACATCAAACTAAAAAGTTTCTGTACGGCAAAGGACACCATCAACAGAACAAAAAGGCATCCTTTTGGGAGAATATATTTGTAAATGACATATTCAACAAGGGGTTAACATCCAAAATGTATAAAGAACTTACATGCCTCAACACCCAAAAGCAAATAGCCCGATTAAAAAATGGGCAGAGGATACGAAGAGACAGTTCTCCAAAGAAGAAATTCAGATGGCCTACAGACACATGAAAAGATGTTCCACATCACTAATCATCAGCAAAATGCAAATTAAAACCACAATGAGGTATCACCTCACACCAGTAAGGATGGCCAGCATCGAAAAGACTAAGAACAACAAGTGCTGGTGAGGATGCGGAGAAAGGGGAACCCTCCTACACTGCTGGTGGGAATGTAAGCTAGTTCAAAGATTGTGGAAAGTTCCTCAAAAAACTAAAAATAGAAATACCATTTGACTCAGGAATCCCACTCCTTGGAATTTACCCAAAGAATACAACTTCTCAGATTCAAAAAGACATATGCACCCCTATGTTTATTGCAGCACTTTTTACAATAGCCAAGATACGGAAGCAACCTAAGTGTCCATGAGTAGATGAATGGATAAAGAAGATGTGGTATATATACACAACAGAATACTATTCAGCCATAAGAAAGAAACAAATCCTACCATTTGCAACAACATGGATGGAGCTGGAGGACATTATGCTCAGTGAAATAAGCCAGGCAGAGAAAGACAAATGCCAAATGATTTCCCTCATTCGTGGAGTATAACAATGAAGCAAAACTGAAGGAACAAAATAGCAGCAGATTCAGAGACTCCAAGAATGAACTAGTGGTTACCAAAGGGGAAGGGTATGGGAGGGTGGGTGGGGAAGGAGGGAGATGGGGATTGAGGGGTATCATGTTTAGTACACATGGTGTGGGGGATCCCGGGGAGAACAGTATAGCACAGAGAAGGCACATAGTGGATCTGTGGCATCTTGCTGCACTAATAGACAGTGACTGTATTCAGGTATGGGTGGGATCTTGATAATATGGGTAAATATAGTAACCACATTGTTTTTTCATGTGAAACCTTCATAAGAGTGTATATCAATAATACCTTAATAAAAAAAAAGACAAAGACATAAAAAAAAACCATTAACTGAACATAACATATTTATGAGGCATTGTTAAAGAGCTGGGTATACAACAACGAACAAATCAAAGACCCTGTTCTTTATCCTAGGAAGAGAGGATAGATCACATACAAATAACTGTACATATTGGATGGCTCTAAATACTATAAAGAAAATGCAGCAGGTATACAGGGAGAAAGAGAAAGTGCTCTTTTATACAGAGAAGGCCTCTGGATGAGAACAAATATTGTCTCAGAAAGGGGAGTGATCCTTACATATGTTTCAAGGAAGAGAATACTTGGCAGAGGAAATCATAACTGTGAATGCCATGAGGCAGGAGCTTGCTCTGTGTGTTCACAGTACAAGAAAGCCCATGTGGCTAGAGTCGAGAGAAACAGCAGCAGAGTTGTAGGAAATAAGGTCAGAGAGGTAACTGAGCGGTAGACCATGTAGGGTGTCACAGGACAACTTTGGATTTTACTGGGAGTGAAATGAGAAGCCCTTGGAGGATTCTGAGTAGAAGAATGACAGGACTTGAGTTACATTTTTAAAGGGGTCATCAGGACTGCTGTGTAGAGAATGGTCTCCAGGGAAGGAAAGAGAAAAGCTCGGTACCTGTTTCAACAACCTAATGAGAAAAGACGGTGTCTCAGCTTTGGTATAGCACTGGACAGTCAGCAGTGATCCGACTGCAGACGGCTGCTTCCTTGGCTATTCAGATGGTTAATTCCCTCTCATCCTGAACACCTGAGCTGTGCGGTCACTCCGCGGAGGCCTTCCCTGGTCACCTATATAAAGCAGTACCCCATCCTTCCACTAGTTTGTCTCTATTCCCACATCAGCTTGCTTACTTCCTCCAAGCATTCATCACTATTTGAAGTTACTGTTTGCTTTAGTCTCTCTTTCCCAAGCAGAAAATAAAATCTGTAAGTGGGGGGAATCTTGTCTGTCTTGTGTCCCTTGCACCTAAAACAACCCCTGGCACACTCTAAGTTCTCACTAAATACTTCCTGAATGAGTAAATCAGAGTTCTGCCCCAGGATCATTAAAAATACATTTTATAAAGCTAGAGAGCTGAGGTATTCCTGGCATGAACTCTTACCATTGCATGTGATACAGGATCCACTACTTGTTAGGAAGTATGTTAAAATGCTTACTTAGTCTCTGTGTGATATGATTTTAAACCTCTGACTCTTTATCATGAAAAATGATAATGAGATCCCTTTTTAACCTTTGTTTTTCAACCTTTAATTTTCATATTAGTGTATACAAACTGAATACTATGGGAATACAGAATCTAAGGACTCAGATGTCAATAAACATAAGACCACTGGTATAAGAGACTATGTACAAATCACACTTGAAAAAGCAGAAATACAGCTCTCTTTTGCCTTCCAGGTTTTAATATCTCACTCTTTCTTTAAATTAGACCTCAGGCAACCCAAATTAAATGTATCTGAATTGGTAAAAAAAAAAATTCTTTTTTTGAATATAAATTAATTTAATCTTTTATCTTGGCCTCATTAGTATGTTCTATGACTATGAACTGCCACGTATTTACAGGGAGTCAAATTTTATCTGAACTTAACCATAAAATATCTTGGTAGAACAAACATGTTACTGTGTATGCTGATTTTTGAGGGTGATGATGATCTGATTAGGGAGTCAAACTTAAGTGATGCTCTGCACAAAATGCCTAAAGGACTGATTTGATAAGAGTCCCAAAAGTAAGACAGAGAAATAAAATACATTAAATGTCCAAGCGGCAAAAACAATTACCTATGGGTAGCAAGTGACAGACAGTGGCACAATCAGAATCAGTGTAAGAAAGACATTCAAACAACCGGTGAGAGCTTTTTTACTCTACAGCACAGTGAGAACAAACAGAGCAGCCTCACCTGTCATCTCGGATGTGGTAGAAAAACCCATAGCCATTGTGCACCATGGGGACCACCGCACCCTGCATTCTTGAATAGCCAGCCAGACTTGTGGAGAGAACAAAGTTTCCACCTCCTCCACTGTGTGGCATAAAGAAAGGATATTTTACTAGCCTTACAGAAGCTTATGTTGCTTCTGAAGAGCTTTTAACATTGAGGAAAAAGAAAATGATTGATGAAGTTATAGAACACTACATTATATTACCTTTTGGAGAAAAGTGGGTCTGTAAAGAGCTCGGGAACAGGGAGACCTTCCTCTTTTGCTATGAGTAAAAGACCTAAAAGATGACGGTCAAATCCTGCAATGAAACCCCAAATATAAAGTTAGAAAATAACTGTTAATATGAAAGTTTTTTTTAAAGTCCAAAAAATACCAAGGTAAGTACCTTTGCCAGTTGAACAATCTTTCATCATTTTATCATGTTTTGCAAAAGCTTCTAACATCTTTTGCTGCTGCTCAAGATGCTGTATTAAAAATCAAGAGACACTTCAGTAACAACTGCATTAGAAACCAAACAAATGAAAAAAAACCCTGAGCTCAATGTAATTAAGATTTATGTAATTTGGGAAAAAAAGATTTCTAGGAAGAATTAAGACAGATGTTTCTATGTCTTCTTACTTCTTATTGCCTCTTTCCCATTTGCCTTACATCTTGATTCTTTCTTCCTGGAACAGGAAAATAGTAATTTGTGGGCATTGCTGAGGTGACATCAACAAGTGTAAAGACAGAAGCAACTGGAATTTCAAAACTAAGGCATAATTGTACAAAAATGATGATGAAGCAGTTCTATGAAATTATAATAAATTCACATATACATAACAATGTCTACCAAAACTAAGGAAACAAATACACACACAGTACCAAAATAGTGGTGGGAAGGACTATCCTGTTGTCTAAATGCTTCAAAAAAAAAGCTTAAAAGAAACATAAAATTATTCTAATTCTAATATATGAACACACGATTTGTGATATCAAAAATATTTGACCCGATCAACAAAAGCTTCCTTTTAGCAGAATTTTGGGGAAGTCTGCACTTCACTGGTATTACTCTAAAGGTAGATCAAAAGTAGTAAAATATTCATGGTTTTAAAAATACTTTGCCTAGAAAGTGACACAAATGGGCTTCTTCTCAGGACTTCCCCATTTCTTATTCTTTCCAGGTATATACTTCACTGGTAAATGAACAAATGCTTTGAAAACTTAGAAAAAATAGCTGAGAGTATTTTTTTGAGCCAAGGGAACTGAGGTAAAGACAAGAGCCAAGGTTCCTTTAGAACATGTAAACAAATCCTGTAAATTTTTCTGTCCAAATACTTACGCTGTTACGAGGATCCTGCATGGACTGGCACCACCTGGTTGCCTCTACTGTACATGATCGCATAGTCTCTGTACGGCCATGATAAAAATATCTTGTCATAGCTGTTTCATAGCAGCAACCAGGGCTACAGGAAAAAATGAAGATAAGAGAATGTAGCATAAGAAAGAAAATGCTCTATTGTTACTACAAAGAGAGTATACCCAATTAAGCTGACTTTGGTTAGAGATTAGGCTCTACAATACAGACTACAGTTGAGATTTTCAATAACAAAGAGACCATTCTCACTTTCAAAGAGCAAAAATTATTCTGGTTCACAGGACCTGGTGATTGGTCATTACTAGTGATTGGTCTCTTCAAACTTTCTACTTTTTCCTGGTTTAGGGAACTTCTTAAATAATACTTTTACTTAATTCTGTAGTCAATCATGTTCTATATGAAGGAACTAAAGGCTAAGGACTTTATACTACAATCTATCATTGTATAACAAATTACCCTAAAACTTAGTGGTGCTTCAAAGGCTTGGCTATATCAGGTTATATACACTGGAATCTGTGGTAGGTATGCTCTAAGAGGCTCCCCAGTGATCCCTGCCTCCTGCCAGTTATGCCCTGGAATAACTGGTCACACCAAGTATGGGAGGGACCTCGTGACTTGCTACCAATGAAAAGAGGAAAAAGTAATGGTGTCACTTCCAAAATTAGATGACAAAAAGGCTTTGTCTTGCTCTCTTTGTTATGCTGAGGGAAGTCAGCTACCATCTGGAAGCTGCCTTTTATAAAGGCCCAGGAAGGAAGAAACTGAGGGAGGTTTCTGGACAACTTAGAAGGAACTGAACAACTGGCTGAGTGAGGAGCACATCCTCTCAGAGGAGTGCCTTTAAATGAGAACACACCCTGACATCCTGATGAAACTCAAGAGAGACATGAGGTTGGAGGCACCCCATTAAGCTGTACTTGGATACCTGACAAACAGAAAATGTGAGATGATATATGTTTTTTGTTTTGAGCCACTAAGTTTTGGGTAATTTGTTACACAATAATAGATTGTAATATAGAGTCCTTAGCCTTTAGTTTCTTCATATAGACCATGATTGACTACAGAATTAAGTAAAAGTATAATTTAAGAAGTTCCCTAGAGTAAACTAGGAAAAAGTAGAAAGTTTGAAGGGACCAATCACTAGTAATGACATTGAAATGGGAATAAAAAATACACAACAAACAAAATTCCAATACCAGATGGCTTCATGCATGAATTTTACCAAACATTTAAAGAAGAGTTAATAGCTTTCCCACTCAAACTTTTCCAAAAAAAATGAAGAGAAAGGAAAGCTTGCAAATTTATTTTACGAGGTTAGCATCACCCTGGTACTAAAACCAGACAAGGGCACTAAAGAAAAAGAAAATTGCAGATCAATATTCCTGATGAACATACATTCAAAAATCCTTAGCAAAATATTAGCAAATAGAATTCAAAAGTACAAAGGATCATTCATCATGACCAAGTGGTATTTATTCCAGGGATGCAAGGATAGTTCAATACCCACAAATTAATCAATGTGATACACCACATAAAAGGAAGGATAAAAACCATATAATCCTTACAATATTGCTGAATAAGCAGCTGACAAAATCCAACATCCATTTATGATAAAAACTCTTAACAAAGTGAAAATAGAGGGAATGTACCTAAACATAATAAAGGCCATATAATAACAACAGTTAATATCATACTCAATGGTGAAAAGCTAGAAGCTTTTCTTTTAAGATCAGGAACAAGACAAGGATGCCCACTCCCACCACTTTCAATCAATATAGTATTTGAAGTCCTAGCACAGCAATCAGATAAGAAAGAGATATAAAACGCATCCAAATTGGTAAGGAAGAAGTAAAACTGTAACTATTTGCAGATGACTTGATAATACATACAGAAGACCCTAAGCAACTCCACCAAGGAACTATTAAAACTAATAAATGAATTCAGTAAAGTAACAGGATACAAAATCAATGTATAGAAATCTACTACATTTCTATACATAAATAATGTACTAGCAGAAAAGAAAAATTGAGAAAACAATCCCATTTATAGTTGTATCAAAGAGAATAAAATACCTAGGAATAAATCTAACCAAGGAGGTAAAAGACCTGTACTCTGTAAACTATAAAATATTGTTGAAAGAAACTGAAGATGACACAAATAAATAGAAAGATATTCCATGCTCATGGATAGGAAGAATTAGTATTATTAAAATGGCCATACTGCCCAAAGCAATCTACAGATTCAGTGCAATCACTATCAAAATTCCAATGGCATTTTTCATTACATCAGAGCAAATAATCCTAAAATTTGTATGAAACCACAAAAAATTCTGAATAGCCACAGCAATTGTGAGAAATAAGAAAGCTAGAGGTATCATGCGCCTCAATTTCAAACTGTACTACTAAGCTACAGTAATCAAAACAGTATGGTACTTGCATAAAAACAGAAACATATATATCAATGGAACAGAACAGAGATCCCAGAAATAAACCCACACCTATATGGTCAATTAATATATGACAAAGGAGGCAAGAATATACAATGGAGAAAAGAGAGTCTCTTTAAAAAATGATGTTGGGAGAACTGGACAGCTATGTGCAAAAGAATGAAAGTGGATCACTCTCTTACACCATACACAAAAATAAATTAAAAATGGATTAAAGACCTAAATATAAGAACTGAAACCATAAAACTCCTAAAGAAAACATATGCAGTGTTCACTGAAATGAATGGATAATAAAGATGTGGTATGTGTTTATGTATATACATACACACACACACACACACACACACACTTGAATATTATTCAGTCATAAGAAAGAATGAAATCTTGACATTTGGGACAACATGGTATTATGCTAAGTGAAATAAGTCAGTCAGAGAAAGAGGAATACCATATGATTTCACATATACATGGAACGTGAAAAATAAAACAAACAAGCAAAACATAAACAGACTCACAAACACAGAGAACTGACAGTTGGTTACCATGGGAGTGGGAACAGGTGGAGTAGATGAAGGGAATAAAGAGGTACAAACGTCAAATTATGAAGTAATTTAGTCACAGGGATGCAAGTATAGCATAAGGAAGACAGCTCATAATATTGTAATATCTTTGTATGGTGACCAATGTAACTACACTGACCATGGTGATCATTTAATAATGTTTATATGATGAATCACTAAGTTCATCTCAAACAAAAATAATATTGTATATAAACTATATTCCAATAAAAAACATGATTAAAAAGATGTTGCTACCCTACAACCTCTAATGAAATAAAAGATCTTGGTAATGGTCATGAATGGCTACTAAAACTATTAGGTAGAAAAATCAGAAAGGAAACTTTATAATGGATGCTGGCTAACAAATGAACCCACTCTCAAGCTGAACAGGATGAAATGGAAAACAAGGAACAATAACTATTTGACTTACTGTTGTAAAAAATAATAAATGACTGATTCTTACTCTCAAGTCTCTAGATCTAACTCCCAGTTTAATAGGAAATGTGGAAGACAGAGCAACATGTTTAAATGGTATTTTTCTTTGAATTAAAAGACAAATGCACGAAAAGTAACAAATTTATGTTAATAGGCACACAATGTATAAAGATGTAATCTGTGACAGTAACAAAATAAAGAAGGTGGTACAGAGATATTTAGAAGCAATACCTGTATATTGAGACTAGGTTGGTATTGTTCAAAATAGGTTGTTATAAATTTAAGATGTTAATTGTAAAAAAAAAAAAAAAACGGCTAAAAAATGTAGAGAAAAATAAAGAAGGGAGTCAAAGTACAC
This sequence comes from Manis pentadactyla, assembly GCF_030020395.1. NCBI lineage: Eukaryota > Metazoa > Chordata > Mammalia > Pholidota > Manidae > Manis > Manis pentadactyla. Next base: position 71,017,220 of record NC_080025.1, on the reverse strand, counting down.
TACAAAATTTCAACTAAATACAAAAAAGACAGTAGCAGAGGAGTTGAAGAACAAAAGCCATATAAGACCTACAGAAAACATAGCTAAATGGCAGAAGTAAATACCTCTTATCAGTAATTGTTTTAAATGTAAAGAGACTAAACTTTCCAATCAAAGGCAGACATTGGCAGAATGGGATAAAAAACAGTCTATCTGCTGTCTACAAGAAATTCACTTTAGATATAAAAATATTAACAAGTAAAAAATAAAAGGATGAGAAAAGATATTAACCAGAAGTTAATAGTAACCAAGGGTTGAAGTGACCATATGATAAAAATCATTTTAAATAAAAAAGGTTAAAAGAGGAAAACAGAATATTATATACTGATAAAAGGTTTAATTAATTCATTAAGAAGATATATAACAATTATAAAAATACATGCACTGTGACATAATGAGTCATAAGAAATACATATTTGGTCATTCATATGATCAAATATATATTTCCCAGGTATATTTGGTCTTCATCCACAGTTCCTGAAAACACTGCAGAGTCTTAAAAGGTGAAATAGGTGTTTTGTCACATTAATGAATGATTTTTGGATGCCTACCCAAGGGCAGAAGACAGAGGCTGAAATCAGCCAACGGCTAATAATTTAGTCAATTATGACTATGCAATGAAACCCTCACAAGAACCCCTGAGAAGGGCTTATCTCTCCCTGCTGTTGGATCCTGCTGCTCAGTCAGAGAGAGCTTCTGTGCTTGGGGAACCGGACCGCCTCCACATGCCACCCAGCCAGGCCCCAAGCTCCACAGGGATAGAAGCTCCTTCATTGGGACCTTGCTCTATGTCTCTCTTCACTTGGCTGTTAACTTGTATTCTTTATAGTATCCTTTATTAAACTGGTAAATGTAAATGTTTTCCTGAGTTCTGTGAGCCATTCTAGCACGTTAATCAAACCTAAGGGGGAGGTTGTGGGAACCTCCAATCTGTAGACAGTAGGTCAGAAGCACAGGGAACGGCCTGGGGCTGGCGACTAGTGTCTGCAGTGGGGATTGCAGGGCAGTCTTGTAGGATGGAGCCCTTAACCTGGGGAATCTGGTGCTGTCTCCAGGCAGGGAGCATAAGAATTGAGCTCTCCAACACCCAGCTGGTGTTCAAGAAACCCCCTCCTACATACTTACACATTGGATTTGGGTCTAGGAACCTGAATGAAGTTATACTACTGTTACTTCTGTGTATAATATTGTTACTGTTATATATATATATGTAGGAAAAGAACACCCCCATGTATGCACTAAACCACACAGCTCTAAAATACATAAAGCAAATATTGACAGAATTGAAGAAAAAACTAAAACATAAAATAAGGTAAATTTTTCTCAAGTGTACATACAACATTCTCCAGGATAGACCACATATATGCCATAAAACAGATACCAATAAATTTTAAAAGACTGAAATCATACAAAATATCTTCTTCACTGACAACGGAATGAAGCTAGAAATCAGAAAACAGAAGAAAACTGGAAAATTCATAATGTAGCTGACTGTTGAAAAACATGGGTTTGAACTGTGCATGTCCACTTACACATGTATTTTTTTCAATATATATATTAGACAAGTTTTTAGAGATTTGTGACAATCTGAAAAAATGCTTTCTTTTCTCTAGTGTACTCTACTGTGAGAATACAGTATATAATACATATAGCAGAAATGTGTTAATTGTTGATGTTATCAGTCAGGTTCTAATCTTAGTAGACTACTAGTAGTTAAGTTTTTGGAGAGTCAGAAGTTATATGTGGGTTTTGCCTGCACAAAGGGTTGGGGCACCAACCAACACCAACCAACACCTACGTTAAAGAAGAAGAATCTCAAATCAATGAACTAACACACACCTTAAGGAACTAAAGAAAAGAACAACAAACTAGACTCAAAACTATCACAAGGAAGAAAATAATTAAGATTAGAGGTAAACAAAATACAGAAATTAAAAACAGAGTTAACTAAACTAAAACATTTGAAACGATCAACAAAACTGACAAACCTTTAGCTACACAAACTAAGAAAAAAAGGGAGAAGACTCGAATTTACTAAAATTATTAAAGATAGGACATTACAGCCAACTTTATAGAAATAAAAAGGATTGTAAAAGAATATAAGAAACCTTATGTAAGATGGATAACCTAGATAAAATGTATGCATTCTGAGAAACATACAAACTACCAAATCTGACTCAAGAAAAAAAATCTGACTGAACCTATAACAAGAAATCAATCAATAATCAAAAACCTTCCAACAAACAAAAGTCCTAAGATAACTTTATTGACGAATTCTAACACTTAAAGAATTAACACAAATCCTTCTCAAACTCTTCCAAAAAACTGAAGAGGAGGGAATACTTCCTAATTCATAACAAAGCTAGCACTACACTGATACCAAAACCAGACAAAGACACTATAAGACACTACAGACCAACATCCTTTATGAACACAGATGCAAAAATCCTCAAATACTAGCAAATTGAATTTAGCAGCATATTAAGAGGATGATACACTATGACCAGTGGAACTTATCCCAGGAATGCAAAGGTGATTCAACATAGGAAAATCAATGTAATATATCATATTAATAGAATGAAGGGAAAGTCCTACATGAGAATCTCAGTTGATACAGAAAAAGCATTTAACAAAATCAAATGCTCTTCCATTTACACTCAGTAAACTAGGAATAGAAGGGAACTTCCTCAAAATGATAAAGGGCACTTACAAAAACACACAGCTAACATCATACCCAATGGTGAAAGACTGAAAACTTTCTACTTCAGATGAGCAGGAAGATAAGGAAGCCTGCTTTTGCCAATTCTATATAACATAATATTGGTTGTTCCAGCCAGAGGCAAATAAATAAAAGTCATCCAAACTGGAAAGGAAAAAGGAAACTTATCTCTATTCACAGATGACCTAATCTTATATTTAGAAAACCCTAAAGAATTCACAAAAACCTGTTAGAACTCATTCAGCAGTTTCAAGATACAAAATTATACAGAAAAATCAGTTGCATTTCTATAATTCAATGTAATCTGTATCAAAATCCCAATAGTGTTTCTGCAAACCTATCTTAAAATTCATATGGAATTTCAAGGGACCCAGAATAGCCAAAACAATCTTGAAAAGGAGAACAAAGCTGAAGGGCTCAAATGCTTGCAGATTTTTTTTTTATTGAAGTGTCATTGATATACAATCTTATGATGGTGTCACATAAACAACACAGTGTTTTCAACATTCACCCATATTGTCAAGTCCTCATTCCCTCTACTGTGGTTACTGTCTATCAGTCATTCTTGCAGATTTTTAAACTTACTACAAAGCTACAATAATTAAAACAATATGGTACTAACATAAGAAGAGACATATAAACCAATGGGATAGAATTGACACCCCCAAAATAAACCCTCACATCTATAGTCAACTTATTTTGGACAAGAATGTCAAGACCATCCTATGGGGAAAGAACAGTTCTCTTCAACAAATAATGCTGATAAAAACTAGTTACCCACATGCAAAAGAATGATGTTGGACCATTAACATACACCATACACAAATATTAACTCAGAACATATCAAACACCTAAAGTAAGAGCTAAAACTATACAACTCCCAGAAGAAAATACAGGGGAAAACCTTCATGATATTGTATTTAGCAATGACTTTTTGGATATGACATGAATAACAAAGGCAATGAATGAAAAAAACTGTACTTCAAAATTAAAAACCATGCATCAAAGGATACTATAAAGAGAGAGAAAAACCCACAGAATGGGAGAAAATATTTGCAAATCACATATCTGATATTCAGAATATATAAAGAATTCAGACAAAATGAAACCCAATTACCAAATGCACAAAGGACTTGAACAGACATTTTGCCAAAGAAGATAAACAAATGGCTGATAAACACATGAAAAGATATATAACTTCCTTTGCCCTTAGGGAAATGTAAATAAAAAACAAAATGAGATACCACTTCACAGCTACCAACTACTGTGGGTAGGTATAACTTTTTTTTAATGGAAAAAATAAGTATTGGCAAATTCAAAGAGAAAGACAATAGAATAGAGGCTACCAGAGGCTGGGGCAGGAGAAGGAAATGGATCAATAACGGGTTTTGCTTAATGGATAGAGTTTCTGTTTGTGGTGATGAAAAAATTCTGGAAAGAGACAGTGGTGATTGTTGTGCAATACTGTTAAAAGTAATTAATGCCACTGGACTGTACACTTAAAAACTGTTAAAATGTCAGGCTTTATTTTGCATATATTTTACCACAATAAAGAAAGATAGTCAACTGCTTAAGGCAAAATGGTAGCAGTATATTTTGAAACTGGTAACGTAAGTAGAAGTATAATTCATGACAACAACACAAAGAGAAGCAAAAGAAAAGTATTGTTTTAAGGTTCTTATACTTGAAGTAGGAAATATTATTTGAAGGTAGACTGCAGTAAGTTAAAGATGTATTTTGTAAACCACAGTGCAACTACTTAAAAAAATTAACAGCTGACAATGGAGATAAGTGGAGAATTTCAAAAAAACACTAAATTAAAAAAAATAAGGAACAAAATCAAATGAGATAAAAAATGAACAGCAAGGTGGTAGATTTAAACACAAACTTACTGATAATTATATTTATTGAAAGTGATCTAAATATCCCATTTAAAGACAGATATTCTCTGGATACAAAACAAGCAACATCAGAAAGCTTCCACTACTACTTAGGAAGAAGGAAGTCACAACATACCATCTCTCCTATCCTAAAAATGAGAAAAAAAAAATTATCTACAAAATCTTATCTATCCATGAAACCATCAGGAAACTGAGGCTACAAGAAAACCATGTGACCTGAACTCCCACAATTGACAAAACCCTTTTTAGAAGAGAACAGACACTTTAAAAGTACCAAGGTCATAGAAAACAAATAAAGACTGAAAAATGTCACAGCTCAAAACAAATACACTGTTGACAAAAGTACAAATTAGGACACGGTGCTAACTAGGAAAGTCAGAAAAAAACAATGGGGAGTTAGGACAAAATACCTGTGGTAAAGATAGACCCCTTGGACCTCAAGACTCTGATAATGAAAAATGAATGGTCCTCACCGTCCGTGAAGTCTGTAATAGGCCAGCTGAAGTGCAAGCTGAATAAAGGTATCAGGGTGAAGCATCAACTTCTTGGTTAGCTTTTTGCCAAAAGATGTAAAGGCATATGCTACAATTTGCAGATCAGATGCCTAATAAAAAGAATTAAATGCAAACAATGAAAAATCATGTCAGGTGAACACTCCCAAGATAACCAAATTATCATACTCATTAAAGCAATCATTATATATACTTAAAAGTATTAAAGCTATAAGTTAAAAACGTTTTATGTTGTCATGCTTGGATGACAGCCCAATTTTTATATTTGGTAGTTTAAAGAGAAAGTATTACTAAGGGAAAAGTAAAAAATCTACCTGCTTGAAATACTGTGCTTTAGCTTGACTGATGTCATTCAATATTTTCTCATCCACAGTGAAAACAAGCTCCTCTGGAAGTGATATATCCCGTACTTTTTCTGAACCCTAAAAGTAGGAAATACTTCAAAATACCATATCTATAAATATATGAGGAGAAAAAGGATGAAATATTTATTCTAACATACCTTCCATCTTCCTTCATTCTCAAAAACCTTCTCATCAACATAATAGCTGACATTTACCATAACCATTGCATCATAAGGAGCATGCTACAAGGAAAAAACACAAGTTTTTGAATACTTTATATGAACTTAAAATTTGACCCAATACTTTATTTTCACTTTCCCTGCATTCTTAACACATAATAAGGAATTCTCAAATGCCTACATGATGACCAAGATTTGAATATCCTACAGTATAGTAAGTAGCTGCTCTATTTTATTTTCTGAGAAAGCACAAATATTCAAAGTTTGGAAGCACCTAATTAGAGATTTTGAGGTAATGGAGAGTGGTGTAAACATGAACAATCTAGAGAAAATAACTGCTATTCATACAGAAATAAAAGCAAGTCTACGTAGGCAATGCTAACATGCTCTGAACTTGTAAAGGCACCGTGGAAAAAGCAGATGGGGATGGCAGACTGTCGGAAGGCTAAACTGAGGATGGGTATGAATTCCCTTAGGAGAAAACATAAGCCACTAGGCATTAGAAAACACAACATTTTGTATTTATTTCCACAAGAGTGTTCAGAAGTGGTAGAAATAATTCTCAATGTTTAAGGAATGTGGGAAAGCTGTGCTGACTTAAGGGGTATTACAGTTTTGACAGCAATATTTAGAGAAAGGAATTGCAACTAGTGAACTTTTCCATCATTTATCATGGAGGACAAATGTTTTGCCTTATGTTCTCCATGTTCCTTTGATGACAAATTACATCGGATGTTTTTTCCTCTGTGATACTGCTACCACTTGATGTTGAACATAGTTACCATAATTTATGAACTCAGTGTAACACTTGGAGAGAAAGAAGGGAGGCTTTATGATGTGGACCTGCCACTTGGGCCCAGTTTCTGAGGGAGTAATTTAAGTGTTGTAAGTATCCCCATAACATCACACAGCTCTGGTTGCCCTGTATGACGGCCCTGGGGAACCTGGAAGCACAGTATATGCACTGTTACCTAGTAGTAGCCACAACATCAGGTAAGGCTCTTGGGGGAGGGTGGTCAGTACAAGATGCATGAGCAACGCATCCCACTTGTCAGCAACAGCTTGCACAGTAAAACTCACAAGTCGATGACAAACCCCTTTTCTAACAGCATCTCAAAACTGTGCAGTGCCTTATGGCTTTACAAAGAATTTTCACAGATGACACATACACTGTTTCACATAAAACAACAGTATTAATTTCTCACTTTTTAAAATTAAGGTATCATTTATATACAATCTTATGAAGAAGGTTTCACAAGAGCAACATTCTGGTTACAACATTCACCCATATTATCAAGTCCCCTCACCCCAACACCCCATTGCAGTCATTGTCCATCAGCTTACTAAGATGCTACAGAGTCACTACTTGTCCTCTCCGTGCTTTATGGGCCTTCCCCGTGACCTACTTATATTGTGATTGCTGATTTTAAAGTGCCCTTTAACCCCTTCTCCCTCCCTCCCTCCCTCCCTCCCCACCCACCCTCCCCAACCTCTTACCTTTGGTAACTGCTAGTGCCTTCTTGGAGTCTGTGAGTTTGCTGCTGTTTTTTACCTTCAGTTTTGCTTTGTTGTTATACTCCACAAATGAGTGAAATCATTTGGTACTTGTTTTTCTCTGCCTGAATTATTTCACTCAGAATAATACCTTCTATCTCTATCCATGATGTTACAAATGATAGAATTTGTTTTCATTTTTTGGCTGAAAAATATTCCATTGTGAATATGTACCACTTCTTCTTTATCCATTCATCTACTGATGTACACTTAGGTTGCTTCTACATTTTAGCTATTGTAAATAATGCTGCAATAAACACAAGGACGCATATGTTTTTTTTGAATCAGGGATCTTATTTTCTTCGGGTAAATTCCTAGGAGTAGAATTGCTCAGTCAAATGGTATTTATTTCCATTTTTAGTTTTTTGAGGAACCTCCATATTGATTTCCACAATGGTTGAACTAATTTACATTCACACCAACAGTATAGGAGGGTTCCCCTTTCTCCACCTCCTCATCAGCATTTGTTGTTCCTAGTCTTTTGGATATTGGCCATCAACCAGTGTGAGGTGGTAACTCATAGTGATTTTAATTTACATTTCCCTGATAATTAGAGATGTGGAGCATCTTTTCATGTGTCTGTTGGCCATGTGAATTTCTTCTTCGGAGAAGTGTCTGTTTACACCCTCCACCCATTTTTTAATCAGGTTATTTGCTTTTTGGGTGTTAAGGCATGTGAACTCTTTATATACTTTGGATGTTAACTCCTTATCAGGTATGTGATTTATGAATATATTCTTCCATACTGTAGGATGCCTTTTTGTTCTGCTGATGGTATCCTTTGCTGTACAGAAGCTATTTAGTTTGATGTAGTCCCATTTTCTCATTTTTGCTAATGCCCTTGCCTGAGGAGATGTGTTCAGGAAAAACTTTCTCATGTTTATATTCAAGAGATTTTGCTGGTTTTCTTCCAATAGTTTTATGGTTTCATGACTTACGTTCAGGTCTTTTCATCCATTTCAAGTTTACTTTTGTGTATGGAATTAGACAATAATCCAATTTTATTCTCTTACATGTAGCTTTCCAGTTCTGCCAACACCAGTTGTTGAAGAGGCTATCATTGCCCCATTGTATATCCATGGCTCCTTTATCATATATTAATTGGCCATGTATGTGTGAGTTTATATCTAGGCTCTCTATTCTGTTCCACTGATCTATGGTTCTGTTCTTGTGCCAGTACCAAATTCTTTTGATTACTGTGGCTTTGTAGTAGAGCTTGAAGTTGGGGAGCATAATCCTCCCAGCTTTATTCTTCATTCTCAGGATGTCTTTGCTATTCAGGGTCTTTTGTGGATCCGTACGAATTTTAGAACTGTTTGTTCTAGCTCACTGAAGAATGCTGTTGGTATTTCATAGGCATTGCATTGAATCTGTAGATTGCTTTAGGCAATTTTGACATTGGCAAATTAGGCAGTAGCCATTTTGACAATATTAATTCTTCCTACCCATGAGCACAGGATGTATTTCCATTTATTGTTGTCTTCTTTTAATTTCTCTCATGAGTGTCTTGTAGTTTTCAGAGTATAGGTCTTTCACTAATTTGTTTATGTTACTTTTGAGAAATTTTATTCTTTTTGATGCAATTGTAAATGGAATTATTTTCTGATTTCTCTTTCTGCTAGTTTATCATTAGTATATTGGAATGCCACACATTTCTGCATATTAATTTTGTATCCTGCAACTTTGCTGAATTCAGTTATTAGTTCTCTTAGTTTTAGAATGGATTCTTTATAGAGTTTTTTATGTACAGTATCATGTCATCTGCAAACAGGGACATTTAAGTTCTTCCTTACCAATCTAGATGGCTTTTATTTCTTTGTGTTGTCTGACTGCCATGGCTAGGAACCCCAGTACTATGTTGAATAAAAGTGGGGAAAGTGGGCATCCTTGTCCTGTTCCCGATCTTAGAGGAAAAGCTTTAAGCTTTTCACTGTTAAGTATGATGTTGGCTGTGGGTTTGTCTTATATAGCCTTTATTATGTTGAGCTACTAGCCCTCCATACCCATTTTGTTGAGAGTTTTTATCATGAATGGATGTTGAATTCTGTCGAATGCTTTTTCAGCATCTATGGAGATGATCATGTGGTTTTTGTCCTTCTTTTTGTTGATGTGGTGGATGATGTTGATGGATTTTTGAATATTGTATCATCCTTGCATCCCTGGAATAAATCCTACTCAATCATGATGGACGATCTTTTTGATGTATTTTTGAATTTGTTTTGCTAGTATTTGTTGAGTATTTTTGCATCTATGTTCATCAAGGATATTGATCTGTAATTTTCTTTTTTTGTGGTGTCTTTGTCTGTTTTGGTATTAGAGTGATGCTGGCCTCATAGAACAAGTTTGGAAGTATTCCCTCTTCTACTTTTTGGAAAACTTTAAGGAGGATAGTTATTAGGTCTTCTGGTCCAGGGGTTTTGTTCTGAGGTAATTTTCTGATTACCAATTCAATGTCATTGCTGATAATTGGTCTATTCAGATTTTCTGTTCCTTCCTGGATCAGCCTTGGAAGGTTGTATTTTTCTAGAAAGTTGTCCATTTCTTCTAGGTTATTCAATTAGTTAGTATATAATTTTTCATAATATTCTCTAAAAATACTTTGTATATCTTTGATGTCCATAGTGATTTTTCCTTTCTCATTTCTGATTCTGTTAATGTGTGTAGACTCTCTTTTTTTCTTGACAAGTCTGGCTAGGGGTTTATCTATTTTTTTTTCTAAAAGAGCCAGTTTCTGGTTTTATTGATTCTTCCTATTGTTTTATTCTTCTCAATTTTATTTATGTCTGCTCTGATCTTTATTATGTCCCTCCTTCTACTGACATGGGTCTCCTTTATTCTTCTTTTTCTAGTTTCATTAATTGTGAGTTTAGACTGTTTATTTGGGATTGTTCTTCTTTCTTGAGATAAGCCTGTATTGCAATATAGTTCCCTCTTAGAACTGCCTTCACTGCATCCCACAGGTTTTGGGGTCTTGAGTTGTTGTTTTCATTTGTTTCTATATATTGCTTGATCGATCTTTTTATTTGGCCATTGATTCATTGATTATTTTTGGAGTATGTTAAGCCTCCATGTGTTTGTGGGCGTTTGTTTTCTTTGCATTTTTTATTTCTAGTTTCATACCTTTGTGGTCTGAGAAGCTGGTTGGCACAATTTCAATACTTCTGAATTTACTGAGGCTGTTTTTGTGGTCTTCTATATGATCTATTATGGAAAGTGTTCCAGATACACTTGAGAAGAATGTGTATCCTGCTGCTTTTGAGTGGAGTGTTCTATAGATATCTATTAGGTCCATCTGTTCTAATGTGTTTTTCAGTGCCTCTGTCTCCTTACTTATTTCCTTTCTGGTTGATCTATCCTTTGGAGTGAGTGGTGTGTTGAAGTCTCCTAAAATGAATGCATTGCATTCTATTTCCCCCTCTAATTCTTTTAGTATTTATTTCACATATGTAGGTGCTCCTGTGTTGGGTGCATATTATAATGGTTATATCCTCTCATTGGACTGATCCCTTTATCATTATGTAATGTCCTTCATTGTCTCTTGTTACTTCCTTTGTTTTGAAGTCTATTTTGTTTGATACAAGTACTGCAACTCCTGCTTTTTTCTCCCTATTAGTTGCATAAAATATCCTTTTCCATCCCTTCACTTTTAGTGTGTGTATGTCTTTGGGTTTGAAGTGAGTCTCTTGTAAGCAGCATACAGATGAGTCTTTTTTTTTTATCCACTCAGTAACTCTATGTCCTTTGATTGGTGCATATCGTCTTTTTACATTTATGGTACTATCCATTATCAATATGTTTTTATTGCCATTTCAGCCTTTATATTCGGAAGCCTTTAGTGGTTACTAAAGGTTCAAGGGCAACTTCGTTACTATCTAATAGTCTAAATAACTCACTTAGTATACCATGTCAAAAAAATCTAAAGGTTTTTTTGTTTCCTCTCCCTTCCTCCTCCACTCTTTATATATTAGTTGTCATAGTCTGTACTCTTTGTGAATCTCTTGACTGACTTTGTGGGTAATTGATTTAATTTTGCATTTGCTAGTAATTAATTGGTCTACTTCCTTTACTGTGATTTTATTTTCTCTTGTGACAGCCATTTCTCTTGTGACAGTCTTAGAAGCACTTCCATCTAGAGCAGTACCATTAACATACACTGTAGAGATGGTCTGTGGGTGGCAAATTCCCTCAACTTTTGATTATCTGGTAATTGTTTAATCCCTGCTTCAAATTTAAATGATAATCTTTCTGGGTAGAGTATTCGTGGTTCGAGGCCCTTCTGCTTCAGTGTATTAAATATATCATGGAGAGGAGGGGCGGAAGATGGCGGCGTGAGTAGAGCAGCGGAAATCTCCTCCCAAAACAACATATATCTATGAAAATATAACAAAGACAACCCTTCCTAGAATAAAGACCAGAGGACACAGGACAATATCCAGAACACATCCGCACCTGAGAGAACCCAGCGCCTCGCGAAGGGGGTAAGATACAAGCCCCGGCCCAGCGGGAGCCGAGCGCCCATCCCCCCAACTCCCGGCAGGAGAAGAGCAGGCAGAGTGGGAGGGAGACGGAGCCCAGGACTGCCAAACACCCAGCCCCAGCCATCCGGGCCAGAGTGCAGGGCCCTCGATCCTGGGAAAACAGGGCAGCAAGAACAGTGAGCGGGCACTGGAGGCGGGGCGCCAGAGGATATAAGAAAAGCGCGCGACCATTTTTTTTTTTTTTTTTGCTTTTTTGCTGTTTTCTTTTGGCGAGCGCTTTTTGGAAGTCTTAAAGGGATAGGGACCCCAATACTAGGGAAACACGGCAGAAAGACCGGTGAGCAGAGGCCTGAGGCTGGCACCGGAGAATAAAGAAAAACGAACGACCACCTTTTTTTTTTTTTTTTTAATTAAAAACTTTTTTTTTTTTTAATTTAAAAATTTTTTTTTCTTTTTTTTTTTTTTGGTGGTCGTTGTTTTGTTTTGGCGGGTGCTTTTTGGAAGTCTTAAAGGGGCAGGGCGGGTCACTTAATCCAGAGGTAGGGAATCCGGTGAGCTCTGGGCACACTAACCCCTGGGCTGCAGGGAGCAGGGAGGCCCCTTACGGAGATAAATAGCCTCCCAGCCGCTCCTGCTCCAACGCGACTCCACCACTTTGGAGTAGCTGCCCGAGCCAGGCCACGCCCACAGCAACAGCGGAGATTAACTCCATAGCAGCCGGGCAGGAAGCAGAAAACCTGTCTGCGCGCAGCTGCACAGCACAGGCCACTAGAGGTCGCTGTTCTCCCAGGAGAGGAGGGCCACAAACCAACAAGAAGGGAAGTTCTTCCAGCCGTCACTCGTGCCAGTTCTGCAGACTATTCCTATCACCATGAAAAGGCAAAGCTACAGGCATAAAAAGATCACAGAGACAACACCAGAGAAGGAGACAGACCTAACCAGTCTTCCTGAAAAAGAATTCAAAATAAGAATCATAAACATGCTGACAGAGATGCAGAGAAATAAGCAAGAGAAATGGGATGAAGTCCGGAAGGAGATCACAGATGCCAGAAAGGAGATCGCAGAAATGAAACAAACTCTGGAAGGGTTTATAAGCAGAATGGATAGAATGCAAGAGGCCATTGATGGAATTGAAATCAGAGAACAGGAACGCATAGAAGCTGACATAGAGAGAGACAAAAGGATCTCCAGGAATGAAACAATATTAAGAGAACTGTGTGACCAATCCAAAAGGAACAATATCCGCATTATAGGGGTCCCAGAAGAAGAAGAGAGAGAAAAAGAGATGGAAAGTATCTTAGAAGAAATAATTGCTGAAAACTTCCCCACACTGGGGGAGGAAGTAATCGAACAGACCACGGAAATACACAGAACCCCCAACAGAAAGGATCCAAGAAGGACAACACCAAGACACATAATAATTAAAATGGCAAAGATCAAGGACAAGGAAAGAATGTTAAAGGCAGCTAGAGAGAAAAAGGTCACCTATAAAGGGAAACCCATCAGGCTAACGTCAGATTTCTCAACAGAAACCCTACAGGCCAGAAGAGAATGGCATGATATATTTAATACAATGAAACAGAAGGGCCTTGAACCAAGGATACTGTATCCAGCACGACTATCATTGAAATATGATGGTGGGATTAAACAATTCCCAGATAAACAAAAGCTGAGGGAATTTGCTTTCCACAAACCACCTCTACATTTCATCTTACAGGGACTGCTCTAGATGGGAGCACTCCTAGAAAGAGCACAGCACAAAACACCCAAGATATGAAGAATGGAGGAGCAGGAACAAGAAGGGAGAGAAGAAAAGAATCTCCAGACAGTGTATATAACAGCTCAATAAGTGAGCTAAGTTAGGCAGTAAGATACTAAAGAGGCTAACCTTGAACCTTTGGTAACCACGAATTTAAAGCCTGCAATGGCAATAAGTACATATCTTTCAATAGTCACCCTAAATGTTAATGGGTTGAATGCACCAATCAAAAGACACAGAGTAACAGAATGGATAAAAAAGCAAGACCCATCTATATGCTGCTTACAAGAAACTCACCTCAAACCCAAAGACATGTACAGACTAAAAGTCAAGGGATGGAAAAACATATTTCAAGCAAACAACAGTGAGAAGAAAGCAGGGTTTGAAGTACTAATATCAGACAAAATAGACTTCAAAACAAAGAAAGTAACAAGAGATAAAGAAGGACACTACATAATGATAAAGGGCTTAGTCAAACAAGAGGATATAACCATTCTAAATATATATGCACCCAACACAGGAGCACCAGCATATGTGAAACAAATACTAACAGAACTAAAGGGGGATATAGACTGCAATGCATTCATTCTAGGAGACTTCAACACACCACTCACCCCAAAGGATAGATCCACTGGGCAGAAAATAAGTAATGACACGGAAGCACTGAACAACACAGTAGAGCAGATGGACCTAATAGACATCTATAGAACTCTACATCCAAAAGCAACAGGATATACATTCTTCTCAAGTGCACATGGAACATTCTCCAGAATAGACCACATACTAGGCCACAAAAAGAGCCTCAGAAAATTCCAAAAGATTGAAATCCTACCAACCAACTTCTCAGACCACAAAGGCATGAAACTAGAAATAAACTGTACAAAGAAAGCAAAGAGTCTCACAAACACATGGAGGCTTAACAACACGCTCCTAAATAATCAATGGATCAATGACCAAATCAAAATGGAGATCCAGCAATATATGGAAACAAATGACAACAACAACACTAAGCCCCAACTTCTGTGGGACGCAGCAAAAGCAGTCTTAAGAGGAAAGTATATAGCAATTCAAGCATATTTAAAGAAGGAAGAGTAATTGCAAATGAATGGTCTAATGTCACAATTATCGAAATTGGAAAAAGAAGAACAGATGAGGCCTAAGGTCAGCAGAAGGAGGGACATAATAAAGATCAGAGAAGAAATAAATAAAATTGAGAAGAATAAAACAATAGCAAAAATCAATGAAACCAAGAGCTGGTTCTTCGAGAAAATAAACAAAATAGATAAGCCTCTAGCCAGACTTATTAAGAAGAAAAGAGAGTGAACACAAATCAACAGTATCAGAAACGAAAAAGGAAAAATCATGACGGACCACACGGAAATGCAAAGAATTATTGGAGAATACTATGAAAACCTATATGCTAACAAGCTGGGAAACCTAGGAGAAATGGACAACTTCCTAGAAAAATACAACCTTCCAAGATTGACCCAGGAAGAAACAGAAAATCTAAACAGACCAATTACCAGCAACGAAATTGAAGTGGTAATCAAAAAACTACCAAAGAACAAAACCCCCGGGCCAGATGGATGTACCTCGGAATTTTATCAGACATACAGGGAAGACATAATACCATTCTCCTTAAAGTTTTCCAGAAAATAGAGGAGGAGGGGATACTCCCAAACTCATTCTATGAAGCTAACATCACCCTAATACCAAAACCAGGCAATGACCCCACCAAAAAAGAAAACTACAGACCAATATCCCTGATGAACGTAGATGCAAAAATACTCAACAAAATATTAGCAAACCGAATTCAAAAATACATCAAAAGGATCATACACCATGACCAAGTGAGATTCATCCCAGGGATGCAAGGATGGTACAACATTCGAAAGTCCATCAACATCATCCACCACATCAACAAAAAGAAAGACAAAAACCACATGATCATCTCCATAGATGCTGAAAAAGCATTTGACAAAGTTCAACATCCATTCATGTTAAAAACTCTCAGCAAAATGGGAATAGAGGGCAAGTACCTCAACATAATAAAGGCCATCTATGATAAACCCACAGCCAACATTATACTGAACAGCGAGAAGCTGAAAGCATTTCCTCTGAGATCGGGAACTAGACAGGGATGCCCACTCTCTCCACTGTTATTTAACATAGTACTGGAGGTCCTAGCCACGGCAATCAGACAAAATAAAGAAATACAAGGAATCCAGATTGGTAAAGAAGAAGTTAAACTGTCACTATTTGCAGATGACATGATACTGTACATAAAAAACCCTAAAGACTCCACCCCAAAACTACTAGAACTGATATCGGAATACAGCAAAGTTGCAGGATACAAAATCAACACACAGAAATCTGTGGCTTTCCTATATACTAACAATGAACCAACAGAAAGAGAAATCAGGAAAACAACTCCATTCACAATTGCATCAAAAAAAATAAAATACCTAGGAATAAACCTAACCAAAGAAGTGAAAGACTTATACTCTGAAAACTACAAGTCACTCTTAAGAGAAATTAAAGGGGACACTAACAGATGGAAACTCATCCCATGCTCGTGGCTAGGAAGAATTAATATCGTCAAAATGGCCATCCTGCCCAAAGCAATATACAGATTTGATGCAATCCCTATGAAACTACCAGCAACATTCCTCAATGAACTGGAACAAATAATTCAAAAATTCATATGGAAACACCAAAGACCCCGAATAGCCAAAGCAATCCTCAGAAAGAAGAATAAAGTAGGGGGGATCTCACTCCCCAACTTCAAGCTCTACTATAAAGCCATAGTAATCAAGACAATTTGGTACTGGCACAAGAGCAGAGCCACAGACCAATGGAACAGACTAGAGAATCCAGACATTAACCCAGACATATATGGTCAATTAATATTTGATAAAGGAGCCATGGACATACAATGGCGAAATGACAGTCTCTTCAACAGGTGGTGCTGGCAAAACTGGACAGCTACATGTAGCAGAATGAAACTGGACCATTGTCTAACCCCATATACAAAAGTAAACTCAAAATGGATCAAAGACCTGAATGTAAGCCATGAAACCATTAAACTCTTGGAAGAAAACATAGGCGAAAACCTCTTAGACATAAACATGAGTGACCTCTTCTTGAACATATCTCCCCGGGCAAGGAAAACAACAGCAAAAATGAGTAAGTGGGACTATATTAAGCTGAAAAGCTTCTGTACAGCAAAAGACACCATCAAAAGAACAAAAAGGAACCCTATAGTATGGGAGAATATATTTGAAAATGACACATCCGATAAAGGCTTGACGTCCAGAATATATAAAGAGCTCACACGCCTCAACAAACAAAAAACAAATAACCCAATTAAAAAATGGGCAGAGGAACTGAACAGACAGTTCTCCAAAACAGAAATACAGATGACCAACAGACACATGAAAAGATGCTCCACATCGCTAATTATCAGAGAAATGCAAATTAAAACTACAATGAGGTATCACCTCACACCAGTAAGGATGGCTGCCATCCAAAAGACAAACAACAACAAATGTTGGCAAGGCTGTGGAGAAAGGTGAACCCTCCTACACTGCTGGTGGGAATGTAAGTTAGTTCAACCATTGTGGAAAGCAGTATGGAGGTACATCAAAATGCTCAAAACAGACTTACCATTTGACCCAGGAATTCCACTCATAGGAATTTACCCTAAGAACGCAGCAATCAAGTTTGAGAAAGACAGATGCACCCCTATGTTTATTGCAGCACTATTTACAATAGCCAAGAATTGGAAGCAACCTAAATGTCCATCAATAGATGAATGGATAAAGAAGATGTGGTACATATACAATGGAATACTACTCAGCCATAAGAAAAGGGCAAATCCAATCATTTGCAGCAACATGGATGGAGCTGGAGGGTATTATGCTCAGTGAAACAAGCCAAGCGGAGAAAGAGAAATACCAAATGATTTCACTTATCTGTGGAATATAAGAACAAAGGAAAAACTGAAGGAACAAAACAGCACCAGAATCACAGAACTCAAGAATGGACTAACAGGTACCAAAGGGAAAGGGACTGGGGAGGATGGGTGGGTAGGGAGGGATAAAGGGGGGGAGAAGTAGGGGGGGTATTAAGATTAACATGCATGGGGGGGTAGGAGAAAAGGGAGGGCTGTACAACACAGAGAAGGCAAGTAGTGATTCTACAACATTTTGCTATGCTGATGGACAGTGACTGTAAAGGGGTTTATAGGGGAGACCTGGTATAGGGGAGAGCCTAGTAAACATAATATTTGTCATGTAAGTGTAGATTAGTGATACCAAAAACAAAGCAAAAAAAAAAAAAAAGGGCAGTTCCTGTGTGGTGACCTCCAATGAGTTCTACACAAGGGTATAAAGGGCATATAAAAGTGTAGGCAAAGGGTCTGTTTGCGCCTATACAGAAGATCAAAGCCTAATTGGGCTATCCCGAAAATGAACTAAGATACGATATGAAAGAGAACTTCCAACATCAGCACTCTCTGGAAGACTCATGCCAGAAGATGATCATCAAAAAACCACAACAAAGATCCACGCACTGCTACAGCTGTAGATGCACTCATCCCACCAGTTCCTGGACTTGCCATGGGAATGAGGAAGGAGATATGTAAGCTGGCCTGTGCATACAGTAAAACAACAAATTTGACTGGATCTATACTGTTGGAACTCAAACAAGAATTAGGAGAAGTGCAAATTGTAGCTCTCCAAAATCTTACAACTACAGACTATTTACTGTTAAAAGAACATAAGGGATGTGAACATTCCCCAGGAATGGGTTGTTTTAATTTGTCTGATTTATCTCAGACTGTTCAAGTTCAGTTGGACAATATCCACCATATCATAGATAAGTTTTCACAAATGCCTAAGGTGCCTAACTGGTTTTCTTGGTTTCACTGGAGATGGCTGGTAATTACAGGTGTGCTTTGGTTATGTAACTATACTCCTATTATGTTAATGTGTGTGCGCAATTTAAGTAGTAGTTTAAAACCTATATATGCTGAAGTTACTCTACAAGAAGATTTGTCAAAGAAATAATCAATCTTCCCATGTTTTCTTCCGCCTGCTACTTCTATAGCTTTTCTTCTTCCTTCCTAATTACAACCCTTAAATAGAATTCGTGCCTCATATCAAATTTACCGAGTATCATAATTCTTCCAAGTGGTAAAGATACCTCAAGACAAATGCTGGGCATAGAAGCCACAGGGCATAAATATGCAAAGAAGTAAAAAGCTAACCTTTCCAAACAATAAGGCTTCCCTCTCACTTAGCAACTTCACATTTCCCTGTATGGCCCCGGAAGATGACTGGTTAGCCAGAGACGGGTAAGATTCCTCAAGGGAGGAACAACCTAAGACAGGCACAGTCGCAGGGGGGCCATCAGGTGAGAAAAAGGGGGATCAACAGAGGTGAGGCTTAGAACCTCACCCCCCGTTCTGAGAGAAATCTTCTGCATACGTGGATGTTTTATTGCCCTTGTCTAGCTTGGATTAACACATAGTCTACAGGCACACACCTGATCATCTACATTTGCTCTCTTACAACACTAAACTATGTTTTCTACCTTTATCTTGTATCTACCTACCACTTCAGCATTTTATTGAAAATAATAATAATAAAGAGAGAAATGTGGTATCCACATATAAATCAAGTATAAAAACCAAATGAGTATTCATATTTGAACTGACTGTTTATAGTTCATAATGCATGAGCAAAACCAAAAGTTTCTGTGATGACTGCCCTTGTACTGTTCACCATGTAACTTATTCACTATGTAAGAATTTGTTCTACATGTAAGAACTTGTTTGTTATGCCTCAGAAGATTGGAGACTGACGAAAATTAGGCTTGGGGTGGATTAATGATTGTGCATTGAGCATTGACTCCCCTATACAGAGTTTTATTGTTGTTAACAATCATTTGACCAAGAAATATGAGAGATGCCCTCACAAAAAAAAAAAAAAAAAAAGGACAGACTTCCAATGGTAAAATAAATAAGTAACCGGGATGTAATGTATAGCATAAGGAATATAGTCAAGATATTGTAACAGCTTGGTAGGGTGATAGCTGGAACCTAGAATTATGTATATAAATGTTTTATCACTGTGTTGTACACTTGAAACTAATGTAATGTAATACTGTGCGTCAACTACCCTTCAATAAAAAATAATTATTAAAAAAATATATATATATATATCATGGCACTCCCTTCTGGCCTGTAAGGTTTTAGCTGAGAAGTCTGATGATAGCCTGATGAGTTTTCCTTTGTATGTGATCTTTTTTTCTCTCTCTGACTACTTTAAATACTCTGTCCTTGTCCTTGATATTGCCATTTTAATTATTATATGTCTTGTCTTCTTAGTGTCCCTTGTTTTGGTAGATCTCTGCACTTGCATTACCTGAGAGACTATTTCCTTCCCCAGGTTGTGGAAGTTTTCAGTAATTATATCCTCAAAGAGACTTTGTATTGCCTTTTCTCTCTTCTCGTACCGCTATGAAGCAAAAATTTTTTTCGATTTGGATTGGTCACACAGTTCTCTTATTATTCTTTCAGTCCTAGAGATCATTTTTATTCTCTGTGCCTCAGCTTCTTTGTTTTCCTGTTGTCTAATTTCTATTTCACTTACCGTCTCCTCTACCTCATCTAATCTGCTTTTAAATCCCTCCATTGTATGTTTCACTTCAGATACTGTATTTTTCAAATTTCTATCTCTTTCTTGAACTCCTACCTGAGATTGTGACTATTTTTCTATACCTCTGTAAGCATGTTTATGATTTTTATTTTGAAACCTATTTCAAGAAGATTGGTGATTTCAGTTTAACTGATCCCTCTTTCTGGCATTTTTTTCTTGTAATTTTGTTTGGACTGAATTCCTTTTCTGTTTCATATTTCTAGTGGTTACTATGGAATAAGAACTTTGTGTGGGCAACAGCCTCTAGTACCCAGAAAATCTAGTTTCTGGGGCTGCCCAGCTCCTTGAGTGATGGCACAGGTTGCAGGCACACAGCGCCAGCACCTGCTGGGAGGAAAGAGCTCTTTTCCATTTCCCGGCTACAGTACCTGCTTCCACTGCCAAGGCCAGTGGGCCGAGCACACAGGGAGGAGCCTCTGCATTACAACCCTGTATCTGGCGTAGGCAGCGCTGTTGCCCTCAGGCTGGCCTGGTGCGATGGCGGGGGCAGGTGTGCGGACAAGTGCCTGCCAGGTGGAAGGAGCAGCAGGCTGCGTACTGCATTGGTGGGCCTCTGCGCTGCCTTGCGAGCCAGGGGGATTGAGTGTCTGAGGTTCCTGAAAGTTCCCAACTTGCTGGGTTGAGTATGTCAGGATGATTTTGTCCACCTGTCCTTTCTCCTGAGCAGCAAACTCTGTGCAATCCTTGCCCCTTTAGCAGCCCTCTCACTATTGTGAAGTCTTTCAAATTGCCCACCTGTCTTCTGTCCCAAAGCAGCCAGCTGAGGGTACCTGTTCTCCACAAGTGGCTGGAAAATCAGTCTCTCCAAGTATTCTGCCTGTCTTTGCTTTTTAACCCCTGGAGATCATGCTTCTGAAGCAGACCTCCAGGGGTTGGTGTTTAGCAATCCTGGGTTTCTACTGCCTCCCCACTCCATTTCTCTTCCTCCTGTCTGTGAGCTGTGGCTGGGGGAAGGCTTGGGTACCACCAGATTGTGGCTTTGCTACTTTACCCTCTTCTGTGAGGTCTTCTCTTTCCCAAGATGTAGGCAGTCTTTTTTGGTCTTCGGGTTGCTCTTTCAGGATTGGTTGTATTTGCTGTATTTGATTGTTATATGCGGTTTTGGGAGGAGGTTTCTGCCACACTTCTCATGCCACGATATTTTTCTCCTAATCTTTCACTCCTTTATTGCAATCAGTAAGACAGAGAAAGACTGAAAGATTTAAGTCTCTTTGACTTATAATTCTACCTACAAATATCCTGGTAGAAAGCTAATACTCAATTTCATTGAAAAAAAGTTAGGAAATATGGAAAATTCAGATGTTTTCCTGGTGAGCTGTTAACAAAATTTTACTTTTCTTTTTAAATTTATATGGAGGCAATATATGTAACATACTGTTTTAGAAGGTGGACTTTGGTTCCAAGTCCCAATCTCTACCACTTCCCAACTGTGCAACTGTGACAAAGTTAGTTAATTCTTTAAAGTACCTCATCTCTTGGGATAATTCCTATTCTCATACAACTGCTGTGCAAAATGATTTTAACAATGCTTTTAAAGCACTTACTACAGAACTTGGCCCACAGCAATAATAACTGCTGTTATTATTAACTAATGTTTATTAAGGCTTCCTATGTGCCCTTCACAAAGCCCCATGATCTAGCCTATATAGAGAAGACAAAATAGTTGACCCCAGGATTTTAAATCCCAACAAGGAATTGTGATTAATTAGTATATTCACAAAAGTATATATCCAAGCAACAATGAAGAAAGCAGTAATGTGGCTTTCGATTAAGAACAGCTTTACTTTACACTATATATACTTACTAACAATGTTTTACATAGGTTAAGTTGCATTTTCTGTAATAATCTTACATTACACAGGAAATCTACATGGAATCTTAACAGCAGATTATCAGGTGGAGATAATCAGATCAATTCTATAAATATGTAGTGTTAATGCATGCATGTGAAACATGTCCATACACTTAGTACAGGAAAGCATCTCAATTGTGCTGAGCTGCATGCCCATTATGGAACCAATATTCTTTATTCAGAAATAGAAAAAATTATTAGTTATTTTCATCCTGAATTTATATGAACAGCAGGATGTTGGTGCTATTAGTAAAAATTAAAGTGCAAGTTGTTTTTTGTGGAGGTTGGGAGTGAGGGAGGAAAGCAAGATGTGTTCTTGATGAGAGCAATTTATGTAACAATATAACATCCAGCTTGAACAATTTAAAATATGGTGAAACAAACTCTCATAATCAGAAAATAGATTAAAAACTAGAAAAGTGTAACTGAGAGCTGCCTATATAAAATGATCAATGAAACTATTAAACCAGGAAAGAGAGCAGGCACAGGGGAAAAGAGTGTGACTAACATTAAGGTTTGTTTTAGAATCAATAGATAGGAAAACAGTGTTGAGAGATGGAGGCAGAGTCAGAATATATATGAAGAAGACAGTAAGCAGCCCTAGCAGACAGGCCAAAGACAAATGGAGGGATGAAGCCAGAAGGCAGTTAGCTACTTTACAAAGGATAGTTTCAGGGAACAGTAAGGATATAAACCAGACTGAAGAGGTCCAGAACAATCAAACAAGGAGTTTAAGAGAAAACTTGGGCAATTAATGAGAAATATTTTGTCAACAGTAGACTCCAAGAAGAGGAAAGACAATGCATCTTTAAAATGACTCAGGGCAACATTTCACTCTGATGAGCTACTATAAAGACAACTAGTTTTATTACCTCTTCATCAAGCACTCTTCCTTCTGGGATAAAGTTACTCTATTTTCCTTCAGGAAAACACCACACATAAGACCACCTGATTTCCTGGAACGGGCACAGTTCACACAGGCCAATCATAACCAATGACCATTATTCCCAAGACTTTTGATGGAATTACTGAAGAAAAACAAGCTGGCTATTTCCATGGGGAGCACTAATCTATTAAGAATGCTATGAAAGCATGACATTGGGTATACAACAATCACATGGAGTAGTCTACCTAAAAATGAAGCCAAACACAGGAAAAGCAGTGCCAAAAAATGGAGAGAGGAATTCCTAATGAAAGCTTTGGAAACTGAAGTCAGCCTTATCCAAATTTAGCTATACCACTATGCTAACAAGTACCTTAAGCTAATGCCAGTTTGATTGAGGTCACTAATACCTAAAAGTGAATAAACATTAATCAATCCAACTATTGAACACAGATTAATGTAACAGGTCTTCTTAGTATTTTAGTTATTGATGCTTTGGAAGGCCACCAAACACAAACAAAAGTCTAACTCATACCACTTTATACCAAATTTTGTACTGTATGAAGGTGTTACAGTGAAATTATAAGTGTTTATTGCAACCATGATTTAGGCTATTAAAAAAATTTTTTTTTTTAGCACAAGAATTGTAGTTTATTGCCATTAAATTAACCTAAAAAATTAAAATGAAAAAATTTCAGTAGTTCACTTACATCACAATTACAGCCAAATACTCCATTAGAAAAGGAAATCAAGTTATAGGATTTGTCACCCCATCGTACTGTTGGATCTCCAGTAAGGACCATTACAGTTACCTAAAATAAATGTAATATTTCCAAATTAAAAAGACTTTAATATTGGTTTGTAAGTATTTATATCTTAAATATATATATATATAAGTAAAAATTGGTAATAAGTACCATACATTTTAATATCCATAGTGTAAATTAATAATGTTTCAAAAATCATGTGTCATTTTAGAAAGTTACAAAGTCATTTGGTAAATCTAGAAATATATCTGTGTATAGAACATATACATAATACATTCTATATATATGTACATATGTATATATACATATATATATATATCATTTTTCATCTTCAGGTAAACCAAATTTAATAAAATGATAGTAGTTACATTCAAGAGATTCAAGAGGTGATAATAATTCTAGCCCTAACTTTAGATATTTCTCAAAATCTCAAGAAATCCTACCAGAAAAAAGACAACTAGTACAATATTCATCGATGTTCAGAGGACATACAATTGAAAGGACAATGCTTTTGCATCTTGAATAGTGTAAAAGGCCTTGATAAGTTCAGTCATTAAAGTCTAGTTATAAGCGGAGGCACAGAGAAGTCATTTTCCCAGGGCTTTCAAGTCAGTAAGTGGTGGGGCCCAGAGGGAGCCTGGCGGTCTGGCCCCTGAGCCAGCAGCACCTTCAGCCACCATTCATGTGTCATGAGCAGAGGGAAAGGTTTCAACCTGGAAGGAGAAGGCAGGGCCTTTCTCCACCCGCTTCATCCAGTTGTGTTGTTTGAATTTGTTACAATGAGCATGTAATTGAAAAATTAAAATTTTATAAAAGCGCTCAAAAAAAAAAAATCTAGTTATATGGAAAATATTTTAAGAATTCATATCCAAGTAAGCATGTTTCTCAAATAGTAGGTTCTGGCCCATTAGTGAGTCATGAAATCAACTTAGTGCATCACAGTAAACATTATTTACTTTTAAAAAGATAACAATAAAACAGAACAGAAGTATCAGAGTACATCACAGATAGCAAAAGTAATTACTATTTTGTGAAACTTCTATTATATGTGTGTACATGCACACGTGTGTGTACAGTGGGCTGTAAAGTAAATGTATGCCTAGCTATAGAGTGCAGTAAAAAAAGTTTGAGCAACAATGCATTAAAATGTATTTTTCCTAAAGAAGTTTGATGCCTCTCCTATTAAAAGAAAACACTTCTAAACATTTCTAATTACAGGGTTTTTTAGCGCTGTTATTATTTTATTCCTACTATTTAACATTGATGAATGCATTATGAAATAACTATTTTCAAAAGACTATGAGACTTCTACAAATATGACTACTATCTTTTATTATTTCCTAGGAAATGATATTATCCCAGTGGCAGGGTTGGGGGGTTGGAGTAAAAAGTAAGGCCACATTTACCCTTAAATCAGTAAAGTCAGCGTGTTCTAAAAACAAATGATAAATTACTTTTAAGATTGATATAATTCTTAGGACAGATCTCACCAACTAAAGCACACTGGTATGGGTTACAGGTAGGTTCTCATGTCATCTTTGACATGAGAAGCCCATTTAGGGCAGTGTCCTGTGCAAATTTTCTGTATATGCAAATAATTGAAAAGGTTGGGAAACAAATGTGATTTGCAAACAATAGTCATACTTCTTTAAACAACATACAAGATATATCTAAACAGAACTAACAATGTGGCAAGAATTTACAAAGCCTTACTGATTTATGTGTAAGCTTGAATTTGGTACATGTATATATTATAGCTAAGAAAATCTTTAAAGAGCCTGCATATAACAAACTTCCCATATTCAATATACACAAAAGTCCTCCAGAAAAATTTGTGGGAAGAAATACGGAACAAGATAGTTAAGTACCTGAGAATAATCTTCTGGTGTTACATGTGGACTGCCATCCTCTAAGGAATATACCAGTAAACTGCTCTGAATTTTTTCTAACATAGTCAAGTTCTCTGAGTCAAGACTAATCAAATATTCTCGTGCCTGCAGCAAAAGAAGATAATGATTAAATACTACAAATTAAATATAATATATCCAGAAAAATCTCAAAATAGCTTGTAGGGAAAAAGGTTCATTAAGAAAGAGCAAATTATGGGTTTCTCTCACTATCTGAAAGTAAAGTATTCCTATAAACTTTCAAAAGCCAAAATGGCATTAAAGTGAAAAAGGAATTACCATTAATTTATATGGAAAATTTTGTAGTACTCCCAGACCCCCAAAAAAATCTCTCTTCATTCTTTCCTGATGCCTTAGGACACATCTTGCTAATGGTTGCATAAAATAAATCAAGATAAACACAGATGCTCACATAAATGATTCAAAACTATGGCAGCTTAATGTTGGAGTGTTGAGCATAGTTCCCAGGGAAGGAGGTTGGTGGAGCTCCTCTCCCTGCTCAGGGTGCACACTGCCTCTATAATGACTCGCTGCAAAATGCTGAATGCGCTATTTTCACTTCTTGCCTTTTTTTGTGTAAGCAAAAAATCCTCTTTGGATTTCTTTCAGGGAAAACAGATATGAATGTAGGCCTTTTTGTAAAAGTGAGATGGCAAAACGTGAAGGTCTGAAAAGTGGGGTGTACCAATATAGTTAATGCTATACAGCATATTTGAAAGTTGCTAAGAGTAGATCTTAAAAGTTCTCATCACAAGAAAAAAAAACCTTGTAACTACGTATGGTGACAGATATTAACCACTTATTGTGGTGACCATTTCACAATATATACAAACATCGAATCACGTACATCTGAGAATAATACGATATTATATGTCAGTGGTACCTCAGTAAAGAAAAAAAAAAAGAAGCATAAATTATAACCTTAGCCCATTGAGTTCGCTCCTCACTAGTTAATGCTGGTACCCCAGGCCCATCAGGTTCACTATGGCACTTCTTGTGGATGTATGTCAATTGCCTTAAGGAAAATTAAAGAAAGAGGAATCAGAAAGAGCACAGGCAGGATCACCAGCTACTTTGGCCTTTAACAGGTCATAATGTTTATTGGTATTTAAATGTTCTGATAAAGGGATTACAATCTCAACAGTAATGGATTTCCTATACTGCATCTTTATTTATTTATTTATTTATTTTTTATTTTTGCTATCATTAATCTACAATTACATGAAGAACACTATGTTTACCAGACTCCCCCCATCACCAAGTCACACACACACACACACTACAGTCACTGTCCATCAGTGTAGCAAGATACTGCATCTTTTTTAAAAAAGTGACTATGTGGCCTATTAACACCAAAAGTATATTTGATCATAAATCAGTAAATTTGGTGTTTGGATAATACAATTTATACTTTTAAAATGAATGTACTTTCAGGGTCCATGTAAATACCTCTTACATAGAGAACCTGAAAACTATTCTGTTAAATAATCTCACAAATATCATGTACATCTTTATCTTACTAAAAACTATGGCATACATATTTAACAGAGGACTTACTTTATACCCAATTAGTATTTGTGTGTAACACCAAAACAGAAGTACTATGTAGTCAGTTTTAAATGTTTTCACAAGTGCTGTTAATTGTAACCATTATATTTTAAAGACTATTAGCTAAGGATTAATTATTTCTTCCCACAGCATTCTACAGCCCCAGTCTTATGTGTTTCATGTATCTTAAAATATATGGCAGGTAAATAACAGGGTTATTCCATAAAAAAATTAATTTTCATCATTCCATAAAGAAATTGTCATCAGTCAAAAATCCAGAGGTTTAGTTTCAGCCCTACTTCCTCATGGCACATGCTAAGAAATTACCTCAATATAAAAGCTTCCAAAAGTTTCTCAGAAAGTGAACTAATATAGCTTAATAATGGCCAAAAAGCACCTCTAGTAGCCATCCTTTACTTGTGGCTTTATCATTTAAAACTGGGGGAAAAAAATACAATTATTGATTTGCATAATTTCCTCTGTTTCTTAATTATTTCTCTAACCCTGATGAAGAAGTAAGTTCCTTGCCACAAAATCTCTCCCTCTTTTGAACACTGATGGTGTCCTGGGGAGCAGAAGAGGGCTTCTTCACCAAACAATCTGTCTCTATGGTGGGAGCAACTTGCCTTGCCTCTTCCTGTGTGGCTTTGTTAATTCTGATTTTGCTTCAATTACAAATAATAAAACCTACCTCACTGTTTTTCTCCATAGGGTACTGGATGCTGCCCTTCCCTTACCACCTCAAAGCACCAGTTCTGACTATGAAACTTGTTCCTGCTCCCTCATATGGCTGTTTTCATAATTAGTAGGAAATGACTACCTCATAAAAGGAGGTCATTATCAGAAATTACCAGGGAAATGTGTTAAACCTGAAATGACATTTTAAGTTTGATAATAAGAGGTCAGATAATAATTGCCCAAAACTCAATAATAAGAAGTACACACTACTCAAAGCAATCTACAGATTCAATGCAATCTCCCAAATCCAAATGGCATTTCTTTCACAGAAATACAAAAAAAAAAACCCTAAAATTCATATGGACCCTCAAAAAAACTCCAAATAGCCAAAGCAATTTGGAGCAAGAGGAATGAAGCTGGAGGCATCACAGTTCCTGATTTCAGAATGTGTTACAAAGCTACAGAATTCAAAACAGTATGGTTATTTGCATTAAAACATATATTATATATATATATATATATATATATATATATATATATATATATATATATATATATATATATACAATGGAACAGAATAGAGAGCCCAGAAATAAATCCACCAATATACAGCTCAACTGAAACTGCCAAGAGTGCCAAGGGTGCCAAGAGTACAAATGGGAAATGGATAGTCTCTTACATAAATGGTGTTGGGAATGGGAAAAGGATAGTCTCTTAAATAAATGGTGTTGGGAAAAGTGGGTTGCCACACACAAAAGAATAAAACTAAACTAAAGCTTTATTTTATGCTATACATAAAAACCAACTCAAAATAAACAAAGGCTTAGATGTAAGACCATATTTCTAATCCAGTGATTATCCTGAAACTGCATTTCTGAAAGTTACCAGTAATGTTCCATAAAACAAATCTAGTAGTTTTTATCTCCATCCTATTTTCCTCATCATAGAGTGTTTAACACCCAGGAGTGAATCTTTAATTATCTTGTCTTGGCTTTTGTAGCACTGTTCCATGGTGATCTCCCAACCTCACTGACTGCTCAGTCTTCATTGACTGTTCTCCTTCTACTGCCAAATGTGCATTTCCCCAAATTTCTATGACTGGCCTCCTCCAACCTCTTCTACAAGTTTCTCCATTGGCAATTTCATTGACTTCTTTAATACCTTCAACTATCACCTTTACATGAGAGGCAACCAAACCTCTAACTTCACCCCATTTTCTAAATTTCTGGTATCAAATTTCCAAATGCTTGCTGGATAGCTCTACATCAATTTCTGCCAACATTTCAAACTAGATGTACATTTAAAAATTATCTCCCTGTCCCCTTTACACCAAGAAAAAACATATATATCTTTGAAGAAATATATATCTGGAATGAAGAAGTCTTATAATTCAATAATAAAAAGACAACCCAATGAAAAATTGACAAAGGATTTAACAGACATTTATCCAATGATGACATATAAATGGCTAATAAGCATATCAAAAGATTCAACATCATTGTCATTATGGAAATACAAATACAAACCACAATGAGATACCACTTCACGTTCACTAGGACAGCTACAAGCAAAAAGACAGACCATAACAAGTATTGTTGAGGATGTGGAGAAATGGAACCCTCATATACTACTCATGTGAATGCAAAATGGTGCAGTCACTTTGGAAAATAGTCTGGCAGTTCCTCAAATGGTTAAACATAGAGTTCTGACCCAGCAATTCCACTCCTAGGAGAAATGAAAATATATGTCCACACAAAAAGCTGTACACAGATGTTTATGGTAGCATTATTCACAGCAGTCAAAAAGTAGAAACAATGCAAAATCAACTGATGAATGATTAAATAAAATAATTTAAAAAAATGTATATCACAGAATATTATTCAGCCACAAAAAGGAAGAAATGCATGCTACAACATGGATGGACCTTGAAAACATGCTAAATGAAAGAAACCAGACACAAAAGGTCAGACATTATAATATTCCATTTATATGAAATGTCCAGCAGAGGCAAGTCTATAGAGATAGAAAGTCAACGGGTGGTTGCTTAGGGCTGATGGGGTGGGAGTGTTTGGGAGATAGGGTAAGTGTCTGCCAATGGATGAGGGAAGAGTTGGGGAGCAATGGAGAGTTACTAGTCATTCAGGGTTATTGGTAACAAAAATGTTCCAAAATTGATCATGGAGAGGGTTACACAATTCTGTGAATATTCTAAAAAAATGCAACATTGTAAACTTTAAATGGGTGAAAAGTATGCTTTGTGGTATCTCAATAAAGCTGTTATAAAAAACAAGAAAAAAAGAATTGAAATGATTCCTTCTCTGCTGTTACCTCCTCCTGTTATAATACCATCTGCCTACTCAACTAAGCTGGAAAACTTCAGTCATATTTAATACCTTCCCATTTTCTAAATAGCCACCAATTCTTATTAATTTTATCTCCAAAATATTTTCTGCATCTGTCCCTTCTTTTAAAGTCCCAATCTCTTACGTCTTTCCTGGATTATTGTAGATTTTAACACATTCCTTTTGAGAACTCACTAAGAACTCCAACTCACTAAGATTCTGAATTTTATCACTCTTATACCTATGAGTCTTAGATTTCTAGATAAAATTTCCTAATGCACAGAACTGACCTGATCACTTGTTGATACACACATGCTCTTTTGTTTTGTAGTAAGCAAAGGGAAATAAAAAAAAAAAAAAAGACCTGATTACTATTCTCTCAGAGCTCTATCTGCATATGAAAACAGAAATAAGTTATTTCAATACAACCTTATAATCAATGTAATAAAGACAAATACAAGGCACACAAAGAGACTAATGAAGGCTAACTAACTCTTTGGGGCTTGGGGAGAGGAAAGGGAATAGGAAATTAGGAAACAGTTGACCTTGTGGGAACACATGAACAGACATAAGAAGCACAAGTAAGAATGTTTACTCTAAAGGTGGAAAAGGCAGGAGAGAACCTTCCAAAGAGAAAACATGAGTAAATGCAAAAAGCACAGGTAATCTGATGCGTTACAAGAATTGCAAGCAGAGAAACAGGTAGGAGTACAGGATGCACAAGAGGGAAGAGCAGGACACAAGGCTAAAGAGATAAGCAAAGGTCAGATTAGAACACTGCTGAGAAACTGGGACTTTATTCTAGACCACAAGGAACCATGTAAGAATGTTAAGCCAAGGTGAAATCCAATCAGACTTGAATTTTAATGCTGTAAGACTGATGACTATATAAAATATACAGAGACAAGAAAACCACCATGGAGGCTGAATTAATAGAGAATTAAATATATGAAGAAAATTTTGATATTTTTAAAAAAGAAACCAGAAAATCATACTTTTATGTGAATTTTCCCAATTTTTAAATAGTGATTTAAATTCTGTTATCCAAGTAAAACAAGGCATAGGCTAAATTTGGCCCATAGGTCAAATGTATGCAATTTCTGGAAGAGTGGCTTTGAATAATCCTGACCTAGAATTGTATGTCAAATTTGTATCCAACACATTTAAAAATATAACTGGAACATACAGAAATATCAAAGACACACATGCAAAATACCTAAAAGATGTTTTTTTTCTTTTATCAAAGATGATACATTTGCCTGCATCAAAATTAATGATGTGTGCATAATTACCAAAAAAAAAAAGTAACTGTAAGAAAATGTTTGCAACACATATAATCAATGAAGAATTAGTGTCCAGACATACACATAACTGCTACAAATCAGTGAGAATTTTAAAAATAGCCAATAAAAAATAGAGCAACTCATAGAAGTAAAAGTACAAATGGTGAATATTTAATCTCCCTAATGAGAAATGTGCCAATTCAAGCAACAATGATCATTTTTTACCTCTCAGCTCACCATATGTTTTAAGTTTAATTATATCATGTCAGCAATGATGTGGAGAAGTGGATATCCTCTTGAAATACTGGCAGGGAACATAATGCCCCTCTGGATGACTATTTGACTTAAATATTTTAAATGTACGTATCTTATAATCCAGAAATTTCATTTCTAATATCAAACTATTAATACATTCTCCCAAATACACAAATAGTCATCCTTCAAAATGTTCATTATTTGTTATGGCAGCAAGTGGAAACTACCTTATGTACTATAGGAGAAATGGTCCAACTATAGTATGTCCATTTGATGAGATTCTATGCAAGAGTTAAAAGAATAAGGTAGATGTATATTTTCCCATATAAAAATATCACTGTGTTATTGACTAAAAAAAGTGAACTGAAGAAAAATACCTAAAATATCAGTATTTTTAAAATGTATACAACTACCTCTTCCTCACGCCACATGGAAAAACCAGTTTCTAGGCAGACTGTTAATGTAAATGTGAAAGACAAAACAATACAAGTCTAGAATACAATGAAGGAAAATATCCTCTTGACACTGGGTTAGGGAAAATTTTTTTAAAACAGGACAAAAAAATTATAATCTGTATGGTAAAGGATTGATAAATTGAACTATATTTAAATTAAGAACTTATGTTGATCTAAAAGACACCTTTAATAGAAAGAAAAGGCAGTTATATAAACATCTACTTTGTAGATTTCAAAACAAAACCAATGAGAGAACTCCTACACTACCCATACACTAGTGGAAGTGCTTATTAGCACAACTATTTGAGAAAACTGACATCACTACTGAAGCTGAATGAATACATACTCTATGATTCAGCAACTCCTTTCATGCATGAGCAGATAGAAATGCATGCACATGTAATCAAAAAACTTGTACAAGAATTTTCACAGCAGTTTTTGTACTAATAAAAACTATAAGCAACCTAAACGATTGTCCTTAGGAAGGAGGGAAAGCATAGTAACTGGGAAGTGGTACCAGGGGGGTTTCTGGAGTACTAGAAATGTTTTACGTCTTAACCTAGGGGATAGTCACATGACAGCTGTATACTTCTGTGTATACTTTTATATGTTTGCAACACTTACTAAAAAAAAATATTAAAACATATATTGATATATACAACTCAACATTTATAAGACAATCTAGACAATTTGAATGATTATATATTAATTATATTAAAGAAGTCTTAATTTTTTAGAAGAAGCATATTCATTAGGTGAGATAGTATAGTACATGTATGTTTTCAAGAGTCCTATTTAATACATACTATGTACACATATATTCTTTTTTAAACTCTGTATGTGCATCTAAATTCACTGCAATAGATCTGCAAGGATAGACTACACCAAATTAATAACAATGATTAATTTTGGGGTAAGTGATTGGTAATATTGTAATGTTTTCCTTTTCTCCAAGTAGAATATTTTTAGATACATCTAGTAAAATAAAAAATTTTAATTAAAAATAATTTTTTAAAAATCATCACTTATAAAATTCTTATTTTTAAGTTAACTGGCATCACTTTATAAAAAGACAATTATGACATGCATTTAACTCAAGCAAATGCTTAAGACCTAACAAGACTCAAGAAAGCAGTTTGAAAACCTGAGAATCTCTGGTGGGGTGATCAAACATCCTTCGTGTAATACATCAAAGACAAAAACTCGGCCTCGACACAGCACTGCCACGTGACTTGGGGAATGCCCCTCACTCTCTGGAATAAGAAAACACAAGACTCAAACATTGTTAAACAAGATAAACAAGAGTAAAATAAAGTTGGATATTTACATCCAACAAGAAAAAAATTTTTCTTCTAATATTTTTTCTATCATATTCATCAAATAAGTCACAAGAACAAAAACACTTTAATAAGGTGATAGAATGTCAGGTATTATAAATACATGCTCTTGAAACCTGCTGCCATGAAACACTAATTAGTCCATGGGAGTTTCAAATACTTGCACACCTTGCGACTCATTTAAGTTCCAAACTACTGCAGGGATTTCTAGTTTTATTTATGGATAGGAATGGGAAGGGAAAAAGGTAGCAGAGGAACCCTGGAGGAAAGCTATCTGAATTAGTAAGTTTCTCTCTGGTATTATTGTCATGCTGACTATCCATCAGATAATTTAACTGCAGTAATATCCAGCTCTGATTTCCCAATAAAATCGTTTTCTAGAATAAGGGCGTCATATGCCTGAGTGGCAATGAGGAAGAATTTTGCCCAATCTGTAGTTTTACTTAAGGCTCTGATAATACCTGGTAAGCCACGGATCACTGATTCTATGATTCCTTTGGCACACCTTAACTCCCCAAGAACTATTTGTTTGTTGTAAACTAGACTATTCTGATTTAACCAAATTTTTCGAGTACTAGTCCCTTTGACAAGGGTCTTCTTCTATGATCCCTGCTCCTTCTAAGAAAGGAAAAAAAGAAAAAGAGGCAGAAAGTTAAAGAAGACATATACTGCTAATGGAAGGAAACTTACTGGTTGATATTATGCATGAAGAACTGTGCTAAATGCTTTATGCACATTATCTCATGAAATCTATTCATTGACTCTGATGAGGGACCATTTCCTGGCAGCTCTACTACTGTCTTCTCATACCCTACGTCATCAAGCCCTAGGAGGTGCAGTATGTACTTCCCTTGTCCCTTATGGTTACTTCCAAACCATCCTTCTCTCTTCCCCTTTAAAAAC
The DNA here is from genome assembly GCF_030020395.1 of Manis pentadactyla. NCBI lineage: Eukaryota > Metazoa > Chordata > Mammalia > Pholidota > Manidae > Manis > Manis pentadactyla. The sequence continues at coordinate 70,982,803 of NC_080025.1, read as the reverse complement.
CTCTACATCCTTTAATATTTGCCATCACTACCTTAATTTCTGTCATCTACTGACCACACCATACTCAAAATTTAGGGCTGAAAAGAAAAAAGGAAAAGGAGCATACTGCCAAATTAATGAACAAATGTTGGAAGGACGGTGACCTGACAAGAAGGTGCTGTCCCAGGATGGGCATTAAGAGGAGAGACTGGAGCAGAGACCTAAATGAAGGAGTCAACCATGGAAGTATCTGCAAAAGAGTTCTAGGCAGAGGAAACAGCAAGGACAAAAATGAGCTGGTTTGCTTAAAGGAAAACAAGTCAGTACAGCTGCAGCAAAAAGAGAAAAGGGCAGAATGGCAGATAGGGTTGAGGCCAGATCCTGATCTCAGGAAGGGCTTTGAATCTGAAGTATGATAGGAAGGGAACCAATGGAAGGTTTTAGGCAGGAGAGCAATAACGCAATCCAATTAGTACTTTACAAAGGTCACTCCAGCTACTAGATGAAGAAGAGATTATAAGAGGAAAAAGAATATACAGCAAAATCAGTCAGGAGACAAATGAAGTGGGTCCTGTGAGAACTACCTAAGTGAAAGGGGATGGTGGCTTCCACAGCAGTGTGACACTTGAAGGAGAAACAGGTTGTATTTTCCCATTTTAAAATGGGAGAGATTACAGATTGGAACAATCCAGTAAAAAGGGAAAACTGATAATGCAGCAGAGAGAGAGAGGAAAATCCAGAAGCAAGGTCCTTGATTAGGAAAGAGGAGGTGGGGCCCAGTGCACCATATAGAAAGGGTGTCCTCAGGAGTCATAAGTTCATCCACTTTAAAAAAGGGAAGGCAACTAAGACAGGCACAGTCGCAGGGGGGCCATCAGGTGAGAAATTCGGGATCAACAGAGGTGAGGCTTAGAACCTCAGCCCCCCTGTTCTGAGAGAAATCTTCTGCATACGTGGATGTTTTATTACCCTTGTCTAGCTTGGATTAACACATAGTCTACAGGCACACACCTGATCATCTACATTTGCTCTCTTACAACACTAAACTATGTTTTCTACCTTTATCTTGTATCTACCTACCACTTCAGCATTTTATTAAAAATAATAATAATAGAGAGAAATGTGGTATCCACATATAAATCAAGTATAAAAATCAAATGAGTATTCATATTTGAACTGTTTATAGTTCATAATGCATGAGCAAAACCGAAAGTTTCTGTGATGGCTGCCCTTGTACTGTTCACCATGTAAGAACTTATTCACTATGTAAGAATTTGTTCTCCATGTAAGAACTTGTTCGTTATGCTTCAGAAGATTGGAGACTGATGAAAATTAGGCTTGGGGTGGATTAATGATTGTGCATTGAGCATTGACTCCCCTATACAGAATTTTATTGTTGTTAACAACCATTTGATCAATAAATATGAGAGATGCCCTCAAAGAAAAAAAAAACCTCCCAGCATCAAAGAATAGCTTTGAATGATGATATTAAGGAAGAGAACTGCTAAAGAAAGACATATTTGCAAGCATTATTCCACAATTGCCCTCAGAGGTTAGTAATGTTGGCCATACAAATTAAAATAGAAATGTGTCTTCAGATGTTGCACTTCAGATCTTTCAATAAGTGCAAAGGTCTCTTCTTTTTCTACATCTGACAGAAATGTTACTGATAATGTCCAGGTCCAGATCTCAGTCATCTTGTAGGCCCCAGCAAATGGGACAGCTGGGGATGGGACTGGATGGTGGTGTGCAGAGCCATCATTTATTAACATTATTGTTAATAAAGAATCTCTACAAAATAAAAAAAAAAGGGGAAGGCAAAGTATATGAGTGTGCAATAGTGTATTGCAGAGGGGTTGCAGGATGGACAAACATTTGCATGGATATATGTTCTATGACTGTTGTAACAATCACCACCAAATTTAATTTAGTGGCAAATTACCACTAACAACACAGATTTATCTCATAGGTCTAGGGACCAGAAGCCTAAAATGTGTCTCACTGTGCTAAACGGAAGGTGTAAGCAGGTCTGTGTTCCTTCTGGAGGCTCCAGGAAAGAATCATTTCCTCCACTTTTCCAGCTTTTAGAGGCTGCCTGCACTCCTGTTCTCAGGTTTCCCTTCCTCCATCTTCAAAGCTATCAGGGGTATACAAGGCCCATGCTGCCATCTCTTTGGTTCCCTTTTGCCTCTTTCTTCCACTTGTAAGAACTCTTGTGACTACTTTGGGCCCAGATGAATAAACCAGGATAATCTCCCCATCTCAAGATCAGTTGGTCAGCAGTCCTAATTTCACCACAACCTTAACTCCCCTTTACCATGTGACCTACCTCATCAACAGGTTCCAAGGGTTAGGAAGTGGACATCTTTGGGGGGCCATTATTCTGCCTACCAGATAGGCCAGTAAATTTGGTGATGGAAAGACTACTTTACCCTTGTTAACAGAAAAGGATTAATAACTGAGAATAAGGAAGGAGAAAGTATGAAAATCTTCTCTGAAAGTGAGGGAATAACCTGACAAAAGATTATGGCAAAGTAGTGCTGTGGCTGATTTGAGGTTTAACTGAGAAGTGAGGTTTTGTGGTTTTCCTTGGCCAAGGAAATTGCTAGGGTAGGCATCTTTAATATGTAGAAGACAGACAGAAGACTGAAATCTAAGCAATGTTAAGGTGGGAATGGGGTGGGGAGGGTATGCACAGGTGGGAAACGATTTGCATGTATGTGCCAAAGAGTGATCACAGTGAAGAACCACAGGCAGAAGTGAAGACTGGGGGCAGGAAGGGGGGAATGCAACCATGAGGACCTGTAGGGTAACGGAACTGTAGATCACAACGTGGTCCAAGAGACAGCTGATGTAGACTCCTAGAGGAGTTGTGAAGAGAAGGTGGAGATTGGATTGCGATGCTCATGATTACGTTAGAGGTGAGAACATTTTTTATACTAACAAGGTCTAGGGCATGACCAGGGGAGTGGGTGGCTGCTTGAAAAGGAGTGGCGGCACAGATTCCTAGAGGAAGAAAGTGAAGGAAAGGAAACGCCTTGGATCATCAACTGGAAGCTAAAGTAACCAAGAATGTGGATGAGGTAGTAATGTATCAAAGGACAGTGACACTGGTGCTAAAGCAATCAGTGAACGACAACACCACTGCAACGACAACGAGTAGTAGTGATACAGCCTGATCGCACTTTTTTCCCCCAAGCTCCAATTGTAAGGACGAAGGGAACATGGAAAGGGCAATGGGAAGTAAAGCTGATACCACCATTTCCTACATGCCCTCTCATAACAAAGAACAGTATAAGAAAAAATCTCCACTTGAGATATTTACAGGGAAAGTGATAAGCTCAAAGAATAACCCAGTTTCAGTAACTATACCTTTCAGAAGGAAACAGGAGCTTTCAGAGAAAAGGTTGAGGACAATGCATTTGCCATCCTTGAGATCCAGAAAGTACAGGAAAGGGGTTTAGAGAGGGGTGGAGGGTGGGGAACACGGCTCAAATTAGGCTTGAACAAATCCATGAATCCAGATGACAAGACATGACATGGGAAGCCTGAACTTCTTGGGAAAAATAAGGTAAACAGGATAGAAGGCCTGACTGAATCAGTCTTAATGGTCTCTTAAGTGTTAAGTAACAAAAACTGGTCATAAGTGTTGCCACCTTATTGAGATTAGCCTCTAAGCCACAGCAGCTTGCATGCTGCCCTCCCCCCACCTCCCCCCAAACATGTAATTTCTTTAATTTTCTCCTTATCCATCATAGAGTCCACGGCTCAACATTACAATTTCTCCCTTGCAAAAACCCTTAAATCCATGACTCCCTCTTCCTCTATACCTACCCCTAAGTGTTGGTGAAGAAAACAACACAGCACACCATTTAGTCTAACTTTAAATTCATAAAAATACATCTCAAATGGACACTCCATACTGTTTAGCTACATCTCCAAAGCAGGTTGGCTTTTCCCACCTTCCAAAATGACTATTTCCAACCTTCTCCTTTCCCCTCATGCCTTCCACCCTAGCTGACACCTCTGTTATTATTTCACCAAGGAAACCACAGGCGACACACAGGGCCTCCTCATCTTCCTATAACAATATTGGACAATCTGTCAGCATCTAGATGCACACTTGCCACAGTCCCTCACCCTCCCTCCTATCAAAGACCAAACCCTCCACCACTTCTGCTCTTGACTCTCTCAGCCTTACCTTCCTCATGACTTCATCCTCTTATCCTTTCCCCTGTGAGATTACTTTTTCTTCTATGTCATTCCTATAACATCACCCATTAAAAAAATGAAAACAAAAAATCTCCCACTGCACATCAACACTTTCTCTGCAGCATTATTTCCAAATGTTGTGACCATATCTTCAGTTTGCTTTCATCCCCAGCTGAACTCCCTTCACCAACTTCTACTGAGACTATTCTAGTCAAGGGCAGCTTGTGTCCACATCATGTTGACAAATTCAAAGGTGACAATTTTTTAACTCATTTGACTTCTCAGGAGCAATAAATGAAACACTTCCTTCCATTGGCCTCTGAGAGACTACTGTCTTTGTTTCTGCCTACCTTAGTCTCTTGTTGGCTCTTCCACCAATACCGTGTTTGATTGTGTTTGATTGTGATAAGAATCAGTACTGGTTCCCCTGGTCATCTTCACCTACACATGTTCTAAAGTAATTCTAACTACCCTATGGCTTTAAAAACAATTTCTAGGCCTGCTGCTGATGACTCCTAAATCTGTATCTGCAGTATGAATTCTCCCTAGAACTGCAAACTCTGTATCCAACTGCCTACTTACATTTCCACTTAAATGTCTAAAAGGCATCTTAAACTCAACATATTCTAAAGGACCTTCTGTTTTCCTCCCAATTTTTCCCACCTCATGAACCAACACACCTATCTACCCTGTTTGTTACTCAAGCCAATTATCTCGATGTCATCTGATTCCTCTTACATCTCACAACCAAGCTATGAATAATTCTGCTAACCCCAAATCCAAAATATATCCAGACTCTAATAACTTTTCACCACCTACGTACTACCACCGTAGTACAAGTCATCATTATGGCTCACTTGGACTACTGAAACAACTTTCCAACTGATCTCTCTGCTTTTACACTTGTCTCTTTACTAAAAAATTTATTCTTCAGGCAGCAAGTAGAATAATCTTTTTAAAACATAAACCTGATCACATCACTCTTTTTCAAAATCTATTGTGTAGATACAGTATCTACATATTCACATTTTAAATAAAAGCCAAAAACCTTAGTTGGCTTACAAAACATTGTGTTCTAGCTTCCAGTCCCCTTTCCAATCTGCCCCTCTCCTCCTGCCTACTCCGCTCCATCCACAAAGTGTCCTTCAAATCTGCCAAGTTTATTCATGCTCGGGGAAATTCCCCTCTACCCCAGAACAAAAAACCGAAAAAAAAACAAAATAAAACCCAACAAACTGAAATAAACAAAATAAAAAAACAGAAAAACTGTGCTGTATCACCTTATCATTAGATCCTCACAGAGGCCTTCTCTGACTACCTAAAACAGCCACTCAGTTACTCATGTTATTTGAATTCTCTGTATAGTATTTGTCACTGGCTACCTTACCTAGGGGCACCCCTACAAACTGATAAAGAATGAATTCAAAACCAGGTCTACTGATATTAGTTCTTAACTGATAATGCATATTGTCCCTCTTTCCTACTACTATTCTGATATCAATTTTCTCCTGTTCACCTTCTCCATTTATATTTAGGCATGAAACTTCATGAATAAATAACCCTGGTTCTTTAATCCTTTCTTTTAATTCTTTCACTTAGAACGTCAAGGTAAATGTGTGTGAGCTTGAAGACATTAAATATCTCAAGCCCCTAAAGAGGTTTACAGAGAGGAATTGTGTTCTACATGAAACTTAACTCATATCCCTCATACTACAAGCAAAATTGGCTATAGAAATTTTGTCTTTAAATAAATTTTATGTAAGAAAAATATCCATTAATAATTATGTTCTGCAGTAATTCTAAACTATGTTATTAAATTTATAAAATAAAAAAATTCCTTAAGTAACAGGAAACCAGCAGTTCCTATAAAAGAACTTTCCATTTCAAGATATGCTAGGATGCAAAGCAGAAATTGGCATTAAACTGACAGTAAAAACAAAAACTTTGTTGAGTCAATCTGAACTCATATGCCTTCAAGAAGACTAACACCAGGCTATCACCTAAGGGGAACAGATATTTGCAGGTGGCATACTCACAAAGAGAAATGAGCATGATGAGCAGAGAGAAGCAAATACTCAAAAAGAGAATTCAGATAAGAAGGAATGAGGTTAGAAGGACAAGAGTCCAGATCATATGCTCCAGATTTCCTAATATTCTGATTCATAATTCTACTCTTTAAAATTTAAACTCTCAAACAATGCACGTAAGTATCAGGTTTGTACAGAATCATATAAAACAGTTTAGAAAATCCATTCCTGTAAATTACTTCCAACTAGTCAAAATGACTAAAAGATTCTCAGGAAGCCTTTGATTAGTTAAAATCCAATAAGAAATATTCTTCAAAATATTTGTTCCCCAGTGCCACAGTAGAAACTATAGCAAAACTACCCAAATCCCAACAGCTATACCAAAAAAAGTACTGGTGTTTTTTACTTACCAGTCCTAAAATAACTCATAACTGAATCCCTAGTGATTCCTGGAACCTTGCAAGTGGAAAACAGCATTCGGAATTGATTCATATCTAGAGGAGTGTTTCCAACTTTATGAACAGGCACTTTTTCTCTATTAAAAAAGAAAAATCATTTTGATCAAGAAATCATTGTTAAACTTACAAACCAAATAGTCAGGACAGTAGTATTCATCTCCAAATAAGTAAATTAAGCTTCTGAACATTTACTTTGGGTAAATATGCATAACTATCCTTACCTTCTTAACAGCTGCCAGTAGTTCAAATTATGCCAAAGACTTATACTTCCTCTTTCCAACTGAGTACCTTCCTTTGGAGGCCAGTAGTGTTCAAAATGCGATGCAGGACCCGCAAAGTTTACATTCAATTGTGATGGTATACGAACATCCAGGTAGGCAACATTCAGCCACCACTCTTCCAGCTAAAAGAAATTAAGAACAACAGCCTAATGCTATTGATAATACTTAAATATGTAACTAGTGAGGGAAAAAAAAGGCAGCTACATTTGTTCTTTTTAATTACTCTTCAACACTTTAAAACACTTTTTTTTGTTTTAAATCATCATAGATATTGAAAAATGTTATTGTGATCATTTTTTTCTTTTGGAACTATAGAATCTTAAATACTATTCAGTTTAACTAAATCATCAAAAACCAGAAACAAGAAAGCACTGAAAAGGCACTTTCTGACAGACCACATTGAAGTCACAAAGACCTAATGAAGTACTTAGATGGGTTTTCTCAGAGTACCCAGGGTACCACAGATACTCAACAAATTTCTAATTATAACAATTAATAAGGTACTTAACAATTTTCCTTTTCCAAGTAAATACTGAAACACTAAATCAAATTTTTTTTAACTTTTCTGCAAGCTTAAAGCTAATTCAGATTTTTCACAGACATGGCTTTCTATATGTTCCTCTTTCACAATATGCAATTGAATTTCATGCATAAGCAGATCTCATCAAATAACATGGAGTTATTTTTGAGGAAACTGTTATTATAAACAATAATCAGTCATTCAGAAAAAGACATAAGTGAAAAGGATACGGAGACAACAACTTCACCTTTACCTAATTTAAATGAGATCACTCAAGGTTGAAGATTGAAAATAAAAGAAGCTAGAAGTATAAAGTTTTATTGTTCCATCACAGGTACCAATGGCTGAAGAAAAGATCAGCTTGCTTTTTACTTCTAAAACTAAGAGATAGTTACAATCACTATTTCTAGACTAAGGCAATGTTTTTTTAAATATGAGAAAACAGCCTCTGGTTCATCCTACAGAAGTAGAGTAGTTAAGCCGAAGAAGTCAAAGAAGATTCCTTGTGGAAAATTGAGATCCTAATTAATTATTATACCAAGGTCTCCTCAATCTATCTAACCAAAATATAGGATACTCATAACCATTTTTAACACCAATTTTGTAATTGCTCTTTTTCTCCTGTGCACTGATTAAATATTTCTATGCCACTTATGTGACATGTCTATTTTGGTATTTCAGGTTTTCTTTAGGCTATGATTACCTGGACAAAATATTCTCTCAAGCATGTTCTACAAATCACCTGCATCAGAACCACATGGAGCAGTTGTTAAAATAAGGATTTCTGGGCCCCCATTCAGAGATGCTAAATCAGAATCCCTGGTTGCAGGAAATCTGCACTGTAACAAGTTTCCTATATGATGAGAGGAACATACACCCCACATACACCCCTCAAAACACTTAAGAGTTAAGCAAGTCATTCATTCTTTGGAATGATGATAATGACAACAATGATTGCAAAGATTTTTACAGTAATTATTTTAAAATGAAAGCTATGTATGTTTTTATTTTTCATTCTCTAACCATCAATTTCTAGTTATAAATACAGTAAGATAAATACCCAATTTCTTTTTCCTTTTGCCCTTTCAAGTAATTTCTGGTGCAATGTTTTTCCAATACCACTTTGAAATTTTTGGGCAATCTCTTCGGTTTTCTTGTATTCTTCTTCACTTGCAAATGGCTTCACTGTAAAGAAAAAATGCATAAAGTATCACATTACCTACTACACACTCACCTCTATTATTACTTACACAAATCTTGAGAATCAGTTATATAAAATAATTATGTATTATCATAGCAGTGCAATAAATTATAAGAGTTTACAACATCAAAATTGCTGAAAAGCAACAATGCAAAATACTGTAAAAAATAAAACAGGGACTACTATATAATCTGGTAACTGTTTTCTGAAAAATTACTTTAAAATCATTCTGGATGATAATAATTAAAATGACAAAGATAGGACTATCATCTAGTTATTAGTCCAATAAGAAAGTAAATCCTGTTCAGCCACAAATAGGAGAAACTAAATCTTTCCCCAGTGTTTAAGCAGAGCCTTGAACATTGTGCGTAAATTTAAGTGTAAAGCCAGCCTGGAGAAGTTTAAGGTCCTTGTGGCCAATAATGGTTTCCCTCCAAAAAACAAAGGTATAGGGGTCCTAGCACACAAACCCAACTGTTCTAAAAATTAAGTTATAGGCTATAGATGAAAGTAAATTAGTAAACAAAGGACATTAATATCTTCTTTTTGGTTTTTTGACCTCTTCAAAGTCTTAGAGTCAATTTAAGTAACTGTATTCAGAATAATCAAAAACAGTGACTAATCAGTGAACTTTTTTAAAAAAGGAACTAGAATTCCAAGATTAAAATGGAAGAGAAAAAAGGAGAAAAGGAAGAAATGTTACCATTGTATCAAAAAGTTGATGATTAAGCCAAGTGAACTAATGTTTGTCTCCATTCCTTTTGGAATATGCTAAGATGACAGTAAGGTAAAAATGAGGCATAAATCCATAAGGAAAAAAAAATAGAAAAAAAGAGAGGACAGAAGGCAAGTTACACTAACATTTGGAAATTAGAAAGCACATGGAACAATGGTGACTGACTTTGTAAAATGGAGGAAATTAATATCTAAAGCAGTCAAATATCTAAAGTAAAGAGTAGAAGGCAGTCAGAGACAGCACAGAGTCAGATGCAAACCAAGAAGCAAGCCAACTCCTACAATCCTGGAAAAGTTCAAGAATTCCAGACACATGGGATTCCACAGGCAAAGGGCAGAGTAAGGCTCTGAACAAGAAGACTGCTCAGAAGTCTTTAGGAGCAGTGGTCAACCATGCCCCACACACCTGGAGATCTCCTCTGCTCTAGAAAGCCAGGCAACTGCTTCCAGTGCCAGTAGAAATGTGGAGATCTGCTCTCAAGAGAAGCTGACCCAGAGAAGCAGAGCACATGTATTGTGTTCCATACTGAAAAGTGAGGGAATATGATGGAAGAAACTGCACTAGAAATTACTTGAAAGGGCAAAAGGAAAATGCCTGAAAACAATAGGTCCTCCAGACCATTTCCCTACTCAGCTCCCAGAGCACTAGAGGTGAGCTTGTGCCTTCTAAACAAGAAGATCCTTTTATGGGGAAACAGATCAATACAAGAGAGAGAGAAGTATAGGAATTTGGATATAATACCCTAAGAGAACTGCTACATCTCTACCCTGTTAACCTATACCCCTCAGTAGAAGGCCCACTAGTCACCAAGCCCTAACCATGCACACAGAGCTCCCAGACAGCTTGTTACAGTCTGACTCTTAAATAATTAAGGACTGTCAGATATTTGAGGAAAGCCTATCACGCGACAGAGAGCAGAACAAACAAAAATGGCTTTACAAAAAAGGATCAGTGAACAAAACTGGACAGCTACATGTAAGAGAATGAAACTGGATTACTGTCTAACTCCATACACAAAAGTAAACTCGAAATGGATCAAAGACCTGAATAGATAAGTGATGAAACCATAAAACTCTTAGCAGAAAACACAGGCAAAACTCTCTTGAATATAAACATAAACAACTTCTTCATGAACATAGCTCCATGGGCAAGGGAAACAAAAGCAAAAATGAACAAGTGGGACTATATCAAATTAAAGAGCTTCTGTACAGCAAATGACACCATCAGTAGAACAAAAAGGCATCCTACAGTATGGGAGAATATATTCATAAATAACATATCTGATAAGGGGTTGACATCCAAAATATACAAAGAGCTCATGCACCTCAGCAAACAAAAAGCAAATAACCCAATTAAAAAATGGGCAGAGGATATGAACAGACACTTCTCCAAAGAAGAAATTCAGATGGCCAACAGGCACATGAAAAGATGCTCCACATCGTTAATCATGAGAGAAATGCAAATTAAAACCACAATGAGATATCACCTCACACCAGTTAGGATGGCCAACATCCAAAAGAGAAACAACAACAAATATTGGCAAGGATGTGGAGAAAGGGAAACCCTCCTACACTGCTGGTGCAAATGTAAATTAGTTGAACCATTGTGAAAAGCAGTATGGAGGTTCCTCAAAAAACCAAAAATAGAAATACCATTTAAACTCAGGAACTCCACTCCTAGGAATTTACCCTAAGAATGCAGGAACCCATTTTGAAAAAGACATATGCACCCCTATGTTTACTGCAGCACTATTTACAATAGCCAAGAAATGGAAGCAACCTAAGTGTCCATCAGTAGATGAATGGATAAAGAAGATGTAGTATATATACACAATGGAATATTATTCAGCCATAAGAAGAAAACAAATCCTACCATTTGCAACAACAACATGGATGGAGTTAGAGGGCATTATGCTCAGAGAAATAAACCAGGCAGAGAAAGACAAGTATCAAATGATTTTACTCAACTGTGGAGTATAAGAACAAAGCAAAAACTGAAGGAACAAACAGCAGCAGACTCACAGAACCCAAGAATGGACTAACAGTTACCAAAGGGAAAGGGACTGGGGAGGATGAGTGGGAAGGGAGGAATAAGGGGTATAAGGGGGCATTACGATTAGCACACATAATGTAGAGGGGGCACAGGGGAGGCAGTATAGCACAGAGAAGACAAGTAGTGATTCTATAGCATCTTACTACACTGATGGACAGTGACTGTAATGGGGTATGTGGTGGGGACTTGATAAGGGGGGAATCTAGTAACCACAATGTTGCTCATGTAAGTGTATATTGATACCTAAATAAATAAATAAATAAAAAGGATCAGTGATATCAAACAGTAAATGGACCAAAAACCATTTTTTTAACTGAACAGTTAGCCCAGGAGGACCCAGACCCAAGAAACAGGAGTTGCAAAGAGAGCAAAGATGGGAAGAGAAAACTATTAAAGACACAATATTTTTTAATGTTTCTAGAACTAAAGAAGATGACTTCTTAAACTAAAAGAGTCCAAGTATTCAGAGAAATAAATGAAAAAACCTACACACTAAGGGACATCACTGACAAATTCAAAATGTTAAGGATAAAAAAAACTGTTTCCAGGTGCATCCAGAGTCAAAAACAACAGGTCACAAATAAAGGATCAAACATCCGAATGGCTTGCTTCTTAAGAGGAACAGTACCTTCAAAACTCAGAAAATAATTTCCAACCCAGAATCCTATACTCAGCCAAACAATCAAGAATGAGGGCAAACTAAACACATGTTTAGTACTTACATCCTTTTCCATCCAGATACCCTTTCTCGAGTAGCTTCTGAAGATATACTTCACCAAAACAAGAGAAGAGGAAGAGGAAGAAGAGGAAGGCAGAATCTAGGAAATCCAACCCAGAGGAAACTGCTGGGATGATGGCTGAAGGAAAGCTCCAGGATAACAGCTGTCCAGCCAGCTCAAGAAAAGTGAACACCGATTGGAGCAAGAGGGTGGAGGTCCCAGGAGGGGTGCCCAAAAAAGAAATGGAACTGAGAGGAGATTTTATGCATTTACATGCATTCAGGGATCTTCAGTGTAGTGAAGTGTTTGGGAGTACATTGGTTATGAGCGCAAAGCAAACAGTCAATAAAAAGTGAGAAAAACAAAACAAAATGCAACAAAAAAGTAATAATCAAAGTACACTGAAGGGTTGCATTAACTATAAACCCTCAATGGTCAATGAAATTAATTCAGGTAAAACCCTGAATTAAATCAGGTGAATACTAATTTAATCCCAAATGGTGACTGTGTACAACTATATTAAGAGAATGAAAGAGAAAATGAGGATATGTTGGACTGCATATATCTTGGGGCAGGGAGGTTAGAGGGTTTAAGAGAGCTAAACCCACATCTTTTTAGGAACTAATTATGATATCTACAACTATAAAAACCCAAGAAATGGTAGTATGAGCATGTTAGTTTAAATTTGGAGATAAACAACAGAAGAAACAGATAAAATACTTGAAAATGTTTGCCTTAGGAAGTAGGATTAGGAGGGGGGTGAATGAAGCAGAGGATTACTACGTTTTATTGTAAGCCTAATAGTACTATCTGGCTTTTCAAACTGTTGAAAAGTTAACATGAGAAAGACAGAAAAGTTTTAGACATTTTAAGGGTACTTTAATTATCATAAGCCTAGAGTAAAAAGCAATTAGGCCCTCATTAACTTGTAACAATTTCATAGTTTTCTAAGTTGTCAATGATATTAACATATACTAAAAGATTACAAACATACCTGACTCAAGGTATTTTTTTAATGATTCTTCAAGTGAAGGAACAGGCAGTGATGGAAGTGAATCCTGGTACTGGAATGTTCGTTCTTCATTTGATTTAGACAACTGATTTTCCATGATTCAATCACACTAGGAAATCTAAAGAGAAAAAATCCCTTACAACTTCAATCTCATAAACATTCTTATGCATGCTAGTTCCAATTCACTAAAGCAATATTCAGGGGCATTATATCCAAGACATGATCCTACACCTTAAGGAATTCATAATCTTGTCAGAGAGAGAAAGCCAATTAAAAAAAATGAATGTAGACTCTAAGTGCTAGAAGTCATGGAGCAGAGTGATCTTTGGGATCAGTATAATTAACATTTATTGAGCACCTATTTGCAAAATACTGCAGTAGGTATTATAGAAAAAGTGTTATCTCCCTAATTTTCGTGTTATTTCTGAAAGGTGGCATGTTCACTGACGTTTCACATATGGAAAAACTAAAACTCAGAGGGATTTAGTAACTTGCCTTAGGTCAAACCAACAACTGAAAGCCAGACCTGTTTGACCACAATCTCCCGCCTTACACAAAGGCTACAAGATAGTGGGTTAGGGAACCTGAGGTAGGTCCAGTGGTGTGAGGCCTACACAGAATGGTGTTGAGTATCCCAAAGCAATCATGAACATTTCCCACAAATATATTAGAGAATTACCCAGAAAAGTCAAGCCCAAAATATGAAGTATACAAGTGTTAAATGATAAATGAGATTTTCAAAGATGCCTTTAAAAATTAAATGTTAAAACAGCAATTGAGAAATCAAGGAATATTAATATTGAATAAGAAATTGCTGTCCTTTCAAACACTACTTCTTAAAACTAATAGCAAAGCCAAATTATTTCACTCAGAGAAGGTTACAGAATAAAACATTACCAAAAACAAGAGTTCGGCAGATTGCTTTGAGCCAATATAATTTTTTCCCTTCTTTCTTAACAGAATCCTAAGTTTTAGCTGGGTGTAAAGCCACATAGCTATATCTTTCCTACTCCCCCTTGGAGCTCAGTATAGCTTTATGATATGTCACCTCCAGGTGACGCCCCTATAAAGGACTCTACGTACTCTCCCTGTGCTTTCTCTCCTTCCCACTGTGCCAACTGTTAACATCACCTTGGCCCCATTTATAGAGAACAAGTATTGAGGTTGTCAGAATCTTCCCACTAGTCCTAGCTTCCTTCTAGATGTAGGAAAAAAAAAAAAAATTTATGTTATGCATGCCCTTCTATTTCGTCTTTCTTAGGGTAGAAAAGCTTAACCTGCACCACTAAAATAAAGAGATAATTCAAAAACAAAGTACAGAATGATCTGAATTACTCAGCTTTCTCCTACCTAATAATTTCGGCATTTTTCTCTGACCATCCATAAACATGGCTTTAGACCTAATGGAAATGTAGATCTGAGTCCAAATACTAACTCCACCATTTACTAGCTATGTAGACCTGGGCAACTAACATTAACTGAATTTCCTTACATATAAAGATAATAATCATATAACCAGAGAGTTTTTAGGATTATTGTTTTAATGCCCGCAAAAGCACATCATAAAAATAAAGTACTCTAATGAGACAACCATAGTATGTTTGGCAGAATTCTAGAAATGGCGCTTATGATTCCACCCCCTTGAGTCTCCAGAAAGTGTGAATATAAGATTATCATTTCCATGACTGTGATGGTATTACCTTACACAACACAATTAACCTTAAAATAGGGAGATTACCTAGGTGTGCCTGATCTACTCACTTGATCCACTCACTAACCTGTAGGAGCAGAAAGCTCTCTCCAGCCGGCAGAAAATGAGTCAGAGAGATTAGAGACACGAAAAGGACTGGAGGTGCTCTCTGGCTTTGAAGATACAGGGGGGTCTTAATGGAAGTAAGAGAGACCCTGGCTGACAGCCTGAAAGGAGATGGGGAAGTCGATCCAACAACTGCACTAAAATGAATTCTGCCAACATCCTCAATGAGCCTGGAGGTGGATTCATCCCCAGAGCCTCCAGAAATCCTTATTTCAGCTTTATGACCCTAAGCAGACTACCTACCTAAACCTATCTGGACTTCAGAACAGTAGAAGCTGTGAGATAATAAATTTGTATTGTTTAAACTGTTAAGTTTGTGTATACCTCCCTGCCATTTAAGAGTCTAGGAAACGGATACCAAGACTACCAGTTCCATACCCACTGCAGTCTTACCTTACCAAGAGGCACACATTAAAAATATGAATTACCAGATTCTTTCATGAAGGATGTTTTGAATTCTCAACCTCAAAGATTAAATAATTCCAAAAGAACTTTCATATGCATTATGAATATGATGATGCTGGCTTTAATGACAGTGGACTTACTGAGGGGAGTAAGATTTAAACTCAGTGGAAAAGAATTAGGAACAGTAAGATTTAAAAAACAAATTTGTTTTCTCATACCAGTACACACGATGAATTGTTTAGTTCTGCCAGGAGCCTATTGCAACAATTCTGGTTTGAGGTCACAGGGGTTTGGACTAGGCTGATGACGGTGGAAGGGAGAAACACGCTGAACAATTTGCAGGGGGAAAACAAGCAACAGAAACTGGTAAAAGGAGGTGGCAGACAGACAATCTTGGGGCTGTGAGGCCCCAGAACTCGAACTTTTGGGAATCACAGCAGACTAGAAAAAGTCCATCTGCTAGAGAGCTGCGTAACAGTTCCTATAGGATAGACCAGGTTTCCGACAACCGCACTCCCATCAGACACGTCCACGGGATACAAGTACATGTCTGTGCCCGGGTACATGGCGCCGGCGTCCTGTCGCAGGGCGACCAGTTCAAAACTCGGCTCCAGAAACTAGAGGAGCGGAGGGCCACGAGAGCCTGGAGCCTCCCCCCACCACCAACCCAAGGGCTTCTCCAGACACTCAAGAGGCACCAAGCGAGGGAAATCAAGCAAGACCCACGACGGACCAGCCCAGCGGCCCCACCTCGGGGGTACCTCTCCGACCCCAGCAGACCAGATGCCAGGCGACACGACACCCCCGCCGGGTCCGGCGCCTCCGCCGTTCTGGCCTCTTTAACTCCGTTCTGCACGACTTAACTTTCCCCCGCGCCAGAAGGGTTCGGGGAGGGAGGGAGCGCTGTCCGGCAGGCCTGCGGGTCCTTCGTCTAATGCCCCGCAAACCACAGCTGCGGCGCCCGCCCACCGCAGGCCGCGGAAGAGCGGGAATTGGACGGAAAGCCACGAGGGTCCCGCCCCGCGGCCACTGGGGAACAGGGATTGGTGGAAAGCTGCGAGGGCGCGTTCTGGAAGCCTGGGCCGGGCCTGCGCTCTAGGGAGACCCGACCGCCCCTTCCCCGGGAGGCTGCCGGCCTGGGAGAGGCTTGCCTGACGCCCGACGAACGGTCCGCACTTTGGTGGGTAGCAGTTAGCAGCTTGCTGCGGGTGGAGCACAAAGTTCTGGCCCGGGACTGCGCAAGGTCTCCGGACCTGGCGTACCTAATCCTCCGGGTCGCTTGCGGGAACGGATGGCTCAGACCCATTTTCACCCGTGCAGATGTCTGCGCAGTTTCCCTTACACTTATGGCGCCACTTGTGGTTTACCAGTCGCTGCTACCCTTCCCCGTGCGACGCTTTTTTCAGTCTCCAAGCAGAAATTTATACCAGCGCCATAAAAAATAATCTTAGCGTTCACCGAGTGCCCTGGCAAGAAAACAGTCACCATACAGATCCCTACTTGAACTCTTCTGTCGCTTTATCCATTAAGGCTGAAGTTAGCCCCCGATAGATATGCTGCAGGACTCTTCACCATCCCGGGCCTCCCTCTCCTTCTACCGGCCTTCAGGCTGCCCAAGGTCCTTGAAACCCTCAGGGATGCTCGCGCTGCCAAGGTCCTTGAAGCCCTCAGGGAAGCTCGCACTGCAAGCTTGTAATTGATCTGGCGTCTTTTATTGTCCCGCCAAGAATTAGGGTTTTTAACCACAGTGGAGTTGGACACGTTCTAGAAGATCATGATGTAGTTAACTTAGTTTCACAGGATAATCCATTTTACGTATACCTCTTGAAATAAACTGTTTCTTTTTCGTTTTAAGTAACACTTTGATTTCTGAGGATGAAAAGACCAAGTTTGCAGTGCTTATGAACTAGATATCAAATACAAGGAACTGGATTCCAGATTAACATGTCATTAGAAGTCCCAATCCTTCATCTGTCTTACCTAACAGCTTTATGAGTAAAATCTGGCCTGAACGGGAACCGAGGCTTGGTGTTTCATGTCTTCTACAGAAATAGTAGCGTGTTTGATTACAGTGCAGCTCCAGACTTGCTCGAGGTGTTGCATAATATATAGCAGACACATCTTTCTAATAAAAGTTCTAATTTTGAAACATATCAGGCCAAAAAAGTTTTCAGATAAGGGGTTGTAAACTTTTAGTAATGAATGTGTGTTATAGAACATTTCTTTTATAGCATATGTTAAAACTGGCTTACAAGGTAGTATTCCTGAATGGAATAATAAAAAGCTACTCAAAAGTCTTCGGCACCTCTTTAAAAATTTATGTGTTGGTGGCATTTTTCATGTGTCTGTTGGCCATCTGGAAACTTTGGAAAATGTCTTTGGAAAAATGTCTATTCAGTACCTCTGCCCATTTTTAAATCAGATTATTTGTTTGGTGTTGAGTTGTATAAGTTATTTATGTATTTTGGGTATCAACACCTTATTAGATATATCATTTGTAAATTTATTTTCCATTCAGTATGGGTTTTTAAAAGCCTTTTCATTTTGTTGATGGTTTTCTTTGCTGTGGAGAAGCTTTTTAGTTTGATGTAGTCCCACTTGTTTATTTTTGTTTTTCTCTTGCCTAGGAAGAGGCATCCATAAAAAAAAAATTGCTAAGACTAATGTCCCACTGTGTTTTCTACACTGTCTTGACTGCTGAAGTTTTTTAGTTTTGAAATCTGGAAGTCTAAGTCCACCATCTTCTACTTTTTCAAGCTTGTTTTAGTTATTTTGGATATACTGCATTTCCAAGTAGTAGGTGTTGAATCTATTCTCCTCAGTTCTTGTCCTTGCCCCAACAAAGAACTGAAAGGTAGAGACACAGTAGCAAAGCAGAATGAAAGTTTTATTTGAATACACATCAAGGGAGGAGCAGGTCAGAGTCAAGGTAGACAAAGGCAAGAAAGGGAAGCTCATTGAACTCCTGCTCTGCATTGGGCAAATTCATTGCCAACACCTAAAGCTAGAGTCACCTGGCGTCCAGTGTCCGCTTGAATCTGCACAGTGTGGGAACTAAGCCCTTACCACCCCAAGATTTGCAGAACCGCAGAGCACTGGATGGAGTGAGATTATGTTCTGAGAACTTTCCGAAGCAAAGAAAGGAGATGTTCAGGCAGGCTACTAAAGAGCATGATTGTATAGCACAGTCCTGTCTTGGTCACCCAGGCTAGGGGAACTTGCAAGCCCAAATCAGAGCTCTCAATATTCCCTCTCTGTTTACCTGGAGTAGAACAGGGAGAGTAACAGACTGAAAGAAAGATGAGTGTGGGCAACCTCAGAGAGGAGGCACACTTACAGGTTTAGGGTCTGGGGTTTTTAGAATGCTTTTTGGGTAGGAGTGAGCATAAAGCATGATGTATACAGGTGATTTATAATTCCTTTGAAGTTTTGTCTAAAGAATAGGGTTATTTAGGTGACATATCAGTGGGCTAATCAGCCAGCCATATGTTCCTAGGCAAATGTGTTGGTTCAGATCTCAGCATTCTTTATCCACATAAGTTTTTTATACTTTGTGGAGGTCTATCTCCTGTCATGGTTATAAAGTCACTTAATTAAGGGTCTAGATGAACAGGAAGAACAGAATATAAATTAAGTTAAAGAATGAGCTGGGCCTTTTTGCAGGCTAAGTAGATTTTACAGTGGCATGACCCTTGTCCTATTTCCCTGCTCTACCTCATGCGGTAGGGCAGAGATGTTCTTGATTGACTTTTCTCTGTGTCAGGAATATCTGGATATTCCAAGTCACTCTTGGCCTTTGAAACTTCAACTAATTAACTCATTAACTCTGTGAGTCTTTTCTGGCTCTCTGCTTTTATCTGGTTAACTCTTTGAGTCCCTCTTAGTGGGCCTTACTGGCTTTATTCTCTCTCCACCCTGCTCATGTCTATTTTTCTGCCTAACATAGGGCATAACAGTTTTGCAATATAGCTACAGATACCAGAGTATAGTGTTTCATTTAGGACATAAATATTGACTTTTCATATGCATTATGCTTCTGAGAAACCAATCTAATCTAGTTAGTGAACTGGAAATATCAATGTTCTTGTTTCTCCTGTATCATGTAGCTACATCTTCATTTACAGTTATTATGAGGAAAGAACGATTCACAAATATAAAGTTCAATATGAATATTTATAATAACACTAGCTTTATAGTCTATATAGTGCAAAATATTCATGTTGATGGGTTTCTGGGGACCTTTCCAATGTATAGCATTCAAGAAAATTAGAGATTATATATATATATATATACATATATATATATATGTATATATATATATATATATATATATAGAGAGAGAGAGAGAGAGAGAGAGAGAGAGCCTCAAAAAGAAACCAGTTTTATTCAGTTTAAATAACTATAGCTTGCAAAGAAAAGGCTATGGTCAGCCCTTCGGTGAAACATCAGTGGGCTAATCAGAAGGACATATGTTCCTAAGCAAATTATATTATCAAGAATCTAACTTTGAAAAGCAACTGAGAAAATGGTCACCCTGGAATTATGGGTAATCTACCTGATTATGTTTCATCATACTGAATCTGACCTTTTTAAATTTGGGGAATAGTTATCAATATTAGTGGTATTTTTATAATTAACAGTATGAAATTTACTGTTCATATAAAATGTTCAGTCTATCAGCATTAAGTGCTTAGAGAAAAATGTTACATTTGAGAGTGACTTGTAATTTGTTACCCTTGTAATACAATGAATATTTTGTCTTTTTAAAACTTGCATTCCATATTAGTTTATGCCTCATATTCAGATACATGCCTTACAATGTACTTTGCCTATTAAAAAATACATGTATATTTTCTTCGATGTATATTGAAAGTGTTGCATTATTAAAATGCTTCTGGTTACTTAACCATCATTCTGCCTTTTTTTTCTATCATTAAATTAGCAGAAAGGATATCATAAATTAAACAGAGGAAACTCCTTTATAAGTTTATACAGAAGGGAAGGTGCCATGCTATTCCGTGTTATTTTGTCATGGCACCGTTAACAATTTGCAACTCCTCTGAGCTTCAGTGTTTTGTTTTACTTGTGCGTTTTTTGACGGTAATGTTTGTGACCAAAACCCTAACACTTAAAATTACCAAGTACTTTCTGAAGTTCCTGCGTTAAGAGTTCTTATATCTGCCATGACATAAGAATATAAGAACACAACGAGATGAAGTCACTCTTTATCAACACATTTTTACGATTGTGGAACTTAAAAAAATGGGAAGCACAAATAATCAGAATTTACCTTTAGTATATACCAATATAATTGATATGTATAAAAATTTGAAATGTTTCATAATCTGAAGTACCCTCTATAATGTCAAGGAGATATGAAATGATGTTACTCATAATCTTAGAGTCAAACGTCACTGCTTGTGGTTTTATTCATGACAGTCTTTGTATTATAAAGCAGGAGCACACAAAGGATGATCTGATGTTTGTGCTGCCCTCCATCATGTCAAGAAGCTGAAGGGGGATTTCCATTTCTGCTCCAAAGACCTCACTTGCCTTTTATTCCCTGTAATAGCATCCTTTTTCCACCATGTCAAGTTCGTCTACATATACGAACACGTAAGGGCCTTGTGATACACGCTGTACAAATATGATCTCAGTTGTAGTGAAGTTAGACATAAATCCCTCTCCTTATTCTCCTTCCAGTCACTGGTTACTTTTCTAAGGCAACTATGCTTTTTAAAGAGGTAGTTTCATTTTGTTATAGAGCCAGGTGGAACCATCTGTTCCTTGTTGAAACTGCATGCGAACATCCACTGAGTCCCTCTCTCCAGACAGTCCCTGCCTAGCTTTTCTTTAGTTCTATACATTCAGTATCTTTAAAATGTCCTATCTCAACTAACATATATGTGCTTTCCTTTAACTTGTCGCTTTCTCTGAATTCACAGAACCTCTAAAAACATCTCTTGTTCCTTGTTATTGTTGTTGTTTCTTTTTTTTTGTTAGGTTCACCTCTGGGCACATCAACTCACAGGAGCCTAGAGCTCACAGGACACAGGAGTTGCATCCTGACTCCTCTAATGTGACTCAAAAACTGTTGACCTTGAATGGCCTTGAAACATTCAGCAGATACATTCAGTAAATATTTGGGTATACAGATTTGGAGCTCAAGAGAAAGTTTATATGAGGCTGCAAAGAAAATACTGTTGTTCTATCAAATTTCAGGGAATCAAGAGTAGTGAGCTTAGAGAGGAGCACCCCTAGCTCCAGTAAGGAGGGAAGACAATGAGAAAGTGGTAATGATAGTGTGGCAAGTGTGTAGAGGACAGTGAGGAGGCCAGCTGAGAAGTTCATACTGGGCATGGAGAGATGAGAGAGAGAGAGGTGGTACTAGTTGATGAAGCTCCTTCAATGCCACAGAGAAAAAACACAAAAATTTAAACCTAGAAATACAACGGTAGAGAAAATGTAAGTTCCATGGCCATTAATCTCACCTGACCTTGCTCTGCTGACCTACTGAGCATGTGATATGCTCGCAGGCACAGGTTTGTACATGTGTGGGCAATGAGTAGTTACTGACTCTACATAAAGAGCTTTGCCCAGGTCTCTGGAGCTGCAAGATGGCAGAGAGGTCCGGAGGCAGAGACCAGGTTGCTACATGCAGACTTCTCTGAGGTGGACAGGATTCTAGCGCTGGACCTGCCCCCATGAGAATAAAACTGGGTATAAACCCTCTTACCCCAAGAACATTCCATTGTTATTTTTCGGTCTCACCAAATCCAGAATGAACTTTGCCCAGGACTGAAATTCTCAGGTGAGACAACTTTCCCTTTTATAAATAAGAGACAGACACCACCAAGGATTTAATATCCCCCCAACTGCCACTAGTCTGGAATGCAGGTTTCCTTACTCTGGGATCTTCCTGCTATACCACATTGTCTTTTAAGATTTCTCTTGAGCTGTTAGGAGAATCAAAGAAGAGTCTTCAATTTTCAAGAAAGAATTCATTATTGAAGGGAAAAAAAGAGCTTGCTGGTTGGCAAGCATTTCCAGGGACCTTCTGCATTATTGTTATTGTCCCTGCATTGCAAAAGGCAAGATAGGAATACAAAAGTCCCTGTTTATCTAGGGAATGTTATGAATATTCCACTTGTTATATCTGTGCCCTTTGAACTGTCTCACCTGACTAGGAAGACAGCTTGTTTCCATTCCTTGATTACTTCAGATTCATCAGTCAGGCAAATTAGCTGTTAGATAATGTCTATTAGATATTAGATAATGATGTGAGCATCCTTCATGGAGTTGCTTATGTCAGGTCTCCAACATGGGGTTGCTTCTGTCAGGCTTGCTTGCTTTGGCGCCGACAGCCTCTGTAAACATACCCCACCCCAAAAGGCGTGCCAGTGAACGCCCAAACCAGATAACTCCTTATGTCAGGCGTGCTGGTGAACGCCTGAGCTGGAAAACACCACATGTAGATTGTCCCTCTTATCTTCTGCCCCCAAATGGATGGACTGGACTATATGAAGAACCGGACTCAGAGCCCCTGTGGCAAGCTGTCCCAGAGGTTCTGGGTTGCCTGTGCTGCTGCTCCATCGTGGATGCACCACTCCACAGGAACTGTCTCCCCTGCATCGTTCCCCCTTGGGGCAGAAGAGAGGCTGATTGGGACAGCCTGGACCCGAACCATCTGTCGTGACCAGTATGAGATGTATTGATCCATGATAAGTGTGATTTTTAGATATGCTTAATCCCCCCTTTGAGTGTTGTGTGAAAGGAAATTGCAAAATAAACCGTGTGATTCATGTATCCATAAAGACGTTAAGTTCATTACTCCATCGCCCTGCGGATCCATACTTCCTGACCTGCTCACATCAGATAATAATATGGAATTACTTAAAAATAAACTAAGGGTTTTCTTAGGAGCAATGTCTACAATGTATTTAATAAAGGATTCCCTTAAGTAGCAATCCTTCCAGTGTATGAAACTTGTGGTTCCTTCCCATCACTACTTTTCAGGAAAATGTAAGGCACCAGGAGATGCTCTTTCCCAAATTTTGGAGCGTGAGTTTTATGCGTGAATTTAAAATACTATTAATTTAATGCTAATGTTTATTACTTCATACAAAGTATTTTTAAGGAAACATTCCATTTCCTCAGGCACTAAAAGAAGACAGTAAAGGCTCTTCCTTCAAACTAGCTTCTCTCCTGAGAAATAGAAACTTAACCACTTGATGAAGTTTTTATGACAAAACTTCAAGTGACCTCTTAAATCAATAAAAATAAAATAGTTTTGAAACACTCAGATTAAAATATTTTAATATCTTTTGTCTTGCCAGTGATTTTCAGCCCTGAATACATACAGAATGGATTCAATGAGACCAAAGAATGACAATGGAACTTTCTTGCAGAGGTAGGTTACTCACTACAATCCTGTCCACTCAGAGCAAGTCTGCATGCAGCAAGCCGGTCTCTGCCCTGGGCCTCTCTGCCCCCGCAGCCCTCTCAGTCTCTGTTCTCAGCACTGCCATCACTCCAGCCTCTGCTCTCCTGCAGCCATGCAGCAGCCCTGCCACCATGTCACTCAGAACACTGGGCAGAGCTCTTTATAGAGTCAAGAGCAATGCATTGTCCACAGGTATAGTGAGCTAGCTGACCAGGGCCAGATGAGAATCCTGGCCATAGGAACCTTCACTTTATCCACACTTTTTAAAAGCTTAATGGTACCCCGCCATATTCGTGTTTACACAGTAGTGTAGCAACTTTTATTCAACATTGTATCCCTGCTTTACTGAGGTACATACATTTCCTATGAAGTACTGAGGATCCCTGAGGAGCTTCCTGTTTCTTCTAGGTTCTGAGACTTGCCTTGGTACACAAAACCATTCAGACTTCGGGGCTATCATTTTTCCAAGCAGAATTCTGCAGAGGGACTATAATATTCTGGAACCTTTATAAATAGATCCCAGATTAGCCTTTGAGAGCCTTGAGAGCCCATAGCAGGGCCACGGTGATTCCCACCCTGTAGGATGAGGCAGGTTAGGACAGGGGGAGCACTCATGGGATGGTGAAGGAACAGGCCCCTGCTGCTAAGATGTTTTCTTGAGTTAATCACGCAAGTCCTAAAAGGCCTGAGCATTTTGGGAAGCAAAGTGGTTGCCCTCTGAGGGCCTTCTTACTCTGTAATTCTCTGAAACTCCTAATGAGCTTTTTACAAGGTATCCCAAAGCAGCAGACATGTTACATGTCTCTTGTTGGGCAGAAATCTCCCGCGGAAGTGGAGTAGTCATGGCATGTGTGCTGTACAATCCACCACAGGAAACTTGTAAGATTCCTTAGAAAACAAAATGGGTTCCCCCATCTCTTGTGGCTGCTCTCTAGTCTTTCTTCGACATAAATCCGTGTAGGAAACCTTTCTTCGTGTTCCCCTGCTCGTCCTCTTCTCACCTCTTTACCAGCAGCCAGGCTAACTGCACAGTTTGTTTCCTCGCAGATCTTTTCCACTGCCCATCCTTTACGTAATCATTGTGAAACTTCCCCAGTGGCAATTGCTCCCTGAGTCCCTGTGAATTGACATGGGTTAACTGGGACAGTTAACGTGACCTGGCAATTTCACACTTGTTAGCACGGGCTGCCTATTATTGTAGCTTTCTTGTTAGCATTGCAAGTGTTTTGGACTCTGCCTTATGTGTATATGGTTCACTTCCTTTTCTTTTTGTTTCACAGAGGCTGATACAAGTATAGACTGAGCACTGCTCCTTGCCCAGAATTATGTTAAATACAGATACTAATCAAGTCAGTTCTGTATTTTTCAGTTTTCTGTTTCATGATTATGACAGCTCACAGAAGGTGGGAGTTGGAAAGCACTCTTTGTTGAATTTTATGGTGAAGTTTGTATGTATATTGTGAAACACAATCATAGGCTGCTAAATGTGTAATGTCTACAGAAAGTGCATTTGACATTCTGTGGGTACAAATACAAGTGCTGGGTTTGATTCTTTTCTGGACTTAATGCTACATCCCTTGCATTAATGTTTGCTTTTAAATAAAAATCCATCATAGGGCACAGGTCATTTTATTAGACATATTTTGCATGTCTTAAAGTGCCAAGCCAAAGTGGGTGCTGCTTGAATTTTTATGTGTGGAAAAAGTTTCTGAATAATAGTTATTATCTCTGGGTTCTAAGAATATAGATTATTTTTATTCCTTTGCACTCTTCTGCATTTTTCAAATGGTCAACATAATTTTATACAGACATGCATGTATATATAGTTATATATGTATACATGTGGATATAACTATCTATCTATATATCTATATATGTGTATCTATCCACATGCAGATTTTTATGGGATGTCAGAGTATCATACAGTTCTGTGTCTTATCTTCAGAAAGATTATGTCCCATTATCCTTATAAGAGATCAAGCATCATCAGAAGCCCAGAAATATTAAATGACTTATCTAGAATTATTACAAATAGGAAGTGATGGAGAGGGTCCAGATTTTTCCAGCTACTAATTTTGTATTTTTCCTGTTAAAATGAGCATGGCAGGTGGAAATGGGGAACCACCATTTCCTCCAGCTTTATACATATGTACTACCTACTTTATATTAAATGTCTGATATTCCAGAACGTAAAACAAAGTGTTCAATCAATCCGGGTTTGTGTGTATGTGTGTGTGTGTCTACTGCCCTTAATCAACTGAAAAATTTGTCTTTTTTTGGTATATCTAACAGGGCTTTACAGAGTAAAATACATACATTAGACTCTTGATAATAATATTTTAAAGAAAATATAACAACATTAATAGTTGCTGTGTGAGGTTGTGGATTAATGTTTTCCTTCTCATTTACATTTTCCTGTTTTTCTTATTTTCTATAAGGACTACCTATAGTTTACCATTACTCAAAACTGACTTCTTTATAAAAGGGAGATTGATATTCCTGAGTTCATGTTCTATTGTCAAATAGGGAAGAAGGTATATTTCATTCAATAAGGACAAATATATCCTCATGGTAAATATTTAACATTATAATGTATTGCTTTTACAAAAGTGATTTTTATCACAGGCTCCTTTAATAATCTGTTGAAAGTTATGAAACCTCCCCTCAGGGAAATACAAATACAAATATAGAAACAAGATATTATAAACATTGTCTGGAGGTTTACAAATCCCCTGACATTCTCAGTACTGCTTAAAGCATGGGCTACAGTTTTTGTCAGATCACCTGGGATGCTTGTATGAAATGCAGATTCCCAAGCCTTGCGCCAGACTTACTGAGTTAGAGGGAGCAGTGGGGCCAAGGAATCTGCCTCTTTCACAATACTGTCCTTCCCCACCCTTCAGGGAAGTATGAGAATCTCAAGGCCTACTGTATATAGATCTCATGTTAAGAATCCTAAGTAAGAATAGCAAAAATTAAAATGATCGAGGATATGTAGTGCCAGGCTTGAAATGAGGAATCTGTGGAGGAGTTCACCAAGTAGAGAAAAGGAGAAGAGGGTATCCAGTCAAGAAAAGGGCAGAGTTGCATGGATGGAAGAATGAGCACAGTAGACATTTATACTAATAACACGTCTGGCTGGGAACTCAAAAGAACTAAATAAAGGCAGTTCAAAGGGCTCATATTAAATCACAAGCAAGGCTATACGATTGGCATGTTGAAGTTACAAAGCCAAAAATAGTGATGCCAGACTCAGGCTTGCATAGTTTGGGAAAAATAATTGATACTGTAAGTAGCCTTGGCGACATATACTTATGTTTCTCATTGTGGTAGTGGAGGGTAACCTCATGAACAGATGTGAAAATAATATTTATCTTAAGAAAAGATAGTCGCTCATGGGTACTTCAAAAACTATTTTGGGATTATAAAATATTAGGAATTTAAGGGACATTATTAATCATCTCTTCCAACTCTCTTGTTGAAAAAAAAGCTTTAAATTTTGTCAAATATTTGCTTATTCATTATCATTTCAGGTAATACTGCTATGGGATAATGTAATAGCTTAATAAAAAGCACACTTCCTTTTTTTATGGTTGAAATGACAACCATTAAAAAAAAAAAGAGTAGTGGTGTCATTTGCCTTCAAGCTACACACTGGCAGAGTTGCGTTTGGAAACAGTTCTACATCCAGACTACTTGAATTACACAATGCCTAACCCAAGTAGGCAACAGTTCAGTATTTATGCTGTCAGCAGCCTTAGCCCAAATAGCATGCTCTCTGAGGCATAAACAGTGAGAGTTAGAGTTTGAGAGCAATAACAACCTGGAGCCTTGGACCTGGCACCAGCATCAGTTGATCAACATGGCAAAGAAACAGACTGCAAGAAGAGAGAGGTAGGCTGCAACAAGTTTGGAAACCCTGAAATCTGAGTAGCTGCTGGAGGGAGAGGGAGTTTTATTCTGCCAGAGCACAGGCACTTTCAGAAAATGTGAAAACAGTGGGTTGGGTATTTGTGGTCAATCAAAAACCTAGGCTTTGGAAATTACATTCCACTACTAGGAATGCTAGCAATCCTAGATAAATGTCCACAAACCAATAAGCAAGTGAAAGTCTGTGTCCTGGTTAAATACCATAATAATTTGCTACATTCAGTTTTTCTCATTTGTTCATCCATCCATCTATTCAACAGTGTTTACTGTTAGTCACAGTACTAAAACAGGAAATAGAAAGTAAGATTAAAATGCTCTCAAGCCTTATCGAGCTTACAGTCTAGATGAGACAACCATCAAGCAACTAAAATAAATAAATGATTAATTAAAATTTTTATTAAGTGAAACAAAACACTAGTTTGGTTTATATTTTAATTTATACTTGGTGGTAAAAGAAGACTCTCTGAAGAGAGTACATTAAGCTGAGATCCAAAGGATGAGTAAGTTACTACATATAACTTAGTAACTAGGTTGTTACCAGGTGAAGATACAATAGCCCTTTAGATAGAAGATCATGTTCAAAGACTCAGAGGGAACCAAGAGATGATCCACGGTACTGTAGGTCCAAGAACCAGAGAAAGCGGGTCAAGAGAAAACACGTAGCTCTGGTCGGAATTTAAACATTCCAAAGCAGCAAGAGGAACTTAGTCCCAGGGACTGCTTTAAATAGCCAGTTGGACCATCTGAGTGTGCTTTTGGAAGAGGGATACTTCCGACTGCCAGAGGGAAGTGCTTTCAGGGACAGACTGTCCATACTGTTTCACAGCAACTGTCCTAGAAGATTTTCAGCCAGCAAGTCACAAAGGAAAACTTGTCTTGGTTAGGCAAGTACACTAAATTCCTCTAAGCATTCAATATGTTCCAGCAGGGAAGAGTATAAAAAGGTAAGATTTTATTTAGACCTTTATTTCCAAAAGTCTGAAATTTTTGAGAAAAGGATATGTCACAGTATTTTGAGTTGGTTTTGGTATCCTATCAGTCTTCTACACATCGTAATTCCCTGTGTCAGTGGTATATGAGACCAATTCTAACAAAGGCTGTGTCTTGCCTGAGGGTTTCAGCCCCAGGCAAGTTCACTCTGGATCTGGTGAGACAGAATAATGACAATGGAATGTTGAGGGTAAAAGGGGGCTTATATTAAGATTTATTCACATGGAGGCAGGTTAACTGCTAAATCCCATCCACCTCTGGCTCAGCCTCTGCCCCAGGCTCTGTCTCCACTCTAGGCTCTGCCCTCGCCTCCAGCCCCTGCTCTCCCCTCTCCTGCTCTCTTGCTCTCTTCTCTAGGCTCCTTGCTCCAGGCAGAACTCCTTTTATAGCAACACAGACAATAATGGCTTATTCCCAACAGGTGTACATGTATGAGCCTGCACAGTAGGCTGAGTATTACATCCTTGCATGTACACAATGAGTAGATTAGGATCAGGTGAGGAATTTCCATTCTCCCTACACCAGAAGCAACCTTGAGTGAGAAAAAGAATATTACTTCTCCAAACATTCATTCTTCTCTTCCTCCTGAACCTACAATCACCATGACCTACTTACTTTCAATTCTTGAGTGTTTACATTTTTAGCTATATGTGATTTACTTTACATATATAAAGCTCACTCATCCTTTATATACATTAACATTTTAATGAAGACCTTTAGTACACTGCACTGCCATTCTGGCTTTATGGTGTATAACTACAGTGAATGGAAAGAACAAAGAGGAGAGAAGATGAAAGAATGCAAGTTTCTGGTATGTTTAAGTCTGTGAACAACAGCCTTCTGCGTTGCAAGACGAACAGATTCAAGTCTGAAATGAGTGACAGTGTGGCCAATTGCCTTAGGGAATGTCCTTGAGAATTAAATGGCAGAATACATTTTTAAAGTAGTCTAGTTAGGGCAATCTTAAAGGTTACTTTGAAAAACAAACTCAGAAAGATCCTTCAGCTACCCAAGAAAAAGGACATTAGATTCTTTCCTACTACAAAATAAATGGTGGAAAAAGGCTGATTATATTAATACTTAACTAAAGCCCTTAAGGATACAAATGAAGCAAATAAGTTAACAATCCCTGGCTGCCTGTACTAGAGTGTAGGTCATGCTCAGTCATGCTCATCTGTTTTTTTTATTAAAGAATTATTGATATACACTCTTATGAAGGTTTCACATGAAAAAACAATGTGTTATTACATTCACCCATATTATCAAGTGCCCCCCATACTCCATTGCAGTCACTGCCCATCAGTGTAGTAAGATGCCACAGAGTCACTACTTCTCTTCTCTGTGCTACACTGTCTTTCCCATGATCCCCACCACACCATGGGGATCATACCAATATGATACCAATCATATTGGTATATGATTATGCCAATCATAATACCACTCAATCCCCTTCTCCCTCCCTCCCCACCCCTCCCCTTTCATACCTTCTAGTCCCTTCTTGAAGTTTGTGAGTCTGTTGCTGTTTTGTTCTGTTGGGGGATCATTGTGTATTTTCCTTGGTCCTTGTTCCCGCCACAACAAAGAATTGAAGGGCAGAGACACAGTAGTGAAGCAGAGTAAAACTTTTATTTAAAGTTACTTAAAGAGAGAAAAAATACAGGCCACCTCCGCAAGGAAAGGTGCCCTGAAAGGTTTGGAAAGAGAAAGTTTAAGATTAAAAGGTTACACACTTACAAAGTGTGGGTGACCTCAGAGAGGGGAGTGCCCCAAAAAATTAGGGGTTCCCCCATTTAAGGATTCTTCAGGAATGTTGAGACAGACCCAGTGGGTGTAGTCAGAGTAGGGTGAGGGCTTCCAGAAAAAGCAAGGCAGGATATTTACAGTCAGAGCAATGTAACAATGTGCAAAGAAGTCCCTATCGAAGCTCTGTGTTAAGCATTATTCAAAGTCAAGGTCACACTAATTCTCTAGGGTAAAGATACCAGACTAAGAAAATAGACATCTTCAGAGAGATCAGTTAAAGATCAAAAGGCCAGGAGCAACTTGGCCTGGAATGTTTGAGTGTTCCGCAAATAAAGACAGGTATCTCAGCATAGTCTGTGACTTCACTGTAAACAGCCCTAGCAAACAGACAACAACCCAGCCCACTTTAGGGGCAGGGAAGGTGGTACAACTCCACACGCTAAGCCCTCAGTTCCCCAAAATCCTCAACAGCCTATAAATCCCCTAGACAATGCACCACCCTGGGCTCTTTTGTCCCCTCCTGGCATGAACCAGGAGCTCTGTTCTTTCACTGTATCTCTAAGTAAAATCCTCTCCCTGGCTCTCCTACCTTGGGTGTTTGCTAAGTTCATTCTTCGACTCTGCAAACAAGAAGTCCGGCATCAATGTGACTAAGGCCTTGGGGTTCAGACCTGTTAAGTGGCCTTTGAATACTTAGAATTAACTTAACACAAGGAACTTCCGGCTCTGATTTCTCTAGAGTCTTGGTCCTGGAGCATGTGAAACAAGGCTGTCTGCCTAGCACCCAAGGTGGGCTGAGTTATTCTCTGTTTCCTAAAGAGTAAGTTAAGAATCTTACATTTTTAACTTCCTGGATATTAAAATACAATCTTTAAGATGGAATTCTTCCTGCCTTTTACTATGTTGTTTACACTTGGGCCGGCATGCTAAATTTGTTGCTCGGTTACAAACTACTTGATTAGGGCCAGGAGAACAAACAGCATATAGGTAAAGTTAAAAAATTAAGTGGGTATGCATGATTAACACAATAAAGACATGAGCTATGCTGAGGAACCATCCTTTATCTGAGGAATATTCAAACATTCCAGGCCAAATTGCTCCTGACTTTTTGAGCTTTAATTGATTAACTTTGGGATTTTTTAGTGGATTTCATGGCCTTTCTCTCTTTCCACCCTGCTCAAATCTGTTTTCCTGCTGAACAGTTCCTTCAGTTTTCTCATTGTTATACTCCACAAATGAGGGAAATCATTTGGTACTTGTCTTTCTCTGCCTGACTAATTCACTGAGCATAATATCCTCTAGCTCCATCCATGTTGTTGCAAATGGTAGGATTTGTTTCTATCTTAAGGGTGAATAGTATTCCATTGTGTATATGTACCACATCTTCTTTATCCATTCATCTACTGATGGGCACTTAGGTTGCTTCCATTTCTTGGCTATTGTAAATAGGGCTGCAATAAACATAGGGATGCATACGTCTTTTTGAATCTGAGAAATTACATTCTTTGGGTAAATTCCTAGGAGTGGAATTTCTGGGTCAAATGGTATTTCTATTTTTAGTTTTTGAGGAACTTCCATCTTGCTTTTGACAATGGTTGAACTAGTTTACATTCCCACCAGCAGTGTAGGAGGGTTTCCCTTTCCCTGCATCCTCACCAGCATTTTTTGTTCTTAGTCTTTTTGATACTGGCCATCCTAACTGGTGTAAGGTGATAGCTCATTGAGGGTTTTATTTGCATTTCCCTGATAATTAGCGATGTGGAGCATCTTTTCATGTGCCTGTTGCCATATGAATTTCTTCTTTGGAGAATTGTCTGTTCATACCCTGTGCGCATTTTTTAATCAGGTTATTTGCTTTTTGGTTGTTGAGGCGTGTGAGTCTTTATATATTTTGGATGTTAAGCCCTTGTTGGATATGTCATTTACAAATATATTCTTCCATACTGTAGGATGCTTTTTTGTTCTGTTGATTTGTTTCCTTTGCTGTACAGAAGCTTTTTAGTTTGATGTACTACCATGTGTTCATTTTTTATTTTGTTTCCCTTGCTCGAGGAGATGTGTTCAGGAAAAAGTTGCTCATGTTTATATTCAAGAGATTTTTGTCTATGTTGTCATCTACGAGTTTTATGGTTTCATGATTTACATTCAGGTCTTTGATCCATTTCGAGTTTACTTTTCTGTATGGGGATAAACAATAATCCCATTTCATTATCTTGCATGTAACTGACCAGTTTTGCCAACACTGGAAGTTGAAGAGGTTGTCATTTCCCCATTGTATGTCCATGACTCCTTTATTGTATATTAATTAACCATGTATGGTTGGGTTTATATCTGGGCTCTCTAGTCTGTTGCATTGGTCTATGGGTTTGTTCTTGTGCCAGTACCAAATTGTCTTGATTACTGTGGCTTTGTAGTAGAGCTTGAAGTTGGGGAGTGCAATCCTCCCAGCTTTATTCTTCCTTCTCAGGATTTCTTTGGCTATTCAAGGTCTTTGTGGTTCCATGTGAATTTTAGAACTATTTGCTCTAGTTTGCTGAAGAATGTTATTGGTATTTTGATAGGGATTGCACTGAATTTGTAGATTGCTTTAGGCAGGATGGCCATTTTGACAATATTAATCCTTCCTATCCATGAGCACATGACGCCTTTCCTTTTATGGGCATCTTCTTAAAATTCTCTCATGAATGTCTTGTAGTTTTCAGGGTATAGGTCTTTCACTTCCTTGGTTAGGTTTATTCCTAGGTATTTTATTCTTTTAGATGCAATTGTGAATGGAATTGTTTTCCTGATTTCTCTTTCTCCTAGTTCATCATTAGTATATAGGAATGCAACAGATTTCTGTGTACTAATTTTGTATCCTGCAACTTTGCTGAATTCAGATATTAGATCTAGTACTTCTGGAGTGGATTCTTTAGGGTTTTTTTATGTACAATATTGTGTTTTCTGCAAACAGGGACAGTTTAATTTCTTCCTTGCCAATCTGGATGCCTTTTATTTCTCTGTGTTTTTTGATTGCCATGGCTAGGACCTCCAGAACTATGTTGAATAAAACTGGGGAGAGTGGGTATCCTTCTTTTGTTCCCAACCTTAAAGGAAAGGTTTTCAGCTTCTTGCTGTTAAGTATGATGCTGGCTGTGGGTTTGTCATATATGGCCTTTATTATGTTGAGGTACTTGCCCTCTATACCCATTTTGTTGAGAGTTTTTATCATGAATGGATATTGAATTCTGTTGAATGCTTTTTCAATGTCTATGGAGATGATCATGTGGTTTTTTTCCTTCTTTTTGTTGATGTGGTGGATGATGTTAATGGATTTTTGAATGTTGTACCATCCTTGTATCCCTGTCATAAATTCTTCTTGATCATGATGGATGATCTTTTTGATGTATTTTTGAATTCAGTTTGCTAATATTTTGTTGAGTATTTTTGCATCTATGTTCATCAGTGATATTGGTCTGTAATTTTCTTTTTTTGTGTTGTCTTTGTCTGGTTTTGGTATTAGGGTGAAGCTGGCCTAATGGAATGAGTATGGAAGTATTCCCTCCTCTTCTACTGTTTGGAAAACTTTAAGAAGAAATTTCGTTGCTAGTAATTGATCTGTTCAGATTTTCCATTTATTTCTGGGTCAGCCTTGGAAGGTTTTATTTTTCTAGAAACTTGTCCATTTCTTCTAGGTTATCCAGTTTGTTGGCATATAATTTTTCATAGTATTCTCTAATAATTCTTTGTATTTCTGTGGTGTCCATAGTGATTTCTCCTTTCTCATTTTTTATTCTGTTTATATATGTATATTGTCTTTTTTTCTTGACAAGTCTGGCTAGGGTTTATTTATTTTGTTTATTTTCTTAAAGAATCAGCTCCTGCTTTCATTGATTCTTTCTACTGTTTTATTCTCAATTTTATTAATTTATGCTCTAATCTTTATTATGTCCCTCCTTCTACTGACTTTGGGCCTCATTTGTTCTTCCTTTTCTAGTTTCGTTAATTGTGAGTTTAGACTGTTCATATGGGATTGTTGTTCTTTCCTGAGGTAACCCTGTATTGCAATATACTTCCGTCTCTGCATGGCCTTCACTATATTCCACAGATTTTGCAGTATTGAATTATTGTTGTCATTTGTCTCCATATATTGCTTGATCTGTGTTTTATTTGGTCATTGATCCATTGGATATTTAGAAGCATGTTGTTAAGCCTCCATGTGTTTGTGGGCTTTTTTGTTTTCTTTACATACTTTATTTCTAGTTTCATACCTTTGTGGTCTGAGAAGCTGGTTGGTACAATTTCAATCTTTTTGAATTTACTGAGGCTCTTTTGGTGGCCTAGTATATGATCTGTTCTTGAAAATGTTCCATGTGCACTTGGGAGGAATATGTATCCTGTTGATTTTGGATGGGGTGCTCCTTAGATATCTGTTAGGTTCATCTGTTCTAGTGTGTGGCTCAGCACCTCTGTGTTCTTACTTATTTTCTGTCTGGTTGATCCGTCCTTTGGAGTGAGTGGTGTGTTGAAGTCTCCTAAAATAAATGTATTGCATTTTATTTCCCCCTTTAATTCTGTTAGTATTTGCTTCACATATGTAGGTGCTCCTGTGTTGGGTGCATAGATATTTATATTGGTTAAATCCTCTTATTGGATTGAACCCTTTATCATTATGTAATGCCCTTCTTCGTCTCGTGACTTTCTTTGTTTTGAAGTCTATTTTGTCTGATACAAGTACTGCAACTCCTGCTTTTTTCTTCTCCCTATTAGTTGCATGAAATATCTTTTTCCATCCCTTCACTTTTAGTCTGTGTATGTCTTTGGGTTTGAAGTGAGTCTCTTATAGGCAGCATATAGATAGATCTTGTTTTTTTATCCATTCAGTGACTCTATGTCTTTTGATTGGTGCATTCTACACATTTCCATTTAGGGTGATTATAGATATGTAAGTACGTATTGCTATTGTAGGCTTTAGATTCATGGTTAGCAAAGGTTCAAGGGTAACTTCCTTACTATCTTAGAGTCTAACTCAACTCACTTAATATGCTATTACAAACATAATCTAAAGGTTCTTTTCTTTTTCTCCTTTTTCTTCCTCTTCCATTCTTTATATATTAGGTATCATATTCTGTACTCCTTGTCTACCCCTTGACTGACTTTGGGTGCATTTGATTTAATTTTGGATTTGCTTAATAATTAACTGTTCTACTTTCTTTTCTTTTTTCTAGCTGTTTTATTTATTTGTTTGTTTGTTTTTGCTATCATTATGTTCTACTTTCTTTACTGTGGTTTTATTACCTCTAGTAAATAAAACAGCTATTTAGCCTTAGGAACACTTCCATCTATGGCAGTCCCTCCTAAATACACTGTAGAGATGGTTTGTGGGAGATAAATTCTCTCAGCTTTTGATTATCTGAAAATTGTTTAATCCCTCCTTTAAATTTAAATGATAATCTTGCTGGATAGAGTATTCTTGATTCATGGCCCTTTTACATCATCGCATTAAGTATATCATGCCACTCCCTTCTGGCATGTAAGGTTTCCGCTGAGAAGTCTGATGATATCCTGATGGGTTTTCCTTTGAATGTGATCTTTTTTCTCTCTCTGGCTGCTTTTAATAGTCTGTCCTTATCCTTGATCTTTACCATTTTAATTATTGTATGTCTTGCTGTTGTTTTCCTTGGGTCCCTTGTGTGGGGAAATCTATGCACCTCCAAGACCTGAAAGACTATCTCCTTCCCCAGATTTGGGAAGTTTTCAGCAATTATCTCCTCCAAGACACTTTCTATCCCTTTTTATCTCTCTTATTTTTCTGGTACCCCTATAATACAAATATTGTTCCATTTGGATTGGTCACACAGTTTTCTCAATATTTTTTCATTCTTAGATATCTTTTTTTTCTCTCTGTGCCTCACCTTCTTT
The DNA here is from genome assembly GCF_030020395.1 of Manis pentadactyla. Lineage (NCBI taxonomy): Eukaryota > Metazoa > Chordata > Mammalia > Pholidota > Manidae > Manis > Manis pentadactyla. Next base: position 70,946,378 of record NC_080025.1, on the reverse strand, counting down.
GTATTCCTCTTCTCTAATTTCTATTTCATTTATCATGTCCTCCACCGTATCCAACCTGCTTTTAAAACCCTCCATTGTGTTCCTTAACAATTGGATCTCTGTCCAAAGTTCATTTGTGAGTTCTTGAATATTTATCTGTACCTCCAGGAGCATGTTTATGATTTTTATTTTGAAATCTCTTGCAGGAAGATTGATGAGTTCAGCCTCACCTGCCCTTTTTCTGGTGTTTGGAATTTTTGTTTGAACCACGTTCCTTTGATGTTTTATATTTGTATGTGGCATCTTTTAGTGCCCAGAAGCTCTACTCTCTGGAGCTGCTCAGCCCCTAGAGCAATGTCAGAGGTTGCAGGGGATTGGTGCTGGTGCCTGGTGGGAAGAAAGAGCTGTTTCCTGCTTCCTGGCTGCTATGTCTGTCTCCATTGCCAGAACCAGTGGGCTGAACACACAGGTGTAAAAGCCTCCATGCTTTGTTTCTAGCTGCTGTAGGAAGGGCTTCCCTCCAGCTGGCCTGATGCCAGGGCTGCAGTTGCTGGTTTGTGGGCCAGGTGGGGACTCGCCGGGAAGGAGGTGCAGCAGGCTGTGTATCACAGTGGGGGACCTTGGAGCTTCATAGCCAGCCAGGGGGATGGAGCACCTGAAGATCCTGAAAGTTCCCAACCTGCTCGGCAGAGTGCACCTAGACAATTTTGTTTACCTGTCCTTTCTCCTGAGCATTAAGCTATGTGCAATCCTTGCTCCTTTTGCAGCCTTCTCGCTGTTAGGAAGTCTCTCAGCCTATCCACCCAGAGCAGCTGGATATGGATCCCTGTTTTTCATAAGCAGCTGGACTCTCAGTCTCTCCAGGTATTCTGCCTGTCTTTGCTTTCCAACCCTACTAATCACCAGAGCACCATGCAATGTAGGTTCATGTTCCCAGAGCAGAACTCCAGAGCTAGGTGTTGAGCAGTCCCAGGCTTCCACTCCCTCCCCACTCTGTTTCTCTTCCTTCCACCAGTGAGCTGGGGCGGGGAAGGGCTTGGGTCCTGCTGGGTCATGGCTTTGGTACGTTACCCTGTTCTGTGAGGTCTGTTTTTTTCTCCAGGTGTCTGCAGTCTGGTGCAGCCTTCTTTCCTATTGCTCTTTCAGGATTAGTTTATTAATTATATTTTCATATTACATATGGTTTTAGGAGGAGGTATCTCTCACCTCTCACGCTGCCATTTTTAATCTCTTGCTAGTCAATCATGATCATCTTTAAAGATTGTTTATCTCCATTTTCATCTCAGTTCTAATTTTGTAACCTCCATTTTATTACTTTTATTACTCATTTCTTGAGTTGTAAATTGTTTAAAGTTGTTTTTGAAAAGAGATATAGTAGATATAAATTTAAGTTAAAATATGCAAATGTCTGAACCATCAGTTGTATAAAATCTAAAACTCTAAAGAGAAGTAGATTTTAAATGTAAATTATAAATGCAAACATTACCTTATAGTCAGTTTGAAAATCATCTCTCTCATATTCATTTGCTTTCTTTATTCTGCTATCTTAATCTCTTTCCAACTAATTATAAGAATTGATTAACACATCTCCCATATGATTCTGATGGAATGCATGATCATTTATCCAGTCCTGCCTTAGGCAGTTCAGGCTGCAGTTTTGTTGAGTACCTGCCTTGAGTCAGGCATTGCCAGTGGCAAGTGTGAGGGTTACCAAGCTCAAAAAAAAAGAAAGCTCATCACTCTGACCCAGTTTGTGCATCCATTAAATCCACACATCTATCTTCACTATGATCCATCATTAGCCCTATTTCTGTTTTGTTCATATCATAGGTTTTATCCGATTTTCTGTGAAAGCTTTCCTAATTTCTATGCTGAACACACAAAAGAAAATACATACTAACAAACTGAATAGAAATCTAGAAAGTACCCTGGTGGTGGTGGAGAAGACAGCACATGCTCTAAGCCTTAGAGGGAAAAAAGAAGGAAGAGCAGAAATGAAGAGGGCCAGCTATCAATTTTTAATGCTTGGATTATAGTCACAATGTATTACCTGACTTACATATTGCTGGTTTAGTTTGCTAATACATTGTTTAGGATTTCTCCATTCATGTTTATTAATACATTGGCCAAAAACTTAATTTCCACTAATGTCTTCGTGGGATTTGTTATTAACATTCTGCTCATCTCATAATATGAGATAGACACTGTTTCTTCTTTTACTATTCTCTGTAAAAGTTTGAGTGAAATTGATGTTATTTGTTCCTTGGATTTTTGCTAGAATTCACCAGAGAAGCCCTCTGGGCTTGAGGTTGTTTTTTAATGTATTATTGCTTTAGAGGCTAAGTTATTGGTTTATATAAATTTAAAATAAAATTAAACTTTTATTGTTATGTTGTGAACTTTTAAAAAAAATCTTAGTTTGAAATAATTTATTTGAAGTTGAAAAAGTAGTATAGAGAGGTCTCATGTCCTCTTCCCCTAGATTCCCCATTTAATTACATTTAACATAAACATAGTACATGTAAACACCAGGAAATTGACATTGGAATAACATGTGTATATAATTCTGTGTTTTATCACATGTGTACATTTGTATAACCACAGCTGTAATCAAGATACAGAATTATTCCATCACCACAGAGAATGCCCTGGGACTACACTTTTATAAGTACACCCTCTCCTTCCCCTACCCTATCATCCCTAACCAGTGGCAACCACTAATCTGTTTTCTATCTCTTTAACTTAGTCATTTCAAGAATGTTATATAAATGGACTCATATATTGTGTGACCTTTTGAGATTGCTTTACTTCAAGATACTGTTGATAACCATCCAAGTTGTTATGTAGGAAAAGTTCCTTCTTTTTTATTGCTGAGTAGTATTTCAATGTTTAGATATACCAATTTGTTTAACCATTCACCTACTGAGAAACACTGGTTGTTTAAATTTAAGAATATTACAAATAAACTGCTATGAACTTTCATATGCAGGTTTTGTGGGAACATAAATTTTCATTTCTCTGGGTTAAATGTCCAGGGGAACAGTTGTTAGGTCATATGTTAAGTACATGTTTAGTTTGCCAGGAATCTGCCAAACTATTTTCTTGGTGGCCACACCATCTTACATTATCATCAGCAGTGTATGAGAAATTCAGTTTCTCCACTACTTCACCAGTACTTGGTATTATTGATTTTAATATTTTGGCTGTTCTAGTAGGTGTGTATTAATATCTCATTATGGTTGTGATTCACAATTCCTCAATGGTTTAGAGATGTTGAGCACATTTTTCAAGTGTTTATTTGCTATATAAATATCCCCTTCGGTGAAATAGCTCTTCATGTACTTTGCTTATTTTCTAATTGGATTGCTTGGGTTTTCTTAACTGCTGAGTTTTTAGGGTTCCTTATACAGCTCGTTGTCAGATATGTGATTTACTTTTTTATTTTTTACCCAGTCTATAGTTTCTTTTCATCCTCTTAACAGGGTTTTATCTCAGAGCAAAAGTTTTAAATTTTGATCAAGTTTAATTTATCAAAATTTCTTTTTTTGAATCAAATTTTGGTGTGGTGTCCAGTCTAAACACTCTTCACTAAGTCTTAGGTCCTAAGGATTTTCTTCTTTTTTTTACTAAAAGTTTTAATTTTATATTTTACATTTAAACATATCATCTATAATGAGTTAATTTTTTTATAAGGTGTGAGGTTTGGTTGATTTCTTTTTTTGGCTCATAGATACACAATTGCCGCAGCAAAATATATACATGTATACATTTTTATATTTTAAATGCACATATTTTTTTTCTGGATATTGAACCTTTATCAGATATATGATTTGCAAATATTTTCTCCTATTCTGTAGGATGTCTTTTCACTCTGTTTTATACTATCCTTTGATGCATGAAAGTGTTTTATTTTGAAGAAGTCCAATTTACCTATTTTTAATCTTGTTGCTTGTGTTTTTGATGTCATACCTAACAATCTACTGCCAAAGCCAAGTCATGAAAATTCACCTTATTTTTCTTCTAAGTGTTTGATGGTGTTAGCTATTATATTTAGGTTGTTGATCCATTTCTTCTTGGAGTAAAATAATATAACACAACATTTATCATTTTAACCATTTCAGAGTGTACAGTTTCATGGCATTAAGTATATTCACATTGTTGTTCAATCATCACCACCATCCATTTACAGAACATTTTTACCTCTCTAAACTGAAACTCCCCATTCCACCCTCCCTCAACCCCTGGCAACTACTGTTTTACTTTCTGTCTCTAAGAAGTTGACTATTCTGCGTACTTTTTATAGGTAGAATCATAAAATATGTGTCTTTTTGTGCCTGGCTTATTTAACTTAGCATAATGTCCTCAAGGTTCATCTGTGTGTAGCATGTGCATAATTTTCTTCTTTTAAGGCTGAATAATATTCTATTGCATGCATATACCAGTCCATTGATAGACTCGGGGTTCTACCTTTTGACTATTGTAAATAATGCTGCTATGAACATGTTGTACAAATATCTTTTTCTTATTGCCTGTGCTTTTGGTGTCATATCCAAGAAATCACTGTCAAATCCAATGGCATAAAGATATCCCTTATGTTTCTGTCTAAGTGTTTTATAGTTTTTGCACTTACACTTAAGGTTTTTTATACATTTTGAGTTAATATTTGTGTGTGTTGTAAGGTAAAGGTCCCACTTCATTCTTTTGCATGTGGTTAAACAGTTTTCCATGCACAATTTGAAAAGACTGTCCTTCCTACACTGAGTGAAATTGGCACCCTTGTGAAAAATCATTTGACCATATATTTGAACGTTTATTTCTGAGATCTCCATTCTATTTCATTGATCTATATGTATATCTTTATACCAGTACCACACTGTTTTCATTTCTGAAGCTTTGCAATAAGTTTTGAAAATTGAAACTGAATCCTCCAAATTTAGTTTTCTGTTTCAAGTCTGTTTTGGCTATCCAGGGTCCCTTGAGATTCCTTGTGAATTTGAGGATGGGTTTTTCTATATCTGAAAAAATGTTGTTGGTATTTTGACAGGGATTGCTCTAAATCTGTAAATCCCTCTGGGTAGTTGTGACATCTTTAGAACATTAAGCCTTCTAATCCATGAACATGGAGTGCCTTTCTATTTATTTATGTTTTCTTTAAAGTCTTTCAGCAACGTTTTATGATTTCTTTGTACAAGTCTTTTGCCTGCTTGGCAAAGTTTGTTCCTAAGTGTCTTATTTTTTATTTTTTGATGAGAGTAATTTCTTAATTTCATTTTAGAATTGTTCATTGTTAGTTTGTAGAAATGCAACTGATTTTTGTGTGTTGACTTTATATTTTGCAACTCTTCTAAATTCTTTTATTCTAACAATTTTTCTTCATATAAGATCATGTCATCTATAAACAAATAATTTTCCTTCTTCCTTTCCAATTTGGATGTCTTTTATTTCTTTTTCTTGCCTAATTGCTCTGGTTAGAATGTCCAACATGTTGAATAGACATGGTGAAATCAGGCATCCTTGTCTTTTTTCCAGATTTTTATAGAATGGTCTCCTAAAAATTTATATTTCTTTATTAATATTCTCATTGTATTCATCTATTTTCCTTATTTTCTTTAGTTCTTTATCCATATTTTATTTTACCTCTTTGTGCATATTTGCCAATTTTTTAAAGGTCCTCATCTAGGAAATCCACAGTCTGGGCTTCCTCAGAGATATTTCTGTCAATTAATTTTTTTCCTTTGAATGGGACATATATTCAATTTTTTAATATACCTTAGGATTTTTTGTTATTGTTTTGAATGTTGAAGACAAGATATTTGAATATTGTAATAACCCTGGAAATAAGATTCTCCCTTTTCCCAGGGTTTTCTGTTTTGTTAAAAAATTGAAGTCTGTAGTAGTCCTTTTATCTAGTGCCTTTTCCTAGCTCCACACCCCCTACCCTGAGACTGTTTTCATTGTCATACGTGGTTACTTATGTCTCTGTATCTTAGTTTGTGTTCAGCTAGTGTTTGGAGAGATTTCCTTAACTGCTAGGGGTTCTAGGTAAATTCCTAATTAGGTGAAACACACAAGCATCTTGCCTCAATCCCACACACAGTTTAGAACAGAACAGTACATTAATTGTTGCGTAAGGTCTGCTCTGCTCCCTCAGCACCAGGGACCAAGGTCTCACTGTGGGAATAGGGACTGCTCTCTTCAAGACGACCACTGGGGTGCTGAGCGGCTGGGACAGGGTCAAGTGAAATTACCACAGAGCTTTCCTACTCTTTTAAGTTGACTTTTTCTTTATTCAGTGTTTGCTTGATTGATGTAATCTTCTATTTTCTAGGACTCTAACAAGGTTGGCTATGATGGTTTCTGCTTGTTTTTCAACGACATATAAGAATAGAGCTGCCTATTCTGCCATTTTGATGTCATTCCCTAAGTGGACTTTTTATCTCTCTCTAGTAATGCTTTTTGCCTGAAGGTATATTTATCTGATATTATAACTACACCAACTAATTATATTTTTGAAGTCCTCGTTTTCCTATTTTGTTTTTATATGTAAATTTCTATTTGTATCCTCTTTGAGCTTCATTCTTGAATCAAGATCACTGTATTTCCATATTTCTGAAAAATTATCGGCTATTACCTTGTCCATGTCATTTCTTTCCTCTTCTCTCTCCTCTTCATCTGAATTACAACAATGTTAGACCTTCTTTCTCTATTTTCTGTTTCTTAATTTTTCTTCTTTGTTTTCCAATATTTTCTTTCTAAGTCACATTCTGGATAATTTCTTCTGCTCTTTTGGTTCACTAATTCTCTTAGAGTCCTATATACTGTTTGTATCTATTGAATTTTTAGTTGAGATTATTATAGTTATTTTTAGAATTTCATTTTTTCCTTTTTCAGTTAATTTAGGTCATTTCTTATATTTGCCTATTTCCTATAGATAAGTACAGATGTTTTAATTTTTTAAAAACAACATAAACATTGTTTTCCTAATTTCTGTATTTGAAGTTTTATTTATTTTCTTATAGAGTGAATTACCTACTTATTTACTTTTTTATGAGCCACTCAGTTACTTTTAGGAAAAACCTGAGATCTTGAATGAAGGTGACTTCCTCCATCCAAAAGTTACCTGCCTTCTTTCTGTTGCCTTAGGTCTCTGCTAGCTTGAGACCACTTTAAACTCAATTCACAGCTTCACGCTTTTGGATGACACAATTGAAGAAGACTTGGGCTGCAAGTCTATGAAGCACTGGCTTAATTATGCACTTATCTTTTTTATTTAAAATATAGCCTTTTAAGGTGCCAGTTTAATGTGATGAAGATATCTTTAGATTTTGCACCTTGGGCAGGATCAGGCTTTGATTGCTCCCTCCCTTGTTGAGCAATGCTTTAAATCAAGGTCAAATTCTATGGGTAGGTATTTCTCTATTTTTAAGGACATTTTTTTCTATATTGCACATGCTATTTTTAATTTTCAGCAAGAGTGTTGGTCTGAATAATCTAGCCTGTCATTAGAATGATTGCACAATGTTTCATTTTTTTATGAAAATAAAACTAAACATAGTTCAGGTTGTCAAATTCCTAAGTGAGTGAAGTTTTGGAAACTTGGGTTTATTCTTAATATTTAAACTTTTTATAATTCTTTTTTTAAAGAAGCAGAAGATGAGGGATTATTTTTCATAGTCTAGATGAGCACAAGACTCAAAAATGCTCTGTAACATATAAAATAGTTAACAAATGTAAACTAGCACAATTTTAACAATTTTGTTTCTGCACGCTTACCTGCCCCCAGCTCCCTTATTACTCTCTTGGACTCACTCCTCTCACCATTCCTGGAATCTGATGCTCCTGAGGATCCTACTTACCAGTAGTATTACTACGTAATTAACTCAGGAAGACTAGAACAGTCAAGAACAACAACTCAAAAATGTATACCTCTCAAAAGCAATTTGTATTAAAAGAAGACTCCTGGGAACAGTTATATCTAAAACAATACTTATTCTTTGTTGTAGCCCAACCTGACCAAGTCAGTTACCGTGAGATAGGTACTTCTTGAAAACTCTGCTTTCACCTTCCTGCCCATCTTCCCTAAAAGCTGCTGTAGAATCTGTGTTGGTAATTTGAAGGTCAACCTCTATGGGAATTCATGTTAGCTGCAGTTGATTTGCGAATGCAATTTATTTGCTGATCTCAAATTATTCTATAAAAATCAAAGATTACTTACTTGCATTTAGTTCCAGCTCATACAGTTCACATCAATGTCAGAAGCTATCAAATATCAAAGCTCAAGAACACAGAAATTCCAGAGGCAAAATTGTGCAATGGAACAGGAATTTTTGTTTTATTTTCCAAATCTTTTGCCAAGAAAGTAACAAATGAACACAGAAGGTCATTAACACTGAAAAGAATAAATGTGCACTTTGATACTACCAATGCTGCAATATCTCTAAGTAAATTGGGATACAAATCTCACCATATGTGTATTAATTTGTTAGGATTTCCATAACAAAATACCACAGACTGGGTGGCTTAAAGAATAGAAATTTTCTCACAGTTCTAGAAGCTTGAAGTCCAGATCAAGGTATCAGCAGGTTTGATTTCTCCTGAGGTCTCTTTCCTTGACTTGCAAATGACCACTTCTTGCTGTGTCCCCACAATGCCATTTCTCTGTGCACACCCATCTCTGATTTCTCTCTATATACCTTAATCTCTTCTTATAAGGACACCAGTCAGATTGGACTAGCGTCCATCCTGACAGCCTCATATTAACTTAATTACCTCTTTAAGTATTTTACTCCTAAACATAGTCACATCTGCAGTACTGGATCTTAGTACTTGAACATGTGAATTTGGGGAAATTACAAATCACTACATAACAATGTATTTTCAAAGATCTACAATTCCATTAAATTATTGCTAGAATAGTTGCTGGTACGGGTGAGGAAGAAGAAAGGATTCATTTGAGTTTCTTTTTTAAAAACTTTAGGTTTGGCAATGGATTATTTGATGTGACACCAAGAATACAAGTAATGTAATTTAAAAAACAGATACATTGGCCTTCATCAAAATTAAAACCTTTTGTGCAATAAAAATAAAGTGAGCTTGGAAATCAAGGTTAACAGTAAAAAAAGGTACTATCATGAAAATATCTATAAAGCCTACACAATGGGATGAAAATATTTGCAAATTGTATATCTTATAACAGTCTGGTATCCAGAATATATAAAGAACTCTTACAAATCAACAACAATAAGACCAACAACCTGATTAAAAAATGGGCAGTGGACTTGAAAAGACACTTCTCCAAAGAAGTTATACAAGTAGCCAACAAGAGCATAAAAAGATGTTCAAAATCAAGATAACCTTTTCAACAAATGGTGATGGAGCAATTGGACGTCCACAGACAACAACAAAAAAATGAACCCTGACATAATTCCCATACCTTATACAAAATTATCTCAAAAATGAATCATGGACCTAAATGTAAAATATAAAATTCTTTTTTTTTTTTAAGAGAAGAAAATCTTCAGGTTATGTTACTGGGTAAAAAGTTCCTAGCCTGGTCACAAAAATCATGATCCTTAAAAGAAAAAATTGAACTTGCGATGAGTCAAGATTTTTAAACTTTGTTCTGCAAACGACTCTGGTAAGAGGATTAAAAGACAAATTAACACTAAGTGAAAATATTTGGAAACCTCATATTAATCAGGGAACTCACATCTAAAATATATAAAGGATTCTCAAAATTCAACAGTAAAGAACAATCCAATTAGAAGAACAAAAGACATGAATAGATATTTCACTGAAGAGGATGTACAGATCCTTTAAATAAGCACATGAAAAGATGTTAAATTTCATTAGCCACTAGTGAAATGCAAATTAAACCACTATGAGGTACCACTATACACCTCTTAGAACTGCTAAAATAAAAATAGTACTAAATGCTGACGAGGTTGCAAAGAACTGGATCACTATAGATTGCTGGTGGGAATGTAAAATGGCATAGCCATCATGCAGAACAGTCTGGCAATTTGTTTAAAGGTTAAACATGAGACTTCCATACAACCCAGCAATTATACTCCTGGGCATTTATTCTAGAGAAATAAAAAACTTATGTCTCCATGAAAACCTGTACATACATGTTTATTCATAATAGCCAAAAGGAGAGACAACCCAGATGTCCTTCAGTGAGTGAATAAACTCTGGTGTATGTGGTAATAGTTGGCAACAAAAAAGGAATGAACTATATAGATCTATGCAACAGCCTGGGAGGTGCTGATTGTGAAAAACCCAATCTCCAAAAGGGCAGCTGGATGTTCCCATTTATATAACATTCTAGGAATGTCAAAATGACAGAAACAGAACAGATTAATAGCTGCCAGGGATTAAGATGAGGGTGGAGTGAAGGAACTGGGTGTGGCTATACGAATAGGTAACCTGAGAGATCTCTGAGGTGATGGGAATGTTTTGTATCTTGACTGTATCATTGTCAATATCCTGGTTGTAATATTGTATGATAATTTTTTACAAGATGTTACTATTAGGGAAAACAGGATAAGTATAACTAGGATTATATTTGGTATTATTTCTTACAAGTAGATATGAATCTACATCTGAAAATAAAAAGTTTAATAAAAAAAACCTTAATTGGGGACGAAGTCTTTGAGTCATAATTCATGATTTCAGTCTGATAGATTGAAGTAATCCTAGAAAAATTATGTAGTTTGATAAATGTGTTATTTTTTGTTCCTTAACCTGAATTGTTATTTGGAATCTCTACTGGTAAGCAGAATTCATTCAAGATCTTTGTAAATTGGTGAGACATAATATGACTCACTTGCCCAACATCTTGTGCTTAGTGTATCCCACATTACAGGGCTCCGCAATAAATACTGATAGAATCTGGACCTGAGTACCACCTTTCGAATAAGCCCACTCACCATCTCAGAGAGTCCTAGGTGTCATCTTACCTAGGCTACAAGCATCCTCCAGAGGACATGTCAGCAAACCACAAGCTCACTTTTTCCCCTGACCACTCCCCTCAAAGAGCCTGCCAAAGCCCTGGCCATAAAAAGCCTGTTGACCTGTTAGAGACCCTTGTTTCCTTTGTTCTGCTGGCTAGGACAGAGGGGGTCCCTCTCCGGTTTACAAATAAACCTGCTTGGACTGTTGAATTTGCATCCCCTCTTTTTCTTTCATCTATCCTCATCTCTTTCATCTATTCCCTCTATCCCTTTCAAATACCAAAATTCTTTTTTATTTTTTTGTCAGTATTCTGGGTTTTTTAATTTTTTTAAATTTTGGTATCATTAATCTACAATTACATGAAGGACATTATGTTTACTAGGTTCCCCCCTTCACCAAGTACCCCCCACATACCCCTTCACAGTCACTGTCCATCAATGTAGTAAGATGCTATAAAATCACTACTTATCTTCTCTGTGTTGCACAGCCCTCCCCGTGCCCCCCCCCCACTATACATGTTAATCGTAATGCCCTCTTTCTTTTTTCCCGCCCTTATCCCTCCCTTCCCAGCCACCCTCCCCAGTCCCTTTCCCTTTGGTAACTGTTAGTCTATTCTTGGGTTCTGAGATTCTGCTGCTGTTTTGTTCCTTCAGTTTTCCTTTGTTCTTATACTCCACAGATGAGTGAAATCATTTGGTACTTGTCTTTCTCCGCCTAGCTTTTTACACTGAGCATAATACCCTCTAGCTCCATCCATGTTGTTGAGAATGGTAGGATCTGTTTTTTTCTTATAGCTGAGTAGTATTCCATTGTGTATATGTACCACATCTTCTTTATCCATTCATCTACTGACGGACATTTAGGTTGCTTCCATTTCTCAGCTATTGTAAATAGTGCAGCGATAAACATAGGGGTGCATCTGTCTTTTTCAAACTGGAGTGCTGCATTCTTGGGGTAAATTCCTAGAAGTGGAATTCCTGGGTCAAAGGGTATTTCTATTTTGAGCATTTTGAGGAACCTCCATACTGATTTCCACAATGGTTGAACTAATTTACATTCCCACCAGCAGTGTAGGAGGGTTCCCCTTCCTCCACAACCTCACCAACATTTGTTGTTCTTTCTCCTTTCAATGATGGCGATCCTTATTGGTGTGAGGTGATATCTCATTGTGGTTTTAATTGGCATTTCTCTGATGACAAGCGATGTGGAGCATCTTTTCGTGTGTCTGTTGGCCATCTGAATTTCTTCTTTAGAGAACTGTTTATTCAGCTCCTCTGCCCATTTTTTAATTGGATTATTTGCTTTTTGTTTGTTGAGGTGTGTGAGCTCTTTATATATTTTGGATGTCAACCCTTTATTGGATCTGTCATTTATGAATATATTCTCCCATACTGTAGGATAACTTTTTGTTCTATTGATGGTGTCCTTTGCTGTACAGAATCTTTTCAGCTTGATATAGTCCCACTTGTTCATTTTTGCTTTTGTTTCCCTTGCCCAGGGAGATATGTTCAAGAAGAGGTCACTCATGTTTATGTCTAAGAGATTTTTGCCTATGTTTTTTTCTAAGAGTTTTATGGTTTCATGACTTACATTCAAGTCTTTGATCCATTTTAAATTTACTTTTGTGTATGGGGTTAGACAGTGATCCAGTTTCATTCTTCTATATGTAGCTGTCCAGTTTTGCCAGCACCATCTGTTGAAGAGACTGTCATTTCCCCATTGTATGTCCATGGCCCCTTTATCATATATTAATTGACCATATGTGTTTGGGTTAATGTTTGGAGTCTCTATTCTGTTCCATTGGTCTGTGGCTCTGTTCTTGTGCCAGTACCAAATTGTCTTGATTACTGTAGCTTTGTAGTAGAACTTCAAGTTGGGGAGTGAGATAACTGCCACTTTATTCTTCCTTCTCAGGATTGCTTTAGCTTTTTGGGGTCTTTGGTGTTTCCATATGAATTTTTGAACTATTTGTTCCAGTTCATTGAAGAATGTTGTTGATAATTTGATAGGGATTGCATCAAATCTTTATATTGCTTTGGGCTGGATGGCCATTTTGATGATATTAATTTTTTCTAGCCAAGAGCATGGGATGAGTTTCCATTTGCTAGTGTTCTCTTTAATTTCTCTTCAGAGTGTCTTATAGTTTTCAGGGTATAGGTCTTTCACTTCCTTGGTTAGGTTTATTCCTAGGTATTTTATTCTCTTTGATGCAATTGAGAATGGAACTGTTTTCCTGATTTCTCTTTCTATTAGTTCATTGTTAGTGTGTAGGAAAGTCACAGATTTCTGTGTGTTAATTTTGTATCCTGCAACTTTGCTGTATTCTTATATCAGTTCTAGTAGTTTTGGAGTGGAGTATTTAGGGTTTTTTATGTACAGTATCATGTCATCTGCAAATAGTGACAGTTTGACTTCTTCCTTACCAATTTGGATTCCTTGTATTTCTTTGTTTTGTCTAATTGCTGTGGCTAGGACCTCCAGTACTATGTTAAATAACAGTGGGGAGAGTGGGCATCCCTGTCTTGTTCCTGATCGCAGAGGAAAAGCTTTCAGCTTCTCGCTGTTCAGTATGATGTTGGCTGTGGGTTTATCATATATGGCCTTTATTATGTTGAGGTACTTGCCCTCTTTACCCATTTTGTTGAGAGTTTTTATCATGAATGAATGTTGAATTTTGTTGAATGCTTTTTCAGCATCTATGGAGATGATCATGTGGTTTTTGTCTTTATTTTGTTGGTGTGGTGGATGATGTTGATGGATTTTCTAATGTTGTACCATCCTTGTATCCCTGGGATGAATCCCACTTGGTCATGGTGTATGATCCTTTTGATGTATTTTTGAATTTGGTTTGCTAATATTTTGTTGAGTGTTTTTGCATCTACGTTCATCAGGGATATTGGTCTGTAGTTTTCTTTTTTGCTGGGGTCTTTGCCTGGTTTTGGTATTAGGGTGATGTTGGCTTCATAGAATGAGTTTGGGAATATTCCCTCCTCTTTTATTTTTTGGAAAACTTTAAGGAGAATAGGTATTATGTCTTCTCTGTGTGTTTGATAAAATTCCGAGGTAAATCCATCTGGCCCGGGGGTTTTCTTCTTTGGTAGTTTTTTGATTACCGCTTCAATTTTGTTGCTGGTAAGTGGTCTGTTTAGATTTTCTGTTTCTTTCTGGGTCAGTCTTGGAAGGTTGTATTTTTCTAGGAAGTTGTCCATTTCTCCTAGGTTTCCCAGCTTGTTAGCATATAGGTTTTCATAGTAGTCTCTAATAATTCTTTGTATTTCTGTGGGGTCGGTCGTGATTTTTCCTTTCTCATTTCTGATTCTGTTGATGTGTGTTGACTCTCTTTTCCTCTTAATAAGTCTGGCTAGAGGCTTGTCTATTTTGTTTATTTTCTCGAAGAACCAGCTCTTGGTTTCATTCATTTTTGCTATTATTTTATTCTTCTCAATTTTATTTATTTCTTCTCTGATCTTTATTATGTCCCTCCTTCTGCTGACCTTAGGCCTCATTTGTTCTTCTTTTTCCAATTTCAATAATTGTGACATTAGACCATTCATTTGGGATTGTTCTTCCTTCTTTAAATATGCCTGGATTGCTATATACTTTCCTCTTAAGACTGCTTTTGCTCTATCCCACAGTAGTTGGGGCTTTGTGTTGTTGTTGTCATTTGTTTCCATATATTGCTGGATCTCCATTTTAATTTGGTCATTGATCCATTGATTATTTAGCAGCATGTTGTTAAGCCTCCATGTGTTGGTGAGCGTTTTTGCTTTCTTTGTACAATTTATTTCTAGTTTTATACCTTTGTGGTCTAAAAGTTGGTTGGTAAGATTTCAATCTTTTGGAATTTACTGAGGCTCTTTTTGTGTCCTAGTATGTGGTCTATTCTGGAGAATGTTCCATGTGCACTTGAGAAGAATGTGTATCCTTGCTTTTGAAAGTAGAGTTGTATAGATATCTATTAGGTCCATCTGTTCTAGTGTGTTGTTCAGTGTCTCTGTGTCCTTACTTATTTTTTGTCTGATGGATCTGTCCTTTGGAGTGAGTGGTGTGTTGAAGTCTCCTAGAATGAATGCATTGCATTCTATTTCCTCCTTTAATTCTGTTAGTATTTGTTTCACATATGTTGGTGCTCCTGTATTGGGTGCATATATATTTATAATGGTTATATCCTCTTGTTGGACTGAGCCCTTTATCATTATGTAATGTCCTTCTTTATCTTTTGTTACTTTCTTTATTTTGAGATCTATTTTGTCTGATACTAGTATTGCCACACCTGCTTTTTTCTCTCTGTTGTTTGCATGAAATATCTGTTTCCATCCCTTGACTTTAAGTCTGTGCATGTCTTTGGGTTTGAGGTGAGTCTCTTGTAAGCAGCATATGGATGGGTCTTGCTTTTTTATCCATTCTATTACTCTGTGTCTTCTGATTGGTGCATTCAGTCCATTTACATTTAGGGTGATTATTGAAAGATATGTACTTATTGCAATTGCAGGCTTTAAGTTTGTGGTTACCAAAGGTTCAAGGTTAGCTTCTTTACTATCTTACTGTCTAACTTAAGTCGCTTATTGAGCTATTATAAACACAGTCTGATGATTCTTTATTTCTTTCCCTTCTTATTTCTCCTCCTCCGTTCTTCATACGTTGGGTGTTTTGTTCTGTGCTCTTTTTAGGAGTGCTCCCATCTAGAGCAGTCCCTATAAGATGCCCTGTAGAGGTGATTTGTGGGAAGCAAATTACCTCAACTTCTGCTTGTCTGGGAATTGTTTAATCCCTCCTTCATATTTAAATAATAATCCTGCTGGATACAGTATTCTTGGTTCAAGGTCCTTCTGTTTCATTGCATTAAATATATCATGCCATTCTCTTCTGGCCTGTAAGGTTTCTGTTGAGAAGTTTGATGATAGCCTTATGGGTTTTCCTTTGTAGGTCACCTTTTTTTTCTCTCTGGCTGCCTTTAATACTCCGTCCTTGTCTTTGATCTTTGCCATTTTAATTATTATGTGTCTTGGTGTTGCCCTCCTTGGATCCCTTGTCATGGGAGTTCTGTGTGCCTCTGTGGTCTGCGAGGTCATTTCCTCCCCTAGTTTGGGGAAGTTTTCAGCAATTATTTCTTCAAAGACACTTTCTATCCCTTTTTCTCTCTCTTTTTCTTCTGGTACCCCTATAATGTGGATATTGTTCCCTTTCAATTGTTCACACAGTTCTCTTAATATTCTTTCATTCCTGGAGATCCTTTTATCTCTCTCTGCATCAGCTTCTCTGCATTCCTGTTCTCTGTTTTCTAGTCCATTAATGGTCTCTTGCATCTCATCCATTCTGTTTTGAAGTCCTTCCAGAGATTGTTTTATTTCTGTAGTCTCCCTCCTTAGTTCTTGCATATTTCTCTGCAAGTCCATCAGCATGGTTATGACTTTTGTTTTAAATTCTTTTTGAGGTAGACTGGCTAAATCTATCTCCCCAGATTCCTTCTCAGGGGAAGATGTAGCAGATGCTGAAGCTGTCTGGGTTAGTCTTGTCTGGATCAAATTTTTTTGCCTTTTCATGTTGATAGGTGCAATGATGAGCTATTGACTTTCGGTCAGCTGGGAGGGCCAAGGCTTTCCACTAGCTCCTGACCTTTTTTTACTGGGACAACTGCGACCCCTAGTGGCTTGTGTTGGGCAATTGCATGTAGACTGGGTCTCTGTATCTTGCCCTGCCAGTATGGAGGAGGCTCCCTTGCTGTGAGTGTGGCCAGCCTCAGGCTGATGCTCTGCTATGGTGGGGCCCGGGAGGCATAATGTTCGGGGGGCTGTTTGGCTGTTTATCACCATGAAGGGTCTCAGAGCTGTTGCCCAGGGGGTTAGTGCACCCGGAGTTCCCTGGGATTTTCAGCTGCTGGGCTGTGACCTGGGATGCTTCCGTCTAGCTGTGGGGTCCCTGTACCTTTAAGACTTTCAAAAAGCACTCGCTTTTCTTTGTCCCAGGGGCGCCAGCTGCGGGGACCTGCTCACAGGTCTTACTGTCCTGTTTCCCTAGTTTCCAGCACTACATGCACACACTGTGTGTCTGCTCTCCGGGGTGGATGGCTAGGGCTGGGTGTTTAGCAGTCCTGGGCTCCCTCTCCCTCCCCTCTCCAGCTCCTCTCCTCCCACCGGGAACTGGGGTGAGAGGCACTCGGGTCCCACTGGGCAGGGGCTTGTATCTTACCCCTTTCTCTAGGCGCTGGGTTCTCGCAGTTGTGGATGTAGTCTGGCTGTTGTCCTGTGTCTTCTGGTCTCTCTTTTAGGGATAGTTGTATTTGTTGTATTTTCAAAAATATATATGTTTTTGGGAGGAGATTCCCACTGTCCTACTCACGCCACCATCTTGGCTCCGCCTCCCCCAAATTCTTTGATACAACTGGCCTTACACCTTTTAACCAAACAGTTCTTTTTCAGTCCAGAGAATTCCAGTCTGAGGTAGGTTGAGCAGCTGTGTCCAGGCCTGGGTTTAGGAGGTTCTGTCCTTATCATTAACCACCTTGGCTAGATCTAGGATTTTAGGGAACCTAGAGCCTAGGGTTCATAAGGGAGCTCAGAGACCTCTCAGTTATACTGAGTCTTGATTAACCTCAAAACTGTCTCAATTTTCTTTTAAATTTCCTTTCATCATATCATTATCAAACTTTAATCATGAAAATGTTCTCATTGTATTTAAAAAATATAAAGTATTATTAGATTCCATACTTAAAAATTTTTTTTTCCTGTAGAAACAGGGAAACTTGTCAATACTTACTTTCACATGCCTGCAAAAGTTATAAACTTTTTTTTAGAATTCCAAGTAGTAAATTCAATTTAATCCCATTTACCTTATTTTAACTTGCTGAAATGAATGTGGTGGATCTAAGGCCTTATTTTCTATTGCTTAAATCTAACCTTTCTGCCACTCTACCATAAGAAAGGATGGCTTTCTATACACACATTTATATAATTCTGTAAAATTTACTCAGAAATCTTAGAAAACTGCACAGTTAAAAAATGTGTCAGCACAGTGCAAATACCATTTTCATCCACAATCAATGTTTGTAGATTCCATAATAAGAAGCATATGCATGACATGTCTCAAATAATGTAGTTATTTCATAGGTATGAATTTAGGCAGACATTTTGAGAGGGTTTATGAGGCATCTGGAGGAGGACTTAAGGGAGCATGCCTCACCAGGTTCAGACTCTAGGAGAAGCCTTGAAAATAGATCCAGCTTATCCCAACAAGTCTTCAAAAACATCCTGCTAGATTACTACAAAATATTAAATGATAAAGGCCAGGTATATATTTTTGTGTTATGATTTGACTTACATAAAGTAGGGGAAAGGCAAAGAAATCATGGGATGAAAACATACTGAAATGTTAGTGGTGGCTGATCTCAGATGGTAGACTCAGGAAGATTTTGTTTCTTTGCTTTTACTTCTTTAAATTTTTCAGACTTTCTATTAGGCGTGGTTCTTTCATCTTCAGAAAAGAATAGGGGGAAAAAATCCATGAGGAATAAAACATTTTCTTAGCATTCATGACTGTCTTAATCCCTTCTTTCCTCATGAAAACCAAGAAGTTGGTTGGGATAGAGTTAATTCCAACTCGAGGGTTGGAATTATTTTAATTTCCAAGTAATACCACCCCACCTTTTCAAATCACCAAAGTCTCACTAAAATGACAAAGCCACCAAAAGAACTGATAATCCACTGCAGAACCTCAGCATATTATGTCCTTGGCTTTGAAAAGGTTTGCAGCTCTGTCTAGGAGTAAGATGGCAAATTTGCAGACAAAAACCAACTTGATAACCAGCGGCAACCCTGAATCTAAATAGTCCCATTTAGGTCAAGCTCTCAACACCTGCCTCCCCCATCTTTTGACCACAGTTATTGCCCATAACACTTCCTATCTGTTACTTATTTTCTTACATAGGTTCGTCACTACCCACTTCAATTTTTATCCATTTCCAGGCCTCCTCCCAATGATTCTCTCCTTAAAATTTCTTATTATGTTGTCAAGACACAAATTAATCCAAGAAATATCCTTAGAAATACAGCATTTTCCTAACCTGCTGCTGCCTCTTCCCTGTAACTGAAGATCTGAAGTTTGTCTCTTGATGAAGGTCTCTTTCCTGAATATCAGGAGGAATCCACACTTTCTCCCACCAACCCCTGCACCCTCATCCCTAGACTAGGAAACAGGGTTAGTATAATTTGGGCTCTGTTTTGGCCCCTGTAAATCTATTGTTCTACAACCTTGCTTCAAATTTTCTCTCATTCATTTTTTTTCTTTTTAGATAATTATTTTTTATTGAAGGGTAGTTGACACACAGTATTACATTACATTAGTTTCAGGTGTACAACACAGTGATTCAACATTTATATACATGATAATTCTAGGTACCAGCTATCACCATACCAAGTTGTTACAATATTTTGACTATATTCCTTATGCTATACATTACATCCCGGTTACTTATTTATTTTACAATTGGAAGTGTGTACTTTTTTTTGGTTGTTGTTGTTAGGGCATCTCTCATATTTATTGATCAAATGGTTGTTAACAACAATAAAATTCTGTATAGGGGAGTCAATGCTCAATGCACAATCATTAATCCACCCCAAGCCTAATTTTCGTCAGTCTCCAATCTTCTGAAGCATAACGAACAAGTTCTTACATGGAGAACAAATTCTTACATAGTGAATAAGTTACATGGTGAACAGTACAAGGGCAGTCATCACAGAAACTTTTGGTTTTGCTCATGCATTATGAACTATAAACAGTCAGTTCAAATATGAATACACATTTGATTTTTATGCTTGATTTATATGTGGATACCACATTTCTCTCTTTATTATTTTTAATAAAATGCTGAAGTGGTAGGTAGATACAACATAAAGGTAGAAAACATAGTTTAGTGTTGTAAGAGAGCAAATGTAGATGATCAGGTGTGTGCCTGTAGACTATGTGTTAATCCAAGCTAGACAAGGGCAATAAAACATCCACATATGCAGAAGATTTCTCTCAGAACAGGGAGGGTGAGGTTCTAAGCCTCACCTCTGTTGATCCCCAATTTCTCACCTGATGACCCCCCTGCGACTGTGCCTGTCTTAGGTTGTTCCTCCCTTGAGGAATCTTACCCGTCTCTGGCTAACCAGTCATCTTCCGGGGCCATACAGGGAAATGTTAAGTTGGTAAGTGAGAGAGAAGCCTTATTGTTTGAAATGGTTAGCTTTTTATTTCTTTGCATATTTATGCCCTGTGGCTTCTATGCCCAGCATTTGTCTTGAGGTATCTTTACCACTTGGAGGAGTTATGATACTCGGTAAATTTGATATGAGGCACGAATTCTATTTAAGAATTCGTTGTAATTAGGAAGGAAGAAGAAAAGCTATAGAAGTAGCAGGCGGGAGAAAACATGGGAAGATTGATTATTTCTTTGACATATCTTCTTGTAGAGTAACTGCAGCATGTATAGATTTTAAGCTACTACTTAAATTGCACACACACATTAACATAATAGGAGTACAGTTACATAACCAAAGCATACCTGTAATTACCAGCCATCTCCAGTGAAACCAAGAAAACCAGTTAGGCACCCTAGGCATTTGTGAAAACTTATCAATGATATGATGGTTATTATCTAACTGAATTTGAATAGTTTGAGAAAAATCAGACAAATTAAAACAACCCATTCCTGGGCACTGTTCACATCCCATATGTTCTTTTAACAGTAAATAGTCTGTAGTTGTAAGATTTTGGAGCGCTACAATTTGCACTTCTCCTAATTCTTGGTTGAGTTCCAACAGTATAGATCCAGTCAAATTTGTTGTTTTACTGTATGCACAGGCCAGCTTAGATATCTCCTTCATTCCCATGGCAAGTCCAGGAGCTGGTGGGATGAGTGCATCTACAGCTGTAGCAGTGCGTGGATCTTTGTTGGGGTTTTTTGATGATCATCTTCTGGCATGAGTCTTCCAGAGAGTGCTGATGTTGGAAGTTCTCTTTCATATCGTATCTTAGTTCATTTTCGGGGTAGCCAAATTAGGCTTTGATCCTCTGTATAAACACAAACAGACCCTTTGCCTACACTTTTATATGTCCTTTATATCATTGTGTAGAACTCATTAGAGGTCACCACATAGGAACTGCATTTTTTTTTTTAATCATTAATCTACACTTACATGACGAATACTTTGTTTACTAGGCTCTCCCCTATACCAGGTCCCCCCTATATACTCCTTTACAGTCACTGTCCATCAGAGTAGCAACCTGTTGTAGAATCACTACTTGTCTTCTCTGTGTTGTACAGCCCTCCCCTTTCTCCCACCCCGCTATGGATGCTAATCTTAATACCCCCCTACTTCTCCCCCCCTTATCCCTCCCTACCCACCCATCCTCCCCAGTCCCTTTCCCTTTGGTACCTGTTAGTCCATTCTTGAGTTCTGTGATTCTGCTGCTGTTTTGTTCCCTCAGTTTTTCCTTTGTTCTTATATTCCACAGATGAGTGAAATCATTTGGTATTTCTCTTTCTCTGCTTGGCTTGTTTCACTGAGCAAAATACCCTCCAGCTCCATCCATGTTGCTGCAAATGGTTGGATTTGCCCTTTTCTTATGGCTGAGTAGTATTCCATTGTGTATATGTACCACATCTTCTTTATCCATTCATCTATCGATGGACATTTAGGTTGCTTCCAATTCTTGGCTATTGTAAATAGTGCTGCGATAAACATAGGGGTGCACTGATCTTTCTCATACTTGATTGCTGCATTCTTAGGGTAAATTCCTAGGAGTGCAATTCCTGGGTCAAATGGTAAGTCTGTTTTGAGCATTTTGATGTACCTCCATACTGCTTTCCACAATGGTTGAACAAGTTTACATTCCCACCAGCAGTGTAGGAGGGTTCCCCTTTCTCCACAGCCTCGCCAACATTTGTTGTTGTTTGTCTTTTGGATGGCAGCCATCCTTACTGGTGTGAGGTGATACCTCATTGTAGTTTTAATTTGCATTTCTCTGATAATTAGCGATGTGGAGCATCTTTTCATGTGTCTGTTGGCCATCTGTATTTCTTTTTTGGAGAACCGTCTGTTCAGTTCCTTTGCCCATTTTTTAATTGGGTTATTTGTTTTTTGTTTGTTGAGGCGTGTGAGCTCTTTATATATTCTGGACGTCAAGCCTTTATCGGATGTGTCATTTTCAAAGATATTCTCCCATACTGTAGGGTTCCTTTTTGTTCTATTGATGGTGTCTTTTGCTGTACAGAAGCTTTTCAGCTTAATATAGTCCCACTTGTTCATTTTTGCTGTTGTTTTCCTTGCCCGGGGAGATATGTTCAAGAAGAGGTCACTCATGTTTATGTCTAAGAGGTTTGTGCCTATGTTTTCTTCCAAGAGTTTAATGGTTTCATGGCTTACATTCAGGTCTTTGATCCATTTTGAGTTTACTTTTGTATATGGGGTTAGACGATGGTCCAGTTTCATTCTCCTACATGTAGCTGTCCAGTTTTGCCAGCACCATCTGTTGAAGAGACTGTCATTTCGCCATTGTATGTCCATGGCTCCTTTATCAAATATTAATTGACCATATATGTCTGAGTTAATGTCTGGATTCTCTAGTCTGTTCCATTGGTCTGTGGCTCTGTTCTTGTGCCAGTACCAAATTGTCTTGATTACTATGGCTTTATAGTAGAGCTTGAAGTTGGGGAGTGAGATCCCCCCTACTTTATTCTTCTTTCTCAGGATTGCTTTGGCTATTCGGGGTCTTTGGTGGTTCCATATGAATTTTTGAATTATTTGTTCCAGTTCATTGAAGAATGTTGCTGGTAGTTTCATAGGGATTGCATCAAATCTGTATATTGCTTTGGGCAGGATGGCCATTTTGACGATATTAATTCTTCCTAGCCATGAGCATGGGATGCGTTTCCATCTGTTAGTGTCCCCTTTAATTTCTTTTAAGAGTGACTTGTAGTTTTCAGAATATAAGTCTTTCACTTCTTTGGTTAGGTTTATTCCTAGGTATTTTATTTTTTTTGATGCAATTGTGAATGGAGTTGTTTTCCTGATTTCTCTTTCTGTTGGTTCATTGTTGGTATATAGGAAAGCCACAGATTTCTGTGTGTTGATTTTGTATCCTGCAACTTTGCTGTATTCCGATATCAGTTCTAGTAGTTCTGGGGTGGAGTCTTTAGGGTTTTTTATGTACAGTATCATGTCATCTGCAAATAGTGACAGTTTGACTTCTTCTTTGCCAATCTGGATTCCTTGTATTTTTTTGTTTTGTCTGATTGCCGTGGCTAGGACCTCTAGTACAATGTTAAATAACAGTGGGGAGAGTGGGCATCCCTGTCTAGTTCCCGATCTCAGCGGAAATGCTTTCAGCTTCTCGCTATTCAATATAATGTTGCCTGTGGGTTTTTCATAGATGGCCTTTATTATGTTGAGGTACTTGCCCTCTATTCCCATTTTGCTGAGAGTTTTTATCATGAATGGATGTTGAACTTTGTCAAATGCTTTTTCAGCATCTATGGAGATGATCATGTGGTTTTTGTCTTTCTTTTTGTTGATGTGGTGGATGATATTGATGAACTTTCGAATGTTGTGCCATCCTTGCATCCCTGGGATGAATCCCACTTGGTCATGGTGTACGATGGTTTTGATGTATTTTTGAATTCGGTTTGCTAAAATTTTGTTGAGTATTTTTGCGTCTATGTTCATCAGGGATATTGGTCTATAGTTTTCTTTTTTGGTGGTGTCTTTGCCTGGTTTTGGTATTAGGGTGATGTTAGCTTCATAGAATGAGTTTGGGAGTATCCCCTCCTCTTCTATTTCTTGGAAAACTTTAAGGAGAATGGGTATTATGTCTTCCCTGTATGTCTGATAAAATTCCGAGGTAAATCCATCTGGCCCGGGGGTTTTGTTCTTGGGTAGTTTTTTGATTACCGCTTCAATTTCGTTGCTGGTAATTGGTCTGTTTAGATTTTCTGTTTCTTTTTGGGTCAGTCTTGGAAGGTTGTATTTTTCTAGGAAGTTGTCCATTTCTCCTAGGTTTCCCAGCTTGTTAGCATATAGGTTTTCATAGTAGTCTCTAATAATTCTTTGTATTTCTGCGGGATCTGTTGTGATTTTTCCTTTCTCATTTCTGATACTGTTGATTTGTGTTGACTCTCTTTTCCTCTTAATAAGTCTGGCTAGAGGCTTATCTATTTTGTTTATTTTCTCGAAGAACCAGCTCTTGGTTTCATTGATTTTTGCTATTGTTTTATTCTTCTCAATTTTATTTATTTCTTCTCTGATCTTTATTATGTCCCTCCTTCTGCTGACCTTAGGCCTCATTTGTTCTTCTTTTTCCAATTTTGATAGTTGTGACATTAGACCGTTCATTTGGGATTGCTCTTCCTTTTTTAAATATGCTTGGAGTGCTATATACTTTCCTCTTAAGACTGCTTTTGCTGCGTCCCACAGAAGTTGGGGCTTAGTGTTGTTGTTGTCATTTGTTTCCATATATTGCTGGATCTCCATTTTGATTTGGTCATTGATCCATTGATTATTTAGGAGCGTGTTGTTTAGCCTCCATGTGTTTGTGAGCCTTTTTGCTTTCTTTGAACAGTTTATTTCTAGTTTAATGCCTTTGTGGTCTGAAAAGTTGGTTGGTAGGATTTCAATCTTTTGGAATTTACTGAGGCTCTTTTTGTGTCCTAGTATGTGGTCTATTCTGGAGAATGTTCCATGTGCACTTGAGAAGAACGTGTATCCTGTTGCTTTTGGATGTAGAGTTCTGTAGATGTCTATTAGGTCCATCTGTTCTAGTGTGTTGTTCAGTGCCTCTGTGTCCTTACTTATTTTCTGTCTGGTGGATCTGTCCTTTGGAGTGAGTGGTGTGTTGAAGTCTCCTAGAATGAATGCATTGCATTCTATTTCCTCCTTTAGTTCTGTTAATATTTGTTTCAGGTATGTTGGTGCTCCTGTATTGGGTGCATATATATTTATAATGGTTATATCCTCTTGATGGACTGAGCCCTTTATCATTATGTAATGTCCTTC
This sequence comes from Manis pentadactyla, assembly GCF_030020395.1. Taxonomy (NCBI): domain Eukaryota; kingdom Metazoa; phylum Chordata; class Mammalia; order Pholidota; family Manidae; genus Manis; species Manis pentadactyla. Next base: position 70,921,413 of record NC_080025.1, on the reverse strand, counting down.
TTTGTCTTTTGTTACTTTCTTTATTTTGAAGTCTGTTTTGTCTGATACCAGAATTGCAACACCTGCTTTCTTCTCTCTGTTGTTTGCTTGAAATATCTTTTTCCATCCCTTGACTTTAAGTCTGTGTGCGTCTTTGGGTTTGAGGTGAGTCTCTTGTAAGCAGCATATGGATGGGTCTTGCTTTTTTATCCATTCTATTACTCTGTGTCTTTTGATTGGTGCATTCAGTCCATTTACATTTAGGGTGATTATTGAAAGGTATGAATTTATTGCCATTGCAGGCTTTAAGTTTGTGGTTACCAAAGGTTTAGGGTTAGCTTCTTTACTGTCTTACTGTCTAACTTAACTCGCTTGTTGAGCTATTATAAACACAATCTGATGATTCTTTATTTCTCTCCCTTCTTATTCCTCCTCCTCCCTTCTTCATATGTTGGGTGTTTTGTTGTGTGCTCTTTTTAGGAGTGCTCCCATCTAGAGCAGTCCCTGTAGGATGCCCTGTAGAGGTGGTTTGTGGGAGGCAAATTCCCTCAACTTTTGCTTGTCTGGGAATTGTTTAATCCCTCCTTCATATTTAAATGATATTCGTGCTGGATACAGTAGTCTTGGTTCGAGGCCCTTCTGTTTCATTGCATTAAGTATATCATGCCATTCTCTTCTGGCCTGTAGGGTTTCTGTTGAGAAGTCTGATGATAGCCTGATGGGTTTTCCTTTGTAGGTAACCTTTTTTTTCTCTCTGGCTGCTTGTAATACTTTGTCCTTGTCTTTGATCTTTGCCATTTTAATTATTATGTGTCTTGGTGTTGCCCTCCTTGGATCCCTTGTCATGGGAGTTCTGTGTACCTCTGTGGTCTGAGAGGCCATTTCTTCCCCTAGTTTGGGGAAATTTTCAGCAATTATTTCTTCAAAGACATTTTCTATCCCCTTTTCTCTCTCTACTTCTTCTGGAATGCCTATGATTCTTATATTATTCCTTTTATATTGATCACTCAGCTCTCTTAAAATTCTTTCATTCCTGGAGATCCTTTTATCTCTCTCTGCATCAGCTTCTCTGCGTTCCTGTTCTCTGTTTTCTAGTCCATTAATGGTCTCTTGCATCTCGTCCATTCTGTTTTGAAGTCCTTCCAGAGCTTGTTTTATTTCTGAATTCTCCTTCCTTAGTTCTTGCATATTTCTCTGCAAGTCCATCAGCATGGTTATGACTTTTGTTTTGAATTCTTTTTCAGGTAGACTGGCTAAATCTATCTCCCCAGATTCCTTCTCAGGGGAAGATGTAGCAGATGCTGAAGCTGTCTGGGTTAGTCTTGTCTGGATCATATTTTTTTGCCTTTTCATGTTGACAGGTGCTATTGACTGTCAGCTGGGAGGGCCAAAATTTTCACTTACTACTGGCCTTTCTTTACTGGGGCAACTGCGACCCCTAGTGGCTTGTGTTGGGTAATTGCGTGTAGACTGGGTCTTGTGTCTTGCCTGGCCGGGAGGGAGAAATTTCCCTTTCTGTGGGCGGAATTTGTCTCAGGCTGCTTCTCTGCTTTCGCAGCGCCCGGTGGGGTGATGGATGGGGGGGCTGCTTGACTGTTTGCCTCCGTGAGGGGTCTCAGAGCTGTTGCCCAGGGGGTTAGTGCACCCGGTTTTCCCTGTAATTTCCAGCTGCTGTACTGTGACCTGGGTTGTTTCCGTCAAGCTGTTAAGTCCCTGTCCCTTTAAGACTTTCAAAAAGCCCCCGCTTTTCTTTGTCACAGGGGCATCAGCTTCGGCACCCGCTCAGAGGTCTTACTCCCTGTTCCCCCAGTATCCAGGGCCCCCTGGGCATGTACTGTGTCTGCGCTCTGGCTCGGATGGCTGGGGCTGGGTGTTCGGCAGTCCTGGGCTCCGTCTCCCTTCCGCTCTGCCTATTCTTCTCCCACCGGGAGCTGGGGGGAGGGGTGCTCAGGTCCCGCGTGGCCGGGGCTTGTATCTCACCCCTTTCACCAGGCACTGGGTTCTCGCTGGTGTAGCTGCAGTCTGGCCACTGTCCTGCGTCTTCTGGTCTCTCTTTTAGGGCTAGTTGTGTTTGTTGTATTTTCAAAAGTATATATGTTTTTGGGAGGAGATTCCCACTGTCCTACTCACGCCGCCATGTTGGCTCCGCCTCTCATCACATTTTTTTTCTTTTTCTTTTTAAATTGAAAAATAGTTGATATACAATATTATATTGGTTTCAGGTGTACAACATAATGATATGACAGTAATCCACATTGTTAAATGCTCACCCCAATAAGTGTAATTACCATATCAACATACAAAGATATTGCAATATTACTGACTATATTCCCTATGCTATATTTTCATCACCATAACTAATTAATAATTAGAATTTTGTGCCTCATTATCCCCTTCACCTATTTCATGCCCTGCCCCACCCTGTGCCACAATGGCAACCACCAGTCTCTTCTATGTGTCTGAGTCTATTTCTGTTTTATTTATTTGTTTTGGTTCCTAGATTCCACATGTAAGGGAAATCATAATATTTGTCTTTTTCTGCCTGGCTTATTTCACTTCACACAATACCCTTTAGATCAATCCATGTTGGGGGGTGGGGAGGTTTGAATAATACTCCACTTTATATATGTATCACCTCTTTTTTATCCTTTCATCTATTGATGGACATTTAAATTGCTACCACATTTTGGCTATTGTAAATAATATAGCAATAAACATAGGGATGTATATTTCTCAATTCAGTAGTTTTGTTTTCTTCAAGTGAATTACCAGAAGTAGAATTACTGGGTGTGGGGAAAATGGAGTTCCTTTGGCCAGGATGCTCACCTGACCCTGACCTACCTGCCCACTTGGCACACACTATGTTGTCGCATGGCTCCTCACAGTGCACGTGCATCATGTGTTCATGCGTGTCTATTGAGCATGTGCAAGCTTAGATCGCTATTGGCAGGAGGTCGCAATTGTCTATGTTCCTGTATAAGGAGTGCCGCCCAGTGCTCTATGTGGACTGTGGGTTACAGGCTTGCTGCATGCAGATGCAGCGGGTGTAATCTTAGTGCTTGACTAGCCACTGCAGAGTAAAAGCTGGGTATAAATCCTATAGCCTTGTCATTTTTTGGTTTCACCAAATCCAATATGAACCTGCCAGGAGCTGAGCCCCTGCACTACACTGGGTCATGAGGTATTTCTATTTTTAGTTTTTTAAAAAACCTCCATACTGCTTTCCACAGTGGCTGCACCAATTTACATCCCACCAACAGTGTACAGGGTTTCCTTTACTCCACATCCTCACCAACACTGGTTATTTCCTATACTTGGATAGTACCCATTCTGACTGGTGTGAGGTGATATCTCACATGGTTTTGATTTGCATTTCCTTGATGATTAATGATGTTGAGCATCTTCATGTACCTATTGGTCATCTGTATGCAATCTTTGGGAAATGTCTATTCACATCCTCTCCCCTTTTTAAAATTGTGTTGTATTTTTTTGTGTTGAGTTGTATCAGTTCTTTATGTGCTTTGGATATTAGCCCCTTGATTTGACATATCATTTGCAAATATATTCTCCCATAAAGTGGGCTGCCTTTTCCTTTTATTGATGGTTTCCTTTGCTGTGCAGAGCAGAAGATTTTTAGTTTGACATAGTCCACTTGTTTATTTTTGCTTTGGTTCCCTTGCCTGGGGAGACATATTCAGGAAACAATTACTAATGCTGATGTTCAAGAATTTACTACCTTTGTTTTCTTCTAGGAGTTTTATGGCTTCAGATCTTACATTTAGGTCTTTAATCCATTTCAAACTTATTTTTGTGTATAGTGTAACACAGCGATCCAGTTCCATTCTCTTACATGTAGCTGTCCAGTTCTCCCAACACCAATTTTTGAAGAGACTCTCTTTTCCTCACTGTATATTCTTGCCTCTTTTGTCATATGTTAATTTACCATACATGTGCGCATTTATTTCTGGGCTGTATATTCTGTTCCATTCATCTATTTATCTGTTTTTAAGTCAATAACATGCTGCTTTGATTACTATAGCTTTGTAGTATAGTTTGAAATCAGACAGCATGATACCTCCAATTTTGTTCTTCTTTCTCAAGATTGCTTAGGTGAAATTTTAGAATTGTGTTTTTCTAGCTCTGTGAAAAATACGATTGGGATTTTGATAAGGATTGAATTAAATCTAAATATTACCTTGGGCATCATGACCATTTTAACAATATTAATTCTTCCAACCATGAGCATGGAATATCTTTCCATTTATTTGGGTCTTCTTCAATTCCCTCCATCAATGTTTTATTGTGTTCAGATTATAGGTCCTTCACTTCCTTGGTTAAGTGTATTCCTAGGTATTTTATTCTTTTTTGATGAAGTTGTAAATGGGATTTTTTTTTAATTTCTCCTTCTGCTAATTAATTATTAATATGTAGAAATGCAACAGATTTCTGTATATTGATTTTATTGAATTCTGTTGTTGAATTCATTTATCAGTCCTAACAGCTTTTTAGTGGAGTCTAGGATTTTCTACATATAGTATCACATCTAGAAATAGCTATAGCTTTACTTCTTTCTTAACAGCTTGGATGCCTTTTATCTCTTTTTCTTGTCTACTTGCTATGGCTAGGTCTACCAATGCTATGTGGAATGGAAGTGGTGAGAGTAGGCTTCCTTGTCTTATTCCTGATCTTAGAAGAAAAGCTTTTAGCTTTTCACCATCGAGATGATGTTAGCTGTGCGTTTGTCATATATGGCCTTTATTGTATTGGGATACATGCTCTCTATTCCTACTTTTATCATGAATGGATGTTGGATTTTGTCAAAAGCTTTTTCAGCAACTATTGAGATGATCATATGGTTTTTTTCCTTCCTCTTGCTAAGGTGGTGTATCACACTGATTTATGTATATTGAACTATTCTTATAGATCCCTGGACTAAATCCCACTTGGTCATAGTGAATGATCCTTTTGATGTATTTATGAATTTGGCTTGCTGATATTTTATTGAGGACTTTTGCATTTATGCTCATCAGGGATTTTGATCTGTAATTTTCTGTTTTTGTATTGTCTTTGGTTGTAGTATTAGGGTGACGCTGGACTCATAGAATGAGTTTGGAAGCATTCCTTCCTCTTCTATTTTTTGGAATACTTTAAGAAGGACTGATATTAGCTTTTCTTTAAATGTTTTGTAGAATTCACCCATGAAACCATCTAATCCTGGACTTTTGTTCTTTGGGAGCTTTTTAATTACCAGTTTAATTTCATTACTAGTCACTAGTCAGTTCAGATTTTCTATTTCTTTCTAGGTTAGTTTTGGAAGACTTTATGCTTCTAGAAATTTATCCATCTCCTCAAGGTTATCCAATTTATTGGCATGTAATTTTTCATAGAATTGTATAATCCTGTGAATTTATCTGGTGTCAGTTATAACTTCTCTTTTGTTTCTTATTTTCTTTGAGTCCTCTTTCTTTTTTGATAAGTCTGACTAAAGGTTTGTCAATTTTGTTTATCTTTTCAATGAACCAGCTCTTAGTTTTATTGATTCTTTCCTATTGTTTTCTTAATCTCTATTTTATTTATTTCTGCTCTGATCTTTATTATGTCCTTCCTTTTACTAAATTTGGATTTTGTACTTCTTTTTCTTGTTCCTTTCATTGTAAGATTAGATGGTTTATTTGTGATTGTTCTTGTTTCTTGAAGTACGCCTGTATCACTATGACCTAGCAACTATATACATATATAATAGTCTATATGAGGTAGACGGTTACTTAAGTTTGAACACAAACCATATTTTATGTATATGATACCATAATTAACAACCTTTTATTTTGTGTATCCCTTCATTAAATTTTGTGTATAATTGATTTTACTACTTTTGTGCTTTAAACTTTATACTTGCTGTGTAAAGTGATTGGTTTGCTACTTTTCCTGCAGGTTTTTTTTCTTTTTCCTTTTATTTTTCATTTATATTTTGATATTGTTAATGTACAATTACAATTACTTGAACAACATTGTGCTTACTAGATTCCCCCCATTATCAAGTCTCCACCACATACCCCATTACACTCACTGTCCATCAGCATAGTAAGATGCTATAGAATCACTACTTGTCTTCTCTGTGCTATACGGCCATCCCTGTGCCACCCCACATTATGTGTGCTAATTGAAATGCCTCTTATGCCCCTTATCCCTCCCTTCCCACTCATCCTCCCCAGTCCCTTTCCCTTTGGTAACTTAGTCCATTCTTGGGTTCTGTGAGTCTGCTGCTATTTTATTCCTTCAGTTTTTGCTTTGTTCTTATACTCTACAGATGAGTGAGATCATTTGGTACTTGTCTTTCTCCACCTGGCTTATTTCACTGAGCATAATACCCTCTAGCTCCAACCATGTTGTTGCTTCTTATGGCTTTGTTTTCTTCTTATGGCTGAATAATATTCCATTGTGTATATATACCACATCTTCTTTATCCATTAATCTACTGATGGACACTTAGGTTGCTTCCATTTCTTGGCTATTGTAAATAGTGCTGCAATAAACATAGGGGTGCATATGTCTTTTTCAAACTGGGCTCCTGCATTCTTAGGGTAAATTCCTAAGAGTGGAATTCCTGGGTCAAATGGTACTTCTATTTTGAGTTTTTTAACCGCCATATTGCTTTCCACAACGGTTCAACTAGTTTACATTCCCACCAGCAGTGTAGGAGAGTTCCCCTTTCTCCACATCCTTGCCAACATTTGTTGCTGTTTGTCTTTTGGATGTTGGCCATCCAAACTGGTGTGAGGTGATATCTCATTGTGGTTTTAATTTGCATTTCTCTGATGACTAGCGATGTGGAGCATCTTTTCATCTGCCTGTTGGCCATCTGAATGTCTTCTTTGGAGAAGTGTCTGTTCATATCCTCTGCCCATTTTTTAATTGAGTTATTTGCTTTTTGATTGTTGAGGTGCATGAACTCTTTGTACATTTTGGATGTCAACCCCTTATCAGATAAGTCATTTATGAATATATTCTCCCATACTGTAGGATACCTTTTTGTTCTACTGATGGTATTCTTTGCTGTAGAGAAGCTTTTTAGTTTGATACAGTCCCACTTGTTCATTTTTGCTTTTGTTTCCTTTGCCTGTGGAGATATGTTCATGAAGAATTTTCTCATGTTTATATTCAAGAAAGTTTTGCCTATATTTTCTTCTAAGAGTTTTATGGTTTCATAACTTACATTCAGGTCTTTGATCCATTTGAGTGTACTTTTGTGCATGGAGTTAGACAGTAATCCAGTTTTATTCTCTTTCATGTAGCTGTCCAGTTTTGCCAACACCAGCTGTTGAAGAGGCTGTCATTTTCCCATTGCATATCCATGACTCCATCATATATTAATTGACCATTATGTTTGGGTTAATATCTGGACTCTACTCTGTTCCACTGGTCTATGGGTCTGTTCTTGTGCCAGTACCAAATTGTCTTGATTACTGTGGCTTTGTAGTAGAGCTTCAAGTTGGGAAGCAAGATTCCCCCCTACTTTATTCTTCCTTCTCAGGATTGCTTTAGCTATTCAGGGTCTTTGGTGGTTCCATATGAATTTTAGAGCTATTTGTTCCAGTTCATTGAAGTATGCTGTTGGTGTTTTGATAGGGATTGCATAGAATCTGTAGATTGCTTTAGGCTGGAAGGCTATTTTAACAATATTAATTCTTCCTAGCCAAGAGCATGGGATGAATTTCCATTTATCAGAATCCTGTTTAATTTCTCTTAAGAGTGTCTTGTAGTTTTCAGCATATAGGTATTTTACTTCTTTGGTTAGGTTTATTCCTAGGTATTTTATTCTTTTGAGCAATTGGGAATGGAATTATTTTCCTAATTTCTCTTTCTGCTTGTTCATCATTAGTCTATAGGAATGCAAAAGATCACAAAGGTGTGAAACTAGAAATGAGTTACACAAAGAAAATGAAGAAGCCCACAAACACATGGAGGCTTAATAACATGCTCCTAAATAATCGATGGATCAATGACCAAACAAAAACAAAAATCAAGCAATATATGGAGTCAAATAACAACAATAATTCAACACTGCAAAAATCTGTGGGATGCAGCGAAGGCTGTGCTAAGAGGGAAATATATTGCAATACAGGCCTACCTCAGGAAAGAAGAACAATCCCAAATGAACATTCTAAACTCACAATTAATGAAACTAGAAAAGGAAGAACAAACGAGGCCCAAAGTCAGTAGAAGGAGGGACATAATAAAGATTAAAGCAGAAACAAATAAAATCAAGAAGAATAAAACAATAGAAAGAATCAATGAAAGCAAGAGCTGGTTCTTTGAGAAAATAAACAACATAGATAAGCCTCTAGCCAGACTTATCAGAAAAAAAGAGAGTCTACACACATAAACAGAATCAGAAATGAGAAAGGTAAAAATCACTAGGGGCACCACAGAAATAAAAGAATTATTAGAGAATACTATGAAAAATTATATAGTAACAAACTGAATAACCTAGAAGAAATGGACAACTTTCTAGAAAAATACAACCTTCCAAGGCTGACCAAGAAAGAAACAGAAAATCTGAATAGACCAATTACCAGCAAAGAAATTGAACTGGTAATCAAAAAACTAACTAAGAACAAAACCCCTGTTCCAGGTGGTTTTACTGCTGAATTCTATCAGACATTTAGTAAAGACCTAATACCCATCCTCCTTAAAGTTTTCCAAAAAGTAGAAGAGGAGGGAATACTTCCAAACTCATTCTCCAAGGCCATCACCAGTCTAATACCAAAACCAGGCAAACACACCACAAAAAAAAATTACAGACCAATGTCCCTGATGAACATAGATATAAAAATACTCAACAAAATATTAGCAAACCAAATTCAAAAACACATCAAAAAGATCATCTATCATGATCAAGTGGATTCATCTCAGGGATGTAAAGATGGTACAACATTTGAAAATCCATCAACATCATCCACTACATCAACAAAAAGAAAGACAAAAACCACATGATCATCTCCATAGATGCTGAAAAAGCATTTGACAAAATTCAACATCCATTCTTTATAAAAACTCTCAACAAAATGGGTATAGAGGGCAAGTACCTCAACATAATAAAGTCCATATAAGACAAAGCCACAGCCAATATTATACTTAACAGTGAGAAGCTGAAAGCTTTTCCTTTAAGATTGGGAGCAAGACCAGGATGCCCACTCTTCCCACTTTTATTCAACATAGTTCTGGAGGTCCTAGCCATGGCAATCAGACAACACAAAGAAATAAAAGGCATCCAGATTGGCAAGGAAGAAGTCAAACTTTCCCTGTTTGCAGATGACCTGATATTGTACATGAAAAACCCTAAAGAATCTATTCCAAAATTACTACATCTAATATCTGAATTCAGCAAATTTGCAGGATACAAAATTAATACACAGAAATCTGTTACATTCCTATACACTAACGATGAACTAGCAGAAAGAGAAATCAGGAAAAGAATTCCATTCCCAATTGCACCAAAAAGAATAAAATACCTATGAATAAACCTCACCAAGGAAGTGAAAGACCTATACCCTGAAAAGTATAAGACACTCTTAAGGGAAATTACAGAGGACACTAATAAATGGTTATTCACACCATGCTCTTGGCTGGGAAGAATTAATATTGTTAAAATAGCCTTCCAGCCTAAAGCAATCTACAGATTCTATGCAATCCCTATCAAAACACCAACAGCATACTTCAATGAACTGGAACAAATAGCTCTAAAATTCATATGGAACCACCAAAGACCCTGAATAGCTAAAGCAATCCTGAGAAGGAAGAATAAAGTAGGGGGGATCTTGCTTCCCAACTTGAAGCTCTACTACAAAGCCACAGTAATCAAGACAATTTGGTACTGGCACAAGAACAGACCCATAGACCAGTGGAACAGAGTAGAGTCCAGATATTAACCCAAACATAATGGTCAATTAATATATGATGGAGTCATGGATATGCAATGGGAAAATGACAGCCTCTTCAACAGCTGGTGTTGGCAAAACTGGACAGCTACATGAAAGAGAATAAAACTGGATTACTGTCTAACTCCATGCACAAAAGTACACTCAAATGGATCAAAGACCTGAATGTAAGTTATGAAACCATAAAACTCTTAGAAGAAAATATAGGCAAAACTTTCTTGAATATAAACATGAGAAAATTCTTCATGAACATATCTCCACAGGCAAAGGAAACAAAAACAAAAATGAACAAGTGGGACTGTATCAAACTAAAAAGCTTCTCTACAGCAAAGAATACCATCAGTAGAACAAAAAGGTATCCTACAGTATGGGAGAATATATTCATAAATGACTTATCTGATAAGGGGTTGACATCCAAAATGTACAAAGAGTTCATGCACCTCAACAATCAAAAAGCAAATAACTCAATTAAAAAATGGGCAGAGGATATGAACAGACACTTCTCCAAAGAAGACATTCAGATGGCCAACAGGCAGATGAAAAGATGCTCCACATCGCTAGTCATCAGAGAAATGCAAATTAAAACCACAATGAGATATCACCTCACACCAGTTTGGATGGCCAACATCCAAAAGACAAACAGCAACAAATGTTGGCAAGGATGTGGAGAAAGGGGAACTCTCCTACACTGCTGGTGGGAATGTAAACTAGTTGAACCGTTGTGGAAAGCAATATGGCGGTTCCTCAAAAAACTCAAAATAGAAGTACCATTTGACCCAGGAATTCCACTCTTAGGAATTTACCCTAAGAATGCAGGAGCCCAGTTTGAAAAAGACATATGCACCCCTATGTTTATTGCAGCACTATTTACAATAGCCAAGAAATGGAAGCAATCTAAGTGTCCATCAGTAGATTAATGGATAAAGAAGATGTGGTATATATACACAATGGAATATTATTCAGCCATAAGAAGAAAACAAAGCCATAAGAAGCAACAACATGGTTGGAGCTAGAGGGTATTATGCTCAGTGAAATAAGCCAGGTGGAGAAAGACAAGTACCAAATGATCTCACTCATCTGTAGAGTATAAGAACAAAGCAAAAACTGAAGGAATAAAATAGCAGCAGACTCACAGAACCCAAGAATGGACTAAGTTACCAAAGGGAAAGGGACTGGGGAGGATGAGTGGGAAGGGAGGGATAAGGGGCATAAGAGGCATTTCAATTAGCACACATAATGTGGGGTGGCACAGGGATGGCCGTATAGCACAGAGAAGACAAGTAGTGATTCTATAGCATCTTACTATGCTGATGGACAGTGAGTGTAATGGGGTATGTGGTGGAGACTTGATAATGGGGGGAATCTAGTAACCACAATGTTGTTCATGTAAGTGTATATTAATGATATCAAAAAAATAAATAGATAATAAATTTTTTTAAATATCTGCTGAAAAAATCTGCTGATAGTCTTATGTGGTTTCCCTTGTAGGTAACTGTCTGACTTTTCTTGCTGCTTTTAAGATTCTCTTTTTATCTTTAATCTTTGTGTCTTGGTGTGGACCTCCTTGGGTTACAAACTCTCTTGTTAGGAATCTATGCACTTCCAGGAACTATATATCTATTTCCTTCCCCAGGCTGCAGAAGTTTTCAGCTTCTATTTCTCCAAATAGGCTTTCTGCTTCTGGGACCCCTATTCTTTTGGGACTCCTATTATGTGAGTGCTGTTTAGTTTGAAGTTATTATAATGACCTCTTAGCATCTTCTTATTTTTTTAAATTGTTTTTTGTCTCTGTTGCTCAGCTTTGTTACTTTCCACTACTTTGTCTTCAAGAACACTGGTCTATTCTGCATCCTCTAATCTGCTGTTATTTCCCTCTATTGTATTTTTTATTTCACTTATTATATTCTTCAGCTCCAACTAGTTCTTTTTTATATATTCTTTTTGTTGATGTCCTCCCTGAGTTCATCTGTTCTTCACCTCAGTCCAGCTGTCATCTTCATGACCATTTCTTTGAATTATCAGTTAGACTGCTTATCTCCACTTCATTTAGCAACTTTTGTGGTGTTTTGTTCTTTTGTTTGGAACATATTCCTCTGCCTCCTCATTTTTTCTGGTTTTCTGTTTGTTTTTATATGTTAAGTAGATCAGCTATGTCTACTGTTTTTTAAAAGAAAACAACCACTACATAGTGGTTATGTAAGAGGCATCCTGTGGTGCCCAGAAGTACAAAACCCTCAGCTCACCAAAGCCAGGTGCTGTAGGGATGTCCCCTGTATAGGCCATGCACATCCTCTTGTTGTGGTTGAGCCACAACTGCTGTTGATGGGCTGTGGGTTAGGCCTGCTCTCAGCCCGGCTGCCAGCAACGGCCAGTCACTGCTGCTCTGCTTTAGTATATAACCTGCTGGTGCAGCTTAACAACTGGGCTACTCTGCTGCCAGTGTACAATAGGTGGGGCTAGTGATGCTGGGGTTCTTGTTAGTGGAGTTGAAGAATGAGCATTGCAAACACTCAAGGTAGGAGGAGCAAGTGAGAGGCTTTTATTTAGAGATAAAGCGAGAGGACAGAGCTCCTGGCTCAGGCCAGGAGAGACAAGAGAGCCCTGTGGTGGTGTGCTATCTAGGGGTTTTATAGGCATTTGAAAGACAGAGAGCTAGGGATGCACACCTGCTAAGTGGTCCCAAAATGTTTATATTTGAAGGGACATTAAGTTTCTTATTATCTTCTGGGTTATTTACAAGAAATTTACTGCTCTGATTTCCTCTGTGGATAGCAGTTTCCCGGTGTGGGAGAATATCACTCAAGACTGCCTGCTTTGCTCCCAAGGTGGGCTGAGTTATTATCTGTTTGTTAAAGAGTATGTTAAGAAACTTACTTTTTAATTAATTGGGTTTTAAAATGCAATCTTATTTTCAAGATGGAATCCTTCCTGTTTTTACTATGTTGTTTTGGGCTTGCTTGTTAAATTGCCAAGGTTGCAAATCACTTGATTAGAGCTGGGAGGAACCAAAAAAATAAGCTGGGCCCCCCAGCAGGCCAAAGTAGATCCCACAATGGATTATCTTGCTTTGTTTTTTCTGGAGGTCCTCACCCTACTCTGTCTAAACCCATGGTCCCTGTCTCAGTAGCATGCAGCTGGGCTTCTGGCAATAGACAGTGTGACTATCGCTGGGCTGGATGTGTAGGGTTGGGCCAGTCTTTGGGGAATGCTGGTGCTGAGAAAGCAGGGTAGATGGAGAGTTTCAGAGCTAGCTCCTGCAAGCATCTGGCCAGGTAGGCTGAGTAAGGGCTGGAAGAGTGGCATCCACCAGCCTTTTCTCCCTCAGAGAGAGCTCCCTCAGACCCTCCACCCCCAGCACACATTCCAAAGTTAATAAATCTCCTTTCAAACTGTTGAGTCTACGTTGAGTTTCAAAGCAATCAACATGGCACACAAATCCTCCATGAGGAGAGGCTCAGCTTTTCAGCTCTCCCTGGCATTCAGTGTTGTTGATTTTTAAAGCCCAGTACTATGGGGATTCGTCTTCCTGGGACAGAGTCTGCATGGCCAGGTGTGCCAGTTTACAGGCATTTATCTCCTCCCCTTCCCATTCCTCACTCCCTCCCACTTGTGGGCTGGGATTGAAAAGGCCTTGGTCACAGATATGCCCCTTTATCCTTTTCAATGTGGCCTTCTCTTTTTCATTAGGTGTAGAAGGTCTATTTGCCAGTTTTCAGGTCATTTTTGGAATTACTGTGTTAGATGCAGTTGCTTCCTTGGTGTGCTCACAGGAGGGGTCATCACGGTGACCTCCTACTCTGCCATCTTCCCCAAACCCCATTCTCTCCTTCAGTGAGGTTCATAATTCCTCACTTCTACTTTAAGGATGTCCCATTCAGGAATTCACACACTAGGTCACAGTCCAGTATTCACCACCTTGATGTAGTCCTTTAAAAATTTTAAACCAAGAAGGTAAATTTTATGGTATGTGTATTTAATGAATTAGAAAAAAATATTTGTCATCATAGACCAAAAAAAAAGGCAAAGTTATAAAACAATTAGTTGTGCTTATTTGGGTTTTTAGGGATTGCAATCTAGGAACATAGATTCAGGAGAAAACCCGAATGTATGCTTCAAAGAGGAGAAGGGCTTGGGATTTTTAAAGGCAAAAGAAGGGGAACTCTACAGGACTTACATGAACTGTTTTGAAAGAATTACAATTGGCTAAGGCTCTTGTAACCTAGCTGTAGCTAATTTGCTAAACCTATTCACTAGGCAAAAAGTCCACTTTGTTTCAAGCAGCAGATGTTTGTCTGGTATGTTTATGGTTTGGCAGAATGGAAAATACAATGTTCCTCTGAAAGCAGTTGCAGAGAAGAGGAGGTGCATAGACTTTATTTCCTTAATGGTCCTTGACCCTATTTTAGTTTGCTATCACTGTCAGTGTTTCAAATCCATTTTATCCACATTCACATCATAAATTCCCTATCTGTCACTACCTCCTATGCTCTTCCACTGAACCTTCTTACTGATTTTAAAAGACATCCTGCTGACTTCTACTGCCCTCAGTTCGTTTCTAGCTCCCAACAAAAATGGAGACCATAAAGTCATGAATTTCCTCAACTTCTTTTCTCTGTACCTTTGGACCTGCCCACATGTTTACCAAATCTACACTGTGCCTTTCTGTTGCAGAGGGAAAAAAGTATCCTTACCAGGTTTTGCCTGTGTTATTAATGTTCTTATCTTCCATCTTGTAAGGGGCCTTACTCATTGCTTATCTTCTTATTCTCCTTTATCCTTAATCTTTATCCTTCTCCACTAGATTCTTTGCTTCATTTATATAAACTGCTCTTCTCCTGCACATACTGAAACAAAATCCAGAGACTTTCCATTGATAATGCATCCCTCTTGAGTGATTTATCTTTCCACTTGTAAATTTATTGAAAGAGTAGACTACCTTCATTTCTTTCCTACTCACCTCCCATGTGCACCATTGCGTTTCTGCAATTGTCTATGCAACTGCAACTAGTGTCCTCCATCCTAATTGCCAAAGTCAGTAGAAGTGAATGACCTCTTTCCCTTCTCCATCTCCACCTTTACCTCTGAAGTATGTGACACTGTTCACTATCTTCCCCCCAATCTTTCTGCCTCCACTTCTATGATGCTGCTTTCTCCCATGCTTTTCTTCTCCCTCTGAAATTCTCACTTAAGTGCAATTTTGGTGGACTCTTGACTTTTCTCTCTCCATCTTCACAGCCAACTTCCCATAAATTCCTGTCTTTCAACATCTGCAATGTCTCTTGAATCCATCCATTCCTCTGCATTCACTGCCATGAACTTGGTGCAAGCCCTTCACCTGTTCCACTGCCCTTCTTCATGCCTCCCCCACACCACCACATCTTCCCAGCCCTCCACACCATTGCCAGGCCTATCTGAAACCCAAATCTGGTCAAAGCACTCCCCTGGGAAAGGAGACAAGTGGCTCTCCAGTGGACCCAAAATAATGTTCAGGCTTTATAGTGGTTCTTACCACGTAGGCTTACTCTCCCTACTTCCAAATAGGATACCGAGCAGTAACAGCCCCCACATGCCTCGCAGCCTCTCTTCCTTTCTTTTCTAATTAATCAGATGTGCCATGACCTGAAAGGGATCTCTTTTGTACACCAGTTTCCAAAGCACCCCACCCCTGGGATAGGCTCTCTGTCCTTAGTGGGGCCCAGGATGAAGATAATCATCTTATTTGGGTTTTTATTTAGTGAACAAAGCAAGAACAATTTACTCTTGAGCAAGTTCTGCAGCTATTGTATCTTTTTGGCAAGTAAAGTAGAAGATGAAACCGTGCTCTGTCTTGCCAAGGACTTCAGAAGGAGCCTACCTAAATCTGAGCCAAATCAGGAAATAAATTGCAAACATTGTATTAATAGCACAAAAAGAATACAATTAGTCACCCTCTTATATAAAAAGTTGGACACTTAGTCCTAAGAGGACCATGGAAAGGGTAGTTGTCTTGCCAATGGGTTTCAGCCCCAGGCAAGTTCACTATGGATTCAGTATGACCAAAGAAATTGACAGCAGAATGCTCTTTGGGGTGAAAGGGTTATACCCAACTTTATTTCCAGGTGGCAGGTCAGTCACTAAAAACCCATTCACTCAGAACGAGTCTGCATGCAGCAAGCTGGTCTCTGCCTCTGGGCCTCTCTGCCTCTTGGCAGCCATCTCAGTCTCTGTCCTCAGCACTGCCACCACTCCAGCTTCTGCTCTGCTCTCCTGCAGTCTTGCAACAGTGCCACCATGCCTCCCAGAGCACTGGGTGGAGCTCTTCATATAGAGTCAATAGCAACACATTGCCCACACATGTGTAGTGAGCTAGCCGACCAGGGCCAGGTGAGAATCCTGGCTACAGGAACCTTCATTTTATCCACAGTAGTGTTCAAATATAATTAATGTTATTAATATAAACTACCTCACATTTGTGTATTTTGAACAATGGTTTAAGAAGAACTTTTTCAGTTTATGTACGTTTGCTGTTGTTTTTTCATTTAAAAAGTATCAGGAAACCCATATCAGAAAATGCTGGTCTCAACCCTTGCTACTCAAAGTGTGGTCCAGAAACTAGTGTCACTAGTGCCCCTTGTGCCACCTGGGAGCTTGTTGGACTCTCAGGCCCCTCCCCAGAACTATGGAGGCAGAATCTGCAATACTCCAAACTGGTAAGCGGTAACAGCAGCTGTGGGTGGGGGCAGGCTTGTTCCCTGAGGGTGTGTGTGTGTGTGTGTGTGTGTGTGACAGTGTTGGGTGAAGCCTAAAGTGATCCTCAGGTTGGAGGGTTCGGCCTGCGAGAAGTGATTGGGCAGGTAAGGCCAGAAAATATATATATTTGTCATTTTAGTGATAGTATGAGTGGGACGAAGCTGGCAATTTGCCGTAAACTTTTCTTAAACCCAGGCTGTTATCCAGTAAACAACAAAACCCTCCTGGAAGTATTTCAACCCTAAACTTTATGCATTTTCAGCAACCAGATTGCTAAGTGATAGATTTGATATTTAAAAGAGCCTCTAAACAAAACAATGGTACCAAACTGGAAATTGAGGGACATTTACATAAATCCCTGTCCTTTTCTGTGAACCAGAGATGACAGTACTTACTTGGTGGATTGTAGTGATATACACGGTGTGTTTTCTGAGCCGTTAGAATGATTATTAGAATCAGTGTTCATTTCACACCAACACAAATGCAGCAGTAGCCCCAGTGACTATCTCCACACTAAACCAGTGAGAAGACACCTTCCTGACAATCTACACCTGGCTATTGAAAGCAGCAGGCTTGCCTCAGAACTGGAAGTTCTGGATTGTGCCTCAAAGCTTATTTGTGACCGTACACAGTGAGGGGAGGTAAAAGTGAATGACCACGGGAGAACAAGCATTTGTTAAAAGGACAGTTGACCACAGTCTTACTGGGAATAATGACAACGGAGGTTGGAAATTCTCACAATTCTCATCACTCAGTGGACCCACGACCAAACCAAGCCAGTGATGACATCAGAGTGTCTTCAAACTGTCCTGCCTTCAAATAGGATATCTAAAAAAAAGAGTTTAGAGCAGGGTCCAGACCAGCCCTATTTGTCTCATAATAAGTTTATACCGCTCAAGGTCTGGCTCCTCATTTCCCCACCCACTGATTTCCATACTTGCTCAATTACTTTGTCCTGCATAACAAAGAATACCTGGTGCTAAGGGATTTAGTATAACAGCAGGTTATTATTTCTCATGCTCCTGTGGTTTGACGGGGCTTTTCTAGGCCTGTTTTCTTAGGAATAGAGCTGACAGGTTACCTCCACTCCTCTTTCCTAGTGCTTGTTTGTCAGACGTTCCAATTTTAGTAGCAACAATAGTATCACCAACATAAGGCTGTGCTCCTGTAACTGATTTTACCGAAGAGCAATGAGTGATTAGAGCAAAATTCAATTTAGGGGAATCTTAAGATGCCAATTATAACTGTTTCCACATTACATATTTTTTAAGACATTTAAGCCCTTGCGTGGACACAACCCAATTCCCTGTCTTGGTGCCCAGAAAGAAAGAAAGAGTCTCTTCAGCGCCGCACAGTACAAATCTCACCCCATCCTTGTGGAAAACCCCTTAACAAAGCAAAAGTTCAGGTCTACATCTTTTCCCCAAGAGCATCTTGAAGACCACAATTTGCCATAGATCAAGTCCCCAAATCTTCACGCAGAGTGAGAAGCAGAGCTCTGTTAGATTGGCCTCGTGTGGTCTTGACGCTCCATGTCTTCCGGTCTCCTTTGGGAATTCTCTACGGGTGTGAGATAAGGATGCACCTCTTCTTTCTTTCTCCAGGCTCGTGAAGGTTCTCTTGCCCCACTCCCACATGAGCTCCGTTCAAGGGTAAACAAGCAGAAACAGTAGCGTCTAAACCCACGTGAAGAATGTGAACCAGTGCTTGAAGTACAATCTCATGAGAAGGCTCCGTTCACTGTGACCATTTGTCCCCCAAGGGAAGAAAATACTCTGAGGCAAAATGTACGCCAAGCCTGGACAGTAGTGAAATACTCCTTTTGAGCCCGTTTCCTGTCCACCTGCTACACTGTTGCCCTCCCCACATTGGACCACCCAGCAAAGGTGGCTGGTCACACAGTATGGCTCCTAGTCTCCAAAACAGTCCTTTTGAGGCTAAGCATGGCTTTACTTTCTTAACATCTTGTTATGTATTTATTAAGACTAGCTTTCCTACAACGGCTTTATCCTGAAAGAAAAACAAATTGTTCCCTCACTTCCAGGAAAGCTCGTAGCATATGCAAATCATGTACTGAGAATCTTAAAATACCTGGCTATAAAAGAAATTAATTTTAAAATACTTCAGAAAGTCAAAAGTAATCTAAGAACCTGTAACTCTCCTCCGGATAATGACTTGCTGAAAATATGCACTTGGGCACAGCCTCGTAACTGATTATTTTTGTTTGTAGATTTGAAGAAATGGATTCAAGGAGGAGCAGTTCTGATCCTCCTCTGAGCGCTGGCTGTGGTGGAGCGACACCTTCTGGCACATATGGAGTACTGCATGCTCGCTGGCCCCGCTTTGAGGAAGTCTTCTCTGGGGTTAGCCTTAAAACAGAGAGCTCCATCAACTCAACTGACCAAGTTCAGCCTCGTAAACGGGGTCAAATGTGTCACAGCATGTAGAGAGAATGAGCAAAGAGTTCATTTCCGCAGCTCTCTTCCTTCCACAAGGGAGAACTGGAGAAGTTATGTTTACCCACTGGCACCCAGGTTTCAATTTATATTTGAAAAATAACTAGCCGTGTCCTCTATCTCACCTGGCGATCTAGAGCAAACTCCCTCAATTGTAAACATTTTGTTTTGCTGTCCTGTGATTCACGTGCAAATGCTCATCACTCTCCAATTCCTGGATTCCTTTGGAAGGATGTAGCATCTTGAAATTTAGTGTGGTTGTCACCATACCCTCTCCTACCATGCGCACACACACACACACACATTCATAAATATATACACACACAAAACAATACCAGGGCTGCTGCTTTCAACAAAGTATCGTTTCAAAAACTGTAAGTTGGCCATGTATTGATGACTACAGAAGCTGGGTAATGGATACATGGGTCTTTATTATGTTATTTTAATTTGAATATATTTGGAAATTTCAGCAATAAAAATACTTTTCCAACTATTTTTTTAAAAGAAAGAAACTGAAAGAAAATTTCTTTCCCCAAAAGGGTCACAGATCCCAAGCAAATGGAAACCTAGCGCAACAAATTCCATTATATTTTAAGTCTTGAGAATAATCCTCTTTGCATGGATGCTCTGTCCCCTGGGTCTGCTGGGGCAGCAGTGGTCCTGGAGCAAAGGAAGTGGCCCTGCCCTGAGGCTAGAGGAGCTGGCCCTGCAGGGATGTTCCTCTCTTTTCTTGAGTAAGAGTAGCAAATGTTCACAGCCCAAATGGCTGTATTGTCCTGTTTCCTGCATGTAGAATCCCAGAAATCTAACCACTTTCCTTCACTTCTTCCCATCTTTGTGTTCTTTATTCAGGCTCACAGTGTTCCTGCAGAGATGGCTGACTGGATCTGCAAGTCACATGTTGTCCTCAGCACACTCGTGGTGTTCTCTCTCAAGTGTGCTTTCCCATTTGTTTGCAACCCTGACAGGCTGAGAATCCTCTAGGAAGGGTACTCTATCCTTTGGTGCTATTCCTGTAGGACTCTGGCAAAGGTGTAGGTAAGCAAGCACTTTGACTTTTTCCTGTGGTGTAAATCCCTTTGGAGACATCACTAACCTTTTAAAGAAAGGAATTATACACCCTTATAGGAGAGTCTTGATGGGATGGAAGGAATCAGTCAGGAAAGGAGAGGCCTGAGTCACCCATTTTGTCTCTGGCTTTAATAGAGACAGAACATTATCCGGCTCAGTGGACTGTTTAATGAGTGGTGAGACATACAGCCAGTGGTGACCAGTGGGGAGCAGGGAGCAGAGGGAAAACTGTCAGGTCCTGCAGTACGCTCGGTCTAAGACAAACTAAATAACACTAAGACTCTGCTTGCACACTTACGTTAGGGAGGCTAGGGAAGGAGTGAACCTCTGAGCTCCAAGGGAAGTCTGCCTTGTAATAAATTCCCACCATTTCCTGGAGCCTTTATTTTGTAAATGGGTGGGGGATGGCTCTCTACATAGGAGCTACTTTTCTTTTCTACTAATACAAGAAAATAAGGCTTCTTCTGAATATTTCTTGGAATCCCCTAAAATTAGAAAATAGTTGCAGGGGGAAAAAAGTCACTGACCTTTGGTAAAAGGTTTTGGGGTTCATCTTTGAGAAAGGACTCATCAACTTAGTACCATAGTCATGAAAGAATAACAGCCAAAAAAAATAAGAAGAGTGAAAACTGTTTCTGGCACTACAGTCTTGCTTTCAAAGAGACATTCAGTTGTTGATTCCAAATGGGGAACTTAGGACAAGACAATACATTTTGGCAGAGAGCAATGTAGGATATATTTTAGATTGAACATCTAGAAAAATGTTGTCAGTAGAAGGATTATGGTTTCAACAGTTCTCCTAATACAGCCTCTGAAATCAGATGTTCTACTTCCAAATCACATCTCACACAACTGCAAAGTCTGACTGCTGAAAAGTCCTTAGCAAATGCTTCTTGTCTCCCTATTTTGCAAACAAGGAAACAGACTCAAAGACAAGCAGCCTTTGGCCGAGAGTCTGCCTCTAATGAGTGACTGACTATAATCAGTGCCTCTAGAGCTGAGGTTTCTAAATGTTAAGTGCATCAGGGTCACCTGCAGGGCTTGTTAAAACAGATCACTGGGCCTCACCTCCCGGAGTTTCTGGGGCAGGGCATTTTCATCCCAGGCAATGCTAATGCGACAGGTCTGGGAGGCCCCAGTCTGAGAAGCACTGGACCAGAAATAAGAAGGAAAAGAACACGGAAATGCAAAAAACTAAAGCTTTAGAGTTTTTTATTGTGTTGATGGGCTCTTTGGGATATGGGACAGAAAATAACACAGGTTAATAGAGGCTTATTGTAAGAGTATAGAATATTGTATGAACTTAAGATATCATGAAGTTATAGTGTGGGGGAAATGGAAGTTCCTATGGCCAGGATCCTCACTTGACCCTAACCTGTTTGATGATGTAATTGGCCTACTGCTAATCTAATGATTCCACACCCATTGGCAATGAGCTGTTATTAACTGAGTCACTATATATAGAGCTCCACCCAGTGCTCTGGGCTGACCCAGAGATGGAGGTGATTACAGACCTGCACACTGTTGAATGCAAATGTGATTCTAGCTGTGAGAATAAAGCAGGATATAAACCCTTTTACCCCAAGAATGTTCCATTGTCATTTCTTGGTCTCACCAAATTCATAGGGAACTTGCCCAGGGCTGAAACCCTCAGGCAAGACATTTTTAAAAAGTAGAGGATATCAACACAAAGCCAGACCACACTAGAAAAACAGGTACTGCCACTGGGCCAGGCTTCAAGGTGATCAGAATATAGTTTAGAATTGAAAAGGCATTCAGAATCCAGTGCATAACCTGGTCAGCACCTTGCCCCCAGAAGCTGAAGAAAATTTATTTGCTCTAATGAAATGTAAACTTTGACTGCATAATGGAATTGATAAGGAAGATTTACAAGGATAGCAACCTAGTGGGTGACTCCACTCTGTCTTGCCCCCCCCGCCCCACTGCAACACAAACAACACTGACACTGCAAGGACAGTAATTTAAGAGGTGGCTCCCCTCCGCCTTGCTCCCCTCCTCAACACAAACAAAAAAAAACACTCCCTTGGTTTCCCGCTCCCTAAACTCCCTCCCCTTTGCCTGCTGCTTGCTGTGCACATAGGAATGTTACAGATAAGGAAGTGGAAAGATATATATTGCTCCCTTTTCCTTTGTTCGGGGCTCAGACTTTTTGGGAGATTACTCCCCTCTGAGCCCGCCGATGTGAAATAAAGCCTCAACACTCCAAGACCTCCGAGTGCGGCTTGGTTTTTCGTCGGTGATCCAGTCCAGTCTTTTTTTCAGTATTTTCCGTAACATTTGGTTCCCTGACTGGGAAACCCAACTGCACTGGCCCTTTGTTGCCACCGGTTTGGGGCAATGGTGGGGCGGTGATGGAACAGGAGATCGCAATGGAGAAGGCGTGCTCTGCCTGTCCTTTCGGCAGTCTCCTGCCCGGTCGCCGTGGACCAGCCCTGCTCCGCTGTTCCGGCTGGACTCAAGGAGGCTTGGCAGGTGAGGACCTGGTTCTGATGTCGAATCCAGTAAGGCCCCGGGCACTTGACCCAGCCAGTCCCACCCGTTGGGGTGGAAGGAGAGCCTGATCACCTCCCAGGGACTTCTTAGAAGTCTCACAGGTAGACATTCCCACGGGGTGGATGTTTAAACTCTGGTCTGTGTGTGTGTGAGTGAGTGTGCAGAGCGGCTGAAGCCATTCAGTCTGCACTGAATCTGTGATTCCATGGCCTGCACTACGGAATCTAAGTGGGCCCTCATCTGCATTCACGGTCAGCTGTCATGGCATATCGGTGATTCAGCTTCGGCTGACCTGGCCCTGTACTTATACAGGGCACCTTAGTCAAGGCTGACCAAAGTCTCCATGAGGAGCGCGAATGGATGGGCATCTGACTGGTCTCCTCTCTATAGGAGGCACCCCTCCCTTGTCGCAGCACCGTCCACGGACACGTCACGGGGTCAGGGCACAGTAAACCCACAGCCCTTGACACTATAATCAAGAATTTCAGAAAGGGATTTTCAGAAAACAACAGAGTAAAATTAACTCCTGCCAGGTTGAAAACCCTGTGTGAATCTGTATTGCCCACCTTTAGTGTAGGAGGCCTCCAGAAGGAACCCTAGATGCCCAACAATCCGCTGAGCCTGGGAGGTCATCCCTAGAGATCCAGGTCATCCTAATCAGTTCCCATACTTTAACTCCTGGTTAGAAACTGCCCAGACTCTTCCCCCTTGGGTGCGACTCGCTTGCAACAGGCAAGGACAGGGTAGGGCCTTAGTTGCCTCAACAAAGAGACCTGCAAAGGATCACCAGAAGCCTGAGCCTCCGCAAATTTTTACTAGTGACCCAGAGGAAGAGCTGATATTGCCCCCGCTTATGTGCCTCCAAGGCCATCAGCACCCAGCCCCTGGTCCCTGATACCCCGCCACCGTCAGCCTTCCTGCCAAGTCCAGAACCAGTGAACCCACTCTCCCCCAGATCAGCAGCCAGACTGCACCCTCAGCTGGGAGCAGGTGCCCTTCAGATGCCAGTGCAAGAGATGCGGGAGCCTGAAAGACATAATAAGTATGGGACCATCCAGCCCAGCCAGTCCATGTTTTACTATCAGTCCTTCTCTACAACTGACACCCCATCAGAAAGCCACAAGCCCTGGTTGATCTTATGTAATCCCTCTTCCAAATCCATCAGCCAAACTAAAAAAACTGCCAACAGCTTCTCTACACCCTGCTCACAATGGAAGAGAGGAGGCAGCTGGGGTCCTTGGTCGGGGTACACAGGCTGAAATTGCTGTCCCCAAGGAGCACCCCAAGAGGGACTTCACTACCCCTGAGAGACAGCACCAGATCCACCAATATCAGGATGCCCTCCTCCAGGGGGTCAAAGCTGGGTCCAAAAAGCCTATGAACATGACTAAAGTTTTTTCAGTCACTCAACATCCAAGAGAGTTTCCTGCAGACTATTATGAAAAAATGTATGAAACTTAACACATCTATACCCCTTTTGACCCTGAGTCACCAGGGAGCCAGCAGATGGTAAACACCTCATTCCTAGCCCAAGCTGCCCCAGACATCAGAGGAAAGCTCCAAAAGCTTGAGGGCTTTGCTGGGATGAATATCACTCAGCTGATTGAAATTGCCAATGAAGTATATCTAAACAGAGAAGTTCAGGCTGACAGAGAGGCAGAAAGAAAAATAAGGAAAAAGGCCAGTCTCCTGGCAGCTGCCCTGAAAGAGAGAGATGGGCAGAAGGCAGAGAGAAGCCAGCCACCAAGAGTGGTGAAGCCCAGGACGCCCCTAGCCAGGGACCAGTGTGCTTACTGTAAAGAAAAAGGGCATTAGAAGAATGAATGCCCCAACCGAGGCAAAGCCCTGAGGCCCAGTCGCTGCTGGGAAGAACCCCAGGGGGAAACGCTCATTGGCCTGGCAGGAGCAGACTCAGATTGACAAGGACCAGGCTCTCTTGCACTCGGCCCCCATGAGCCCACGGTCAGAATGAAAGTGGGGGGGGGTGCCAAAACATGACTTTTATAGTTAACACAGAGGCAGAACACTCTGTGGTCGCTCTCCCTGTAGGCCCCTTTGGTGAAAAAGACGGCAACTATTCTCGGAGCCACAAAGACAGCAGCAGTATCCCCTCTCACAAGAGGCAAGAGCAGGCATCCAGGAACACCTGATCAGACACAGAGAGGCAAGCATTCTAATCGAGTGTCAGTCACCCTAGAACACCCCACTTGTACCAGTCAAAAAGCCAGGAGGAGAGTACCAGCGTGTTCAAGATCTGCGAGCTATTAATAGAGTGACTGTTTCTTTACACCCGGTGCTCCCAAACCTGTACACCATCCTCAGCCAGATCCCAGAGTCTGCCAAATAGTTCACTCGCACAGACATAAAAGATGCCTTTCTCCGCCTGTGGCTGGTCCCACAAAGCCAGTTCTTATTTGCCTTTGAAGGGACTGAACTAGATACGGGGCGG
The DNA here is from genome assembly GCF_030020395.1 of Manis pentadactyla. Classification (NCBI taxonomy): domain Eukaryota; kingdom Metazoa; phylum Chordata; class Mammalia; order Pholidota; family Manidae; genus Manis; species Manis pentadactyla. The sequence goes on along the minus strand of NC_080025.1, from coordinate 70,896,277 downwards.
CAGATGCAGTTATCATGGACACGACTTCCACAAGAGTTCAAGAACTCACCCACTCTCTTTGGAGAGGCATTGGCTGCAGACCTTGCCAGCTTTCTGAGAGATGCCACATGCCGCGCCCCCCTGCAGTACGTAGATGACCTCCTCTTTGCCAGTGACACCCAGGAAAATTGTGCAAAAGGCACAAAGGCCCTCCCTCCTGCAACTCCTGTCAGACTCAAGATACTGAGCCTCATAAAAAAAAAGGCACAAATCTGCCAACAGCAAGTCCGGTACTTAGGCTTCCTCCTCACCCAGGGAGAAAGGGCACTAAGGCCAGAGAGGAAAAAGGTCGTTAACTCCTTGCCCCAGCCCAGGATGATGGGGGGCATGCGAGAATTCCTAGGGGCCTCCGGGTCCTGCAAAAATCTAGATTCCCAGATTCTCAGCAATGGCAAGGCCCCTCTGCAACCTCCTGGGGGGGCCAGGCTGAAAGACCCTATCTGGAGAAAAGAGGCAAGAGCCACCTTCCTGGAAATAAAAACTGCTTCAGGACAGGCACCAGCCCTAGGCCTGCCAGATATAAAAAGGCCCTTCAATCTCTTCGTACATAAAAAAGGTAGCAATTCTGCATTGCAAAGAACATCAAAAGGAAAACAACCCTATAGCACAGGGGAATCTGATGGCAGATGAAGCTGCCAGAGCAGCAGCCAGTAAGGAGGCAGGGAGAGCGCCTTCCCTCATTATGGCCTAACACCCCTGGTAGAGGCCCCTCCACCCAGGTACACTGAAAAGGAGAACGATTGGGCCATAACTGAAGAAGCCACTTTAACTGAAAATAGATGGTGGATGCTGCCAGACAGACATATCTTTGTCCTGACTGCAACTGGGAAGCAACTAGTCAGCAAATACCACCAGCTCACCCACCTGGGAAAAACTTCACTGGAGGCCCTCCTCAAAGAGCAATGCTACATCAGTCAGTTGCCAGCACTATGCCAAGCAGTGAGTAGACAGTGTGTAACTAGTGCCAGATATAATGCTTGATCTGCACCACGACTCCCAGCTGGTATCCAAAGAACGAGAGTTGCCCCCTTTGAAGACCTTGAGATAGACTTCACGGATGTCCAGCCAAACAGCAGACTGAGGTACCTCCTAGTAATAGTGTGTAAGTACTCTGGCTGGGTCGAAGCCTTCCCAACCAGAACAGAACAGAGCCGGGAGGTAGCCCAAGTCCTCCTGAGAGAAATTGTTCCCTGGTTTAGCCTACTGTCCACAATCCACAGTGACAATGGGCCTGCCTTTGTAGCAGATGTAGTGCAAATGTTAACTAAATCCCTCAGTATTACCTGGAAACTTCACACTGCATACAGGCCACAGAGTTCAGGGAAAGTAGAGCAAATGAATCCACCCTCAAAAGAACCCTAGCCAAGTTTTGCCAAGAAACTGGCCTCCTGTGGTCAGATTCACTGCCCCTGGCTCTCCTGCATGCTCGCTGCACACCTGGAACTCAAGGTTTTTTTCCCTTTTGAATTAGTATATAGACACCCTCCCCCATGTCTAGGAAGCCTCCCAGGGAACCTACACCAAATAGGAGATAAGGGAGCAAGAGAACAGCTCCAAGCCTTGGGAGCCACCCTAAATAAACTACAACAATACACCACAGAGCCCAGATCTCTCTAGGAACCCCAGTCCATTCCTTCCAGGCTGTGGACTTGTCTGGGTTAAAGATTAGAAAAAAGACCCCCTCAAACCTCAGTGGACTGGCCTCCACATTGCTGTTCTAACTACTCCTACTGCCCTCAAAGTTGCAGGCATCACTCCGGGGGTCCGTCATTCCAGAGTGAAAAGGGCCCCGTCATCCTGACAAGGAAGCACATCAGTGGGAGGCCCAGCCAGACCTCCAGATCCTCTCCACCTCAGCATCCAACGATCGCCCTCTGACTGATAGACACCTGTGCACCAGGGATCCTGGCTCTTGTCGTAGTGGTGTCTTTTATTCTGGGCATTGGACACTGTGCTGTTGCAGCCCTGGACTGGACTATTCCTCAAAAAAAGTTGACCTTTCTATTGTCTATTGGGTAATCGTTAAGCTGTTTTAGTGTGCTTACCTGTCTCTCCTAGCTGCTGGACTCAAGTCTCAGCCTGCATTTCCAAAGTACCTCTCTGTAATGTTTAATTGTACAAAAGTTATAAAGTGGATAGTGGGCCTAAAGAGAGCTACCTCCGTTTCCCCAGTGAGATTTCCTAGGCAGAACAGGCTGCCCCTTTACAGATCCCTGCTCTAGTCGGGCTCAGTGGAGCTAGATCAGCTACAGTAGGCACAGTGGCTCTAATAAAAGGAGACTTAGGGCTCGCTGCCCTAACAGGAAGTTGATCAAGATTTAGAGCAGCTTGAAACCACCATGATTCAGCTGCAAGATCAGATTGATTCTCTGGCTGAAGTGGTGTTGCAAAATTGTAGAGGACTGGACCTCCTGTTCATGTCCCAGGGAGGCTTCTGAGCAGCCCATAAAGAAGATTGTTGTTTTTATGCAAATAAGTCTGGCATAGTTAGGAGCTATCTAGCCAAAGTGAAAAAAAACATCCAGCATAAGAATAAAATGTTAGAAAATAAAATGTCTTAGTTACAGGGACAGTTTGAATAGAATCCACGGCTAACAGCTCTTCTAACTGGCCTTGCTGGGCCAGTGATTCTGCTGTTCCTTAAACTATTAGTGAGAACCTGTATATTTAACTGGTTCATTAACTTTATCAAAGAACGTATTTCCTCCATACAGCTCATATATATGCAGAGCCACTATGACCCTGTCATAAGCCAGGGAGATGATGCCCCCTAAAACGAAGTGCTTGAAAGGGCATCAGAGGGGGGAATGATAGGGAAGATTTACAAGGACAGCAACCTAGTGGGTGACTCCACTCTGTCTTGCCCTCCACTCCTCAACACAAACACTACAAGGACAGTAATTTACGAGGTGGCTCCCCTCCACCTCACCCTCCTCCTCAACACAAACAAAAAAACACTCCCTTGGTTTCCCACTCTGCCGTGCACCAGTTTCCAAGTTTCACTCCCTAAACTCCCTCCCCCTTGCCTGCTGCTTGCTGCGCACATAGGAATGTTACAGATGAGGAAGCAGAAAGATATATATTGCTCCCTTTGCCTTTGTTCGGGGCTCAGACTTTTTGGGAAATTACTCCCCTCTGAGCCCGCCAGTGTGAAATAAAGCCTCAAAACTCCAAGACCTCCGAGTGCTGTTTGGTTTTTCTGTCAGTGATCCAGTCCAGGCTTCTTTTCAGTATTTTCCATAACAGAATGAGCTGGGAGGCTTTAAAAAAGAAACAAATGAAAACAAAACAAACCTCAAGTCGGGTCTTATTGCCAGGTTGCAAATAATTAACTTGTTGTATGAAATGGACACTGGTTAGTTCTGAAAGTTCCACAGGTGAAAAAAAGACAATGTCTAATTAGTCTATTTTTTATCCCTACTGGACAAAACTCACACATTAGGCCAGCCCATAGGTCACTTCTTGACCAGCTGCCTGAGACAGCTCCGCCAGGTGTGCTCATGATGACTGTGGGTTACAAAGGGCAAAGTCACTGAGAAACATAATCCCTTGGAAAAAGCCAGTAGGTGTAGGATGGCCAGATTTAGCAAATAAAAATACAGGATGCCCAGCTACATTTGAATTTCAAACAAATGATGAATAATTAAAAAATATAAGCATACCCCATGCAGTATTTGGGACATACTTATACTAAAAAAGCACTTAGACTCAAATGCTGCATGACATAGAAGTATACTTAAAAAAAATTATTCATTCTCTGAAATTCAAACTTAACAGAGCACCCAATATTTTACCTGGCAACCCTAAATAGGTATGAATACCTTTGGTAGCTATGACTTGGCCTAGCTATCACCATCCAGTGATATGCTGGTAAGTTTTTAACATCCAGCTCTCTGGGAAAACAACACTTGAAAACATTGATTCTGAGTGTTTGCTAGTTTGCGTGATGTAAATACTCCCATCACAGCTGATTTTAAGTGGTCAAGGTGGCATCTCCATATGCAAAGTTGGGAAGAGATGTACAGTGTGGTACATCGTCATATAGTATACCCATGATACACACACAATACAACAAATGACCTAAAAGGCACTAAAATGATTCAGTAGTGATGAATTTTTAGTATTTAGTTATCTTTGTTTTAAATATAATTTAATTATAAGCTTTTAATTTTTAACAGTGACTGGGTTTAATAACTGGCTCAGGGAGTTCTTGAAGACTTAACATTTCCCTCTTGCAAACTGGTAGGAGCTGACTCTAGCTCACCACTAAAAGTATAAGCATATTTCAGGAAGAAAAAAGTTTGCTAAACTTAAAACACTGCCTCAGAAGGCAAGGACAATTAGGGTGGATTAAAAGAACAGTATCCTGTGTTCTTTGTAGTATTTTATGTCCTTTTCAGAACTGTCATAAATTTGGGATGGGAAATATTCATATTAATACAGAATCCCTAAAACAATAACAAAAGGATTTCAGCATACTTTAAGCTCATAAGGATTTAAAAGAAAAATGTTCTATTCTAAAGTGATTTTGCAGATATGATTCACAGTTGAATAAGTCCATTATATTCTGATAAACCATAATAAACTTTCTGTCTTATCTATCAGTAATGATTGTTTTTATTATGGAGTGTTGGACATCCTAAACATAATTGGTACTGCCATGGATTTTTCAGAACTACTAAAATATTTTGCCACAAAAAAGTGATACAGGTTATGTAGTTTATTGTTCTGCAATTTAGATGTGTATTTTAAACAGATTTAGAAGAATTATACAGCTCAAAGTGTAGCACCTGTCATGCCCACTAGAGGGTGAAGAGGGAAAGGGCCAGGGGCTCCCATCACAGTGAAGACTGTCCTTGAGGCATTTGGAACACAACTTAGTGCTAAACAAAAAATGACCAATTTTGAAGTGCCCAATATTTTTTTTATGTAAATTTTCTTTTATTGAGGTACATACAGTAAAATTTACAAATCTTAGTGTACAGCTCAATGAATTCTGACATGAGCATACACTCATGTAATATCACCATGAGATATTAATATCTAACATTCTCACTAATTTCTTTCCCTCTTCACATATTTCACCCATCCCCACCACACCCCCATCCCTTACAGCAACCATCAGTCTGTTGTCTGTGTTTATGTCTATTTCTGTTTTGTTTGTTCATTTGTTTTATTTTTTAGATTCCACATACAAGTGAAATCACACAGTATTTGTCTTTCTCTGTCTGACAGTTTCACTTAGCCTAATGCCTTCTAGGTGCACCCATATTGTCACAAATGGCAAGATTTTGTTCCTTTGCATAGCTGAGTAATGTTCCATTGTATATATACCACATCTCCTTCATCTATTCATCTATGAATGAACACTTACCATATCTTGGCTATTGTAAGTAATGGTGCAATAAATAAAAGGGTTGGTGTATGTTTTTGAATGAGTGATTTTATTTTTTTGTGTAAATTCTCAGAAGTGGAATTATGGTATTTCTCGTTTTAGTGTTTTGAGAAACCTTCATACTGTTTTCCATAGAGGCTGCCCCAAATTACATTCCCACTAACAGTGTAGAGCAGGTCCCTTTTCTTCACCTCCTTTCCAACACGTACGTCTTGTCTTGCTGATATTAGTCCAAAGTGCCAGATATTTAGTACCAAGATTTGCAATTCTGGGAAGCACGATGATTTCTTAACTGACCATAAACTTTTTCCTTTGTCCTTTTTAGTACTTCTTTCTGTCTTTCTATATTTTTGAAATATATGAAATAAGTAGGGGAACCAACTCCTCAGTTCACATAATTGTTTGACCTGACACTAGTGTCACTAAAGGAAACATACAAAGTTAAAATATATCTAGGTTTTTGTCAGTCAAATTTTCTGAAGTTCAAGTGGACCTTCTGTGTGCTGCAAGGCCTATTTAGAGTTGCTTCTATGTAAACTAATACTCAATTTATTAATCTCACAAATTTTGTTTTTCTTAAGATATTGAATTTAGGGAGCTTGAGTTCCCATTAATAAATAAAACAATTTTGCATATTTTGAGAAAAATCAAGTGTTCTTTAATTAATGTTCCCCTAACAGCTTAAACTTCCCCAAACAAATAACCTATTTATAAACGTATTTAATTATATTACCTTAAACCAGTGGTTCTTCATTTCCTGGAGAGTTTATTAAAACACAAATTGCTGGCCCCATCCCATAGCTTCTGATATAGAAGACTTAGGGTGGGGCCCAATATCATGCAAATTTAATGCATTTCCAAATGGTGCCACTGCTTACCTGGGACCACACTTTGAGAACCACTGCTTTTATCCTTTAATGCAATTAGCACAAATGTAAAGTATCTGATTTTCTTGAATGCTTCAAACATCTAATGAGGCAACCAAACAGGACACATAAGCAAGATCTTTCTTAGTATTTAACTTGTAAATCAAGTTCTCTTAAACATTCAAATTTTGCTTACAAACTTAATCAAATTATTCTACACATGCTAAATCAAAATAGTATAATGTCAATTACACATTTCAGGTAAAAATTGCGTGGCTAACATATCAGGTTCTCTGACAAGTCAGGTTTACAAAGGCCTTAAATACCAAGATAGGCAGGGTTTATCTCAGTGAGTACAAAATCAGTAAGCATACTTATCATCTCTGATGGCCTGAGATAACTAGATTCAAGGTTTTGGACCATGACACAGTTATTTCTGTGAAAGGAAGACTCAGAAACAAAAACAAATAAAAGAAAATGGGTTTTACTTGCACTCTTTTGTGAAGGAGTTAGATTTTAAAAGAATTGGCTCGCCAAATTTAAAAAATACAATATATTAAGATAAAAGGTATGAAGACTGGTCTGTTCATTCCTGCAAAGCAGGATTCCCCCTTCTCCCCCACCCCCCGCCACGTGATTGCTGTATCTGCAAAAGTGATCACTATCTGTACACGTCAGCTACATAAATTTCAGGGGCAAATCTGGTTTTGTCAAATCTAGAATCAGTTTCATATAAAGCTAGAGAGAACATCTTTTTAAAAATTACACCTTAAGATAGGATTTTATATTAGATTACATTTTCGATTTTTTTTTTTTTCTAACTGTGGTATATGATGCAGGGGCAGGACAAGAAGCCAGTTGGTTTTCCTCGCTTGTTGATCAGTAACTGGATACCAGGTTGAACTGACCTGAGCTATACCTGGACCTGCCAGGCCCTTTCGTATTGTTGGAAATGGCCAACAAGGTAAATGAGGGACCCCCAACCCACATTTCAGCTGGGTTATGCAACTACATGGTGTGATGGATCCCCTGAACATCTTTCAGTTTTTAGTCATACTAAGAGTTTATACTACTTTTTTTCTTCTTTTATCTTCTGATTTTATTTGATAGATTCTGTACCCCCATTTTTTTCAGGTTACTGCTTATTTCCTTCACCAAGGATTCAACTAGTCTCTTTACTGCCTGATTGGTTCTATATTCTTTTCCTTTGAAAGCTCAGATCATTTATTGGCGGTCTTTAAGAGGCAGAATCCAAAATCAAAACTCCATAGCTTTACTGAAAAACTAAACCATAAAGAAAATGGTTCAACATAGCTACAGCAAAATAATAATTAATGTTACTTTACCTCTTTGAAAAAAATTACATCATTTGTAACTTAAGAAGTAGTTTTAATAAATCTATATAAAAACTTAAGATTAAAGTTTGAAAGTATTTCAGAAGCCTTAGATGGCAATCTGGAGTTTACATGGCATTTTTCTTGGAAGCTTTTTATATTCTAGAAGAGTCATATTGAAAAGATTACGAGGATTACAACAGCCTTGCCAGATCTACTAGAAAAACTTGCCCAACAGTGAAGAAGGTAACTGTGATGCTGTTGTTTTGATGGTAAAGATAAAAGTGCTCTTGCTCAGCTATTAATAAGCAAAGAAAAAGGAAAACTAGAAAAAAAGTCTATTAAAACACAAATCTCCTTGTATCAAAAAGAGCAGGTACTGAAAATAAACTTGCTAGGCAGACTGATGTTGTATTTCTTCTGAAGCAATGGCTGCATATATTAAAAAAGAAATAGAAAACATTTGCAATAACACTAAACTCTACCAGGCTTAAACTGCGCATGAAATGCACTTCCATGAAACAAGGCAACAAGATACTGTTTTTAGATGATTTACAACATAATTAACCATCACTCAGTATTTTTCTGGGGAACTTAGAACAGAAGCAAATGCAAAGTAATTTTTCTGTTGCTGACTAAAATTAAAGAAATCAGATTGTTCATGTCATCCGAGAGAAAATCCCTATATTAGTACACCAACAAATAATGACTCAAAGCCTTTGGGGCTGAAGTTCCCATGAATGTAAACACCTTTCTTTGCAAGGGCATCACCAGCAGTTGCATGAATGTATGGTCTGATGAACTCACTTGGCAAGAAATAATGTGTCCCACTTACCTACACTGGGGTTGTTCCCCAGAAATGAGAGTGATGGTCTAAGCGGCTACATTCCTGAAACTGTGGAGTTGCAGGATGGATTTCAAGGAAAGATTCTCTGGCTTAAAACTTGAGGAAAATGAACACTGTTCAGTTTTCTTTTCGCTATTAACATTGACAGTGTGAGTAAAGAGTTAAAAACAGAAGCTATTAAACTGTAAAGCCAAATAGGAATCTGTTGAGGAAACAAATTAATGGTAAGTATCTCTGAAATCAGTTCTTTTCATGTTCAAAAGTACCTATGTTTGTGAATTACTATTTTCCATTTTAAATAAATCCGACTTTTCCCTCCAATTAAAGAATCCATGGCAAAAAGTCTGTAATAAGCATAAAATCTGAGACTGATAGCTGGGAAAAGAAGGAAAGGAACCAGTATTCCAGTTCTCAGTTAAAGAAATAGTGAATTATGAGTCAGTTTAATAACTAAAATACTTTCACTTTTCACAATCACATTTAAAATATCTTCAACATAATACATGCATGGTCCATCATGTCTGTACGTATTTAAGCACACGTCCTGTGTGTTTGTGCTTATTGTTCCTGCTGCTCTTTCCAGTCTCTGCTTTTCCTCCTTCCTACCCTCAAAATCAATAAGCCCAACTCATTTGATTTAGAAGCACACTTGTAAAGCAAAAATGTCCATATCCAGGAACTGGGTAACAGTCAGACTGGGGAGGAGGATGGAGGAGTGAAAGGAGAGAAGAGGACGAGGAAGAAGAGGGGAGGATGGAAACCCTGAGTCCCGGGAAGGGAGGGAAGTAGGTGGATTCGCCCATGTGCCAGGGCACCACGTGGAAGGGACTCTGGGCTGCAACCAGAGACAACCACCGGCAGCCAGCCCACGGGACCCACCACCTGCCCAGGGTCCCTGCAATGGACGGAATGTTGTGTCCCCCGCAAACTCGTAAATTGCAATCCTAATCCCCCATGTGATGGTATTCGGAGGTGATTAGGTTCTGAAGATGGAGCCCTCATGAATGGGATTAGTGCCCTTATAAAAGGGACCCCAGATTGTTCTCCCGCCCTCTTCCTGCCGTGTGAGGACACAGAGAAGGCAGCTGTCTGCAACCTGGAAGAGGGCCTTCAATAGAACCTAACTGTGGTGGCACCCTATCTAGAATTTCCATCTTCCAGAAAGAGGGCAATAAAATTCTGTGGTTTATAAGCCACCCAGTCTATAGTGCAGATTTTTTTGGTGATGTTCATGTTAATATTTACTACCGTTCATGGGTATTAATTATGTGCCTGACACAGTGCTAAGCACATTACATACATGTGATTATGTACATTTTATGTGAACCTTTACTTCAAGGCTCTTTTTTATGTCCATTTTACAGATGATGAAAAGTAAGAAACTTGACCAAGGATCCAAAGCTGTATGTGGTGAAACCAGGCTGTAACACTGGCTCAGAAGCCCCTTTCCCCCACATGGCTGGACACTAGGATTTGATCTGTGTAGGGTAAGCCCAGTGGATCCTGAGTCTACCTTAGAACCCTGGCACCTTTACTCATCTTCTCTAAGAAGAGACGTTTCCATGCTTTCCAAGTGGAACTCATCCACTGCGTTCTTGACTGCATTTCTTACCACTTCCACTGGAATCTTTGTACATCAATTACATTCTGATTTTCCTCTCTTCACAGATTCCTTCCTCTTCAACTACACACACACTTAAATTTCTCCTATCCTACAAAAATAAACACCCCACCCTCTTCCCTCTCTGCTCCACCTCCCTCATGGCCCAATTCTGCCCTTAGATTCACTCCTTCTGTAACCTGGCTTTCCCACTGCCCCATCCCGACCACCCTTTTAAATTACTTGGGCAAGAATGTAGTCTGATTCCTCTCTATTTAGTAAGTGCCCTGCACCCAACAATAACAGCAACAACTACAATGATAAACTAAGACTTATTAGACTCCAGGTGAGGTACAAGACACAGGAATTACCATTTTACAGGTCTTTGAGAAATCCTTCCCACGTTTTTAGCTGTGTGCCTCTCTCCCGATGCTCAGTATCTGACAGTTCATCCAGTGCGATTTTGCCAACTGATATGAAATCTTCTTCTGCCTCCAGGAGGTCGTCCAATAGGTGGAACAAAATGTTTTCTGGAATATATCTCTGCCACATTCGTAGCTTTTACTATAGAGACTGTATGTGCCAGCTTGCACTAGGTGACTGCAAATACCCTACTGCCTAATTGCTTTCTGAGTATTGCAAATCCCTGAATGGATAAAGAAAGAAAGGACCCCATGTATCTTATACATTCATGCAAGAAATATTTATTGGGGAACATGAGTTAAGCATTATAATAGACATTTAGGAACACAAAGGTGAATAAGACAGGCACATTGCAAGGAGGGATTTTAAACAAAAGAAGATTGGTGGAGATGGCAGTAGGAAAAGTGCAAAAAGAACAGAGGGCTGCCTCCAAAAGCATTATGGAGCCAAGGTGAGCCCGTTTGCCTGCCCCTCAGAAAACCAAAAACCTAAAGACACGGTCTGTAGCAGCAAGAGGATTTTATCTTATGACAGCCAGGAAGCAGAAGCTCAGATCTGCCTGCCTCCGCGTTGTGTAATGGGAGCTTTTACCGGCCAGGGTGCGTGTCTGCTCTTCAAGGCAAGGAGTGCTTCGAGCGGCGGGGCTGTGCGTGTCAGTGCGCAGGCGCCGCGCGGGATCACGCTTGTTCACACGCACGTTCAAAAAGTGGCGGCCAAGCTCCTCCGTGGGTGGGGATCTCAGCCTGCTAAGGAAGCAAAGGTTACGCCAGGGCTTTTAGGGTTAGTTCTGCATTTGCCCTGGGAACTAACTGGTTGCAGCCAGCCGTTTCCTGCGAGCCCCGTGTTTTCAGCAAGACCCTGGCGGCTCCAGATACGCGGCCGCACAAACAGCTCGAGGAAGAAATGTGGTGTAAGGCGCGCATTTGGTAGCGGTTCCAGTAGCAGTGCCCGCACATGGCCAAACTTGGTTTTCTGAAGTGGAGAGCAAGACAGTGGAGAATGAAAGAGATTCCCTCTATGAAAGCAGGCTGGTTCGCCCAGCTCCCGAAGCGTGCAGCAGGCTGCGCTGCGGGTGTGCTTTCGTCGGGTTCCTGTAGACTTAGGAGGCCTCCTCCATGTTCAGGTCATGGGCCTGCTTGTTGGTGAGGGGAAAAAAGGAAACTCCAGATATTTAATAACAAACAGCTCGCTTTTCCATTCCTCTCTTAGACCACTTTTTAGCCACCAGTCACAATGTTGAAACCCTTCTACTCTCAGTCCATATAAAAACCTAAATATGTGAAAATTAAAATTACAGTTTTACCAAGAGCTGGTAGTTATTGTCCTTACTCTGTCCCAGGTAAATATCCTCGCCACAGACCCAGTCAGAAGGTATTAATATCTCCATTTACAGAGAGGAAACAGAAGCTCAGCTATACATAATCACGTATTCCGTCAGTGCTGGGGCCGCCAACTGAAACTCAGTGACTCGATCACTGCATGTCTGTCGGCTGCAAAACTCAGGCTCCTGAGCACTCCAGCACGCTGCCTCCCTCGCTCCGGACTTCACTGAGCAGGAGGACAGAGACAGATGGTAACTAGGCTCAGCGGGGTGGTCATTTTGTCATGTGTATAAATACGGAATCACTGTGCTGTACCCCTGAAAGTAATGTAACATACATGTCAATTTTACTTCAATTACAGAGAGAGAAAGAGAGAAAGCAAGCAAGACAGACAAAGGCATGAACTCCTCCGTCGGAACTTTTCAGTGTCTCTTCTCCCTCCTAGCTCAGAGGAAGAAGCGTTTCTTCTGCTTTCCCCTCCCCTGTCCTAGGATTCCACTGCGGTTCACTGGAACCCTTTCCCTCCCTTCTAGGTCTGCATCACCAGCTTCCTGCTGGGGATTTTCTGTTGGCCATTCCTTGCAACCAGTTCTTATAGCCATCACCTCTTCATGCCCACTGCCCATTCCAAAATTAGGCGTGAAGTCTTCAAATTAATGGCCTCCTAACCAGTTTCCTTTCTCCGGTCTTTTTTCTCTGGCCTTAACTGTACTTCACACAGGTTAGTTGCCGTAAAGCATTATTTTGTGTTGACTCTGTTCAAAAACCTTCAAGTCATCCTAGGACTTTCAGCTGGGATGACAAACACGTGTCACAGAGAGCCCTTCCATGCCCACTGCCATCCCTCCCTCTTGCCTGAGCACACAGTGCTCACAGGCCACAGCGCTCTTCTCTTGCACCTGGACATCCTGGCTAGTCAGGTGCACAGGTGACACTCTTCTTGCATTGTGACCCAAAGTCCTGAGGGTAAATTGCACTGTGGGGTCAGAGTCCTTCCCCATAATGGTGTCATTCTTGGAGTGAAACCTCAGCAAGTACCTGCATGAACCCACTGTTCTAGTCTAACTGCTTTTTTCACTGTCCCAAGGACACGTCTGGCACTTTCCCACCTTGGCTTTCGCTCTTCACTCTTGCTGTTTTCCCCAGTTCATTTCCCACACCCTTTACTCTACCTTCCAAACCCTCCTCCCCAACAGGTCCCTCTCAGATTCTAACTCCTACGCAAATCCCTCTAGATTGCCTCACCTGGACACGCCACCTGCCTCCTTTAAACCATTTGCCATCGTCTGGCCTATCTCCACCTGACAGTGACCACTTACAAGTCTTACTATGTCTCTGGTCCCATCCCTTTTTCTCCTATACCCTATAGCTATAGGAGGATGTTAGGAAAATGATCTTGTGTTCTTGACTTCCCAGGTAAAGAAACAGAAGTGCAGAGAGGTTAAGGGATTTACCCAAGGTGGCATTGTGAATTAGAGAGGACCTGGATATAGAAGGCCAATTCCCTGCTGCCCATTGGGCATTATTCTCCCCACAATCTTCTACCTCCCTCCCCAACTAAAGGCTCACGTTCTTGCAGAAAAAGAATGTGTTTTGTACTTTGTGCACATCCCTGTCCCTCCCTCCCCCACACACATACCTTTCTTGTGCCTAGCACACAGTGGTTGTTTATAAATATTTGTCGATGATGAAACGGTAGTCCCATTTAGAACTAGAGTATTTATGTAGTCTCAAATATGAAAACAGTTTTTTCTCTGAGAAAAGGAAAATTTCAATAACCACCAGAGAGAAGCAGTAATAAAAAAGAAATGCATAACTGCTTTTAAGTAATTATCCAATTCTCACAAGCACAAAGGAAGGATACTGCTTCCCTTTGCCCAAGGCTGTTTTGAGACAGTAGAAAGTAGATGAATCTGATGTCTTCCTCTTTCTGACTGCCAGATAATTCTATTCAAAAACTCAGAGTATCAGGTGACCGTGATACTCAACTGACAGGTACTGCAACCAGTTGTGTGCCAGACTTGTGCTCAGCCAGAGTGGAAGAGTCAAAAGTGATCATCTCACAGGTTAAGGGGGGATAGTCACATGCAAAAGTAACTCTGTATCAAGACATACTCTCAAGGTGCTGTCCTGGAGGGTGAAACATGAATGGCCAGTAAGCACTTGAAAAAGTATTCTATCTCACTAGTAATCAAAGACAGGATAATTTACATAATAATAAATATATTCATCCCTGGTCAAATTGGCAAGGATCTTTGTTTTACATAATAAATCTAGTATTGACTAGAGTTTGAGGGAATGGGTCTCCAACGCTGGTGATAGAATTTCCTTTCAGGTGGATAATTTAGCAAAATTCTTGAAAACCTTAAAAATGTTTTGTTTCCATGGGTAGACTTAATAAAGTCTGTTTTCCAAAGATTTTGCAACAAAGATATTCACTACATCAGTATTTTTACTTGCAATAGTGAAAGACTGGACACAATCTAAGTAATGATAATAGCTAATGTTTAATGGATAATTTATTATGTCCTAGACATTTGTCTGAGCACTTATATAGGCTAATTCATTCAGACCTCACAAACAACTCCAAGGGGGAGGAGGTACTATTATTATCATCATCCCCAATTTATAGATGAAGGATTAAGGCACAGAAAAGTTAAACAACCCAGTCATACACGCAGCACATGGGAGAGGCAGGATTAGGCCCCGGCAGTGTAGCTATACAGTCCACGCTCTAGCTGGTTCACTCCAATACCTCCCCAACCTAACAGCAATAACAGAAAAATAGCTAAAATCACTAATGCTCAATGTGAGTGTGTGTGTGTGTGTGTGCAGAGAGAAGAAAAAGGAGACAGCAGAGGAAGGGAGGACAGACAGAGGACAGGTGGGCAGGCAAGTGGGCAGAAGGGAATAAATGTGTGTATCGATGCAGGACAGTTGTGTCATGACAGTGTCTCCAAAATTACTAAGGTCCTCTTTTACTGGTGGGAACGGTCTCTATTCCCTGGGAGTAAACAGAAGGGGAGGAAAGGGAGAGAACCACTGGATTGCATGAATTGTAGCAGATTAGTACAAGTACTATGCAATCATTAAAAATTACCATGTATAACTATATTGAATCGTCTTCTAGGTCAGTGTCTTTCAAACTCTTTGACATGACCTGTATTAAGAAATAAACATTTTGCCTCACAACCATGTCCATTTATAACAAGTTGAGGGCAAGCAGGCTTCTACCAGTACAACCATGCTAGTTGTTTATGGTAGTGTCTTTTCCTATGTCATGCAAGTTCTTACACTTTTTGAATATCATATACATTGTCCTACACACACACACATACACACACACACCCTTGAAGTGAAAGTTTCAGGAAGCAGTAAACAAGAACAATGGCACAAACAAGCATGATGCACTCTTATATTTTCTGTTCTGTTCCATTCCATTCTCAAAACTCTGGTTGTCAGACTGTAGTAGATTTCATCATCCTGTGTTAATGTACCCATACTGGAAAATAATTCTAGAAGAAAAATCACAGCACTTATAATAATACCTAAAACTCCCACAAGAGGGCACCACAATTCTAGCCAGACATTTTATACCAAGGCTCTCGCCTCGGGAGAAGGGGAGAGCAGGGTGGTGCCTTTTGCCGGACACAGATGGTTGAACGTGGAGGCGGCCCCTGGCCCAGGGACAGCAGATCCCTTGACCATTACAACCTATCTACAGGCGTGACACAAAAGCCCCACTCCTACAGAGACTATCAGGGTTCTTCAGTCTCAGTCTTCTGGATCTGAAATGCAAACTGCAGAGATTTAAGTGGTTGGCAGAGTAAGGCTAAAGGTGAAAATCCATGAGATAAAGACTCGCAGGGTGATAATGGTTCACTACGAGCCAAAGGTTTCAATACATTGAACTCATAAGGAAGAAGAAATTTAAAACAGAAGACATAAGGAGCTAAAATAGATACAGAAGGCAGGCCAACCTGTGGTAAGAAGAGGGGAACAGCAGGCGAGGCTGAGAGCAGGCCCGTCAATGGCGGGACCCCCACTCCTGCTGCCGGCTTCCCTGGATCCTCGGTAAGACCTGGTCCAGGGGATTCCCTTTCTAAGGGTCTCACAGAGACCCGCGCTCTTCAGTGAACTTCCTCCTTTTGCTGACCTGGCAGCTAAATCTCTGCTGTGTATTCCTACAAAGGAGTCTAAATGAAAAAAACAGAAAAGAAATATGTTTCCAGAATACTAAGTTTAAAAAAAGGATATACTT